>NW_020173955.1:7761936-7800275 GCF_003031525.2 Neophocaena asiaeorientalis asiaeorientalis | reverse complement strand
CGCCCCCACCGCTCGGCGCTGCAAATCCTAGGCTTCCCCTAGCAGCCTGGGAGCGGCAGCGGGCGCAGCAAAGGCGGCAGGAGGAGCGCAGCCGGCCGGCCGCGCCAGTCCCTCGGGCAGCGGCGGCGGCGGCGCTGGATTAGCTCCCGAGGTGCCGCGGAGCCCGGCGCTCCCCGGCGGGGCTAGGAGAGGAGAGAAGCGGGGGCTGCAGCTGGGCAAGGGGGAGGAAAGTGAGCGTGTGTGAGTGCGTGTGTGCCAGAGTGTGGGGGGCGACAGGTTCGAATTAGAGGGCAGGGGAACCGGGGTGCGGTCCCCTAGGGTCTCCCGCTGCGGCGCCAGCTTCACGGCGCCCCTCACCATGGACTTGCGCGGAGTTGGGATGTGCCTTGGCCGCAGCGCGCGGGTGGCTGCCCGGCCCTGGGGGTGCGCGGGCGCGCGCACAGGGATGGCGAGGTAGGATGGCGGTCCAGCGCGACCCCTGCCGCCCCAACCCAGTGGCCCCCGGGCGGTGCAGCTGACTCGTTGGAGCGCACTGGGGTGTGGGCGGAGGCGGCCCAGCCGTGCCCGCGCCTTCGGGAGTTGCTTTGCCTCTTCCACCCACTCGCACCTGCCGTCTCGCGGATACCATGTCGAAGGCAACCGGAGGCTCATCGGCGGCGGCTGCGGCGGCGGAAAGTTGTCCCCCAACCTCTGCCAGCCCGTCTGCGGCCACTGCCGTGGAGGACCTGTCCAAAGTGTCGGACGAGGAGCTGCTGCAGTGGAGCAAGGAGGAGCTGATCCGCTGCCTGCGGCGCGCGGAGGCGGAGAAGGTGAGCGCGATGCTGGACCACAGCAACCTCATCCGCGAGGTCAACCGCCGCCTGCAGCTGCACCTCGGCGAGATCCGCGGGCTCAAGGTGAGCGCCGGGCTCGGCGGGGCGGGGAGCCGGGCGCCCTGGGGAGGTGGGACCAGGCAAACTTTCCCCCCTTCCGTCAACAGGTGATCCCCCCCCCCCATTCTCCCTGTCAGCATCCCCTGCTCCCCTTTCCCAGCCCTTTGGAAACTTTTCCAAACTTTGTAGACGTTTGGTTCCCTCCTCTTCCCCCTATGGGGCGCACTAGCGTCGAGCTCGTGGTCCTCCGTGGCCGGAGGAGCGGGCGCCAAGGATGCTGAAAGGCTGGGAGGGGAGCGATGGGTACGCGGAAGCTTTAATTTTCCAGGAAGCCGGGAAAATCAGTGCTTTGGGGAGCCGGGTTACGGCCAGGCAGGGGAAAAAACGAGCGAAGGAGCGAGTCCAGAGCATCTTTGCCCTTGGGGATCCGTGATACGATATGGCTGCTCTGGCGCCACGACTTCTCCGTGGGGCAGAGGGTGAGGAAAGGGCGCCGATGCAGGGAAGCGGTGCTGGCGGGGCGCCCAGGGTGAAGCCGCGGCGCCACCCTCGTAACTGGGCTATGTCGCATGGTGCAGAGGAGCTTACCTCTTCTTTCACATTCTGTTTTCTACCTGCTCCGATGCTTTCCTTTTCCTCGAGTTCGGCTGGCGTCGTCTGGCGTCGTCTGGGGTGGCCTCACCGTCCCATTTACCCCCAATTTGATTATAATTTCGTCTAGCTGGGAGGGGAAGGGCAGAGGGTCTCAGTTTAGGAAGCACAGGGTTTTGAAAGTGTACCTTAAGTGCCATCCAGTCATGCTTTCCTATGGAGCCAATCCTCCCTCTTTGCTCTTAGGGGGAAAAAAAGAACAAAAGAAAAACAAAACAATAAAACCCCAACCCCCCACCAACTTTCTTTTCCCCTTGGAGTGTTCTGAGTGTGCCAGCAATGTGCCAGCCCGGCTGGCTGCAGCAGATGGGTGGCGGGGAACCGCCCTGCCCGAGTGTACCGCAAAACTTCCTCTCCTCACGGCTTGCACTGGTGCCTCCTGGTATGCCTTCCTCTCATTGTTCTTTTTTTGTTTATAGGAAGCCAGACACAAACGAAATCGCTGCAGGGACCTTGGGGAGCAAATTCCCGCAGGCACATGTTGTTCTTGTCCCCTTTCCACTCCCACCCCACTTCTCAGGCAGTAGACACTTTAATTGCCTCAGCGGCTCCAGCCCTCGGATTCAGGGGCAAAGGGGAGTGGGAGGGGGAGAACTGCTAGATGCTCACCTGGGTGCTGGGCCCAGTGCAGGTGGAGAAGGCCCTCCCCTGAGGCTCCAGTTGACTGTCATATATAGTCCCTAGAGCAGATGCAGTTAGGAGGATCTCTTAGAAAAATCCCAAGCCTTACTTTCTCCTTTGGCTTAATTCGTTACTAACAGACTATTAAGTACCAGACTCTTGGATTAGAGGCAGGACCGTGTAGGGGGAAGATCATCTCAGAGGTGGGTCTGCATCTAGAATCCTCATTTGGCCAGGAGGGTGAGCCTGGGTAATTTCTCAGAGCCTTATTTTACTTATCAATAAAATGCAAATCATAATAACCACCTCCTAGGGGGGTGTGACAATAAATTATAATTTAGGTGAAGGTTTAATTCTGGACTTGACCGCAAAAAATGGTAGTTATTGTCTCCAGGAGATGATGCGTAAGTGTACGTAAAGCCATGCATCTCCTGGATCTGGGTTTCCGTGGCAAAGCTGGACGCAAATATAGTTCGTAACCCTCCAATTTAATCTTCTTTCATGGCTTGAACTATAATGCAACTTGGAAGAGTTTGTAATTAATTTCCTAGAGATTTTGATAGTATGGAGCATTGACATAAGAGCTTAGAAATACTTGGAAGTTCTTTTAGGTTGTGTGGATTGCCTGTGGGGGGTCTGTGTGTGAGTGGTGTGGGGGAGGGGAGGACCGGGTCTTCATTCCAGTAACCTCATTTAGGGAAGTACCTATCAGGCCAGTTAAGAGTGGTTACACCTCAAGTAAGAGTCTCCTTGTGGTCTAGATTCGTGACCTGGCATTAAAAGACTTTCCAGTCCACTTCCTTATCAAGTTCAGAAATGATGGGGGTTGGTTACTTTCTGATGCAGCCCCTTCTCCTCATTCCCATCATCCTGGGGCAGCCACATGGTGGCCCCTCCTAAGCCTCTGGCCAACTCTGAGGGGCAAGCCTTCTTCCTTCCCTTCCACATATCAGCTCAGAGCTTCCCTAGACACCATAGTGATCCATAAATGTGGTTGACTGAATAAGTGATAGTACATTTCACTTTATTTTTTAAATTTTTATTAGGGTATAGTTGCTTTACAATGTTGTGTTAGTTTCTACTGCACAGCCAAATGGATCAGCCATACGTGTACATATATTCCCTCCCTTTTGGATTTCCCTCCCATTTAGGACACCACAGTGCATTAAGTAGAGTTTCCTCTATACAGTATGTTCCCATCAGTTGTCTATTTTATACATAGTATCAATAGTGAGACTTAGAGAACAAATGTATGGATACCAAGAGGGAAAAGGAAAGGGGTGGGAGGAAATGGGAGATAACGATAGTATACTTAAAATTTATTTTCATTTAATTGGAAGGAAGGGATTTTCTTTCTTTCTTTCTTTCTTTTTTTTTTTTTTTTTGCCTCTGTTGGTTTGGGACTCTCAGCTGAAGACTGTAAATTTAGGGTAATTAAGGCCATAACACTTTTCTTTCTTATGCCTCTTTCTGTGAGCTGCCTTTGAAATTGCATCTAAATATTTTCAAGGCTTCTAGGTGGTACTGTGGCTGTGGACATTGGGGAATGGGAGCATCGTTCTTTTCCTTTGAGGGGCCTGTGACTCTGTCCCAGCACTGGCTGACTTGTTTGTGTTTAAACATTTAGGAGGTAGTGCAGGGTGGGAAAAAGAAAGGTTTTGGAGTCTGACAATTTGGGTAGCTTGGGCAAATAACCTTTTTGAGCCTCCGTTTTCGTTTTCTCATCTGCTAAATGGGGATATTATTTCCACTTGAGGTGTGAAGATTAAATGATACATAGATGAAGAAACCCCAGTGAGATTAAATAGCTTTCTTAAGCTATGAAATGTTCCAAATAAGCTGATTTTCTTTTCTTTTGGCTAGTTGACATTCTCTGGTTAGAATGTGTCATCCTAAAAGGGGTTGGAGAAAGGAGATTTCGGTTAGGGTGCTGCTGTTGAAAGGGATGGATTCCTGAGAACCATGTTCGTGCACTTCTGAGCATATACCAACACTCAGACTGCTCTGGCCTGGAATTTTCTGGGGGCGGGGGTGGGAATTGGGGGCAATTCAATCTCTATAGATTTTTTATCTGCAGTACATTAATTTTCTTCCTCACTCGCCAACACACCAATTCCCCATCCTGCAATGATGGAAAAATAACAAATTAAAACAATTCTTTAACCACAGTTATAGTACTTGAGAACCTTATGTATGAAATTTGGGATGATATGAATTTCGGGTGATTATGGATTTAATCTTTTAAATGCCCCCTTTAGACAGATGGGCAACATCTAGTAGCCTGCTGCAATGTTAAAAAAGACACTGTTTTGAAAAAGACGGCCCAAGTCTTAAAGTGATAGATTTGAAAACACTAGCTCACAAGGTTATTATCAAGCTGGTTGCTTAGCTGTTCATTAGAAGGCAGAGGAAATAGCTCATAATTGGAGAGTAAATAATATTTGCAAGAATAATAACGGAAAAAAAGGAACTGTGATAAAACTGAATGGGCTAATATACGCCCCTTCTACCCCAACTAGAGTTCTGAGAAGTACAGTTGACACTTGAAAACACAGGTTTGAACTGCACAGGTCCACTTTTACAGGGATATTTTCACTACTAAATACTGCAGTGCTACTATCCGCTGGTGGTTGAATCCATGATTGTGGATCTGGTGTACGGAGGTCCGACTATAAGTTACATGGCTTTTCAACTTGGCCAAGTGTCAGCACCACTAATCCCCATTTTGCTCAGGGGTCAACTGTATATATTTCACTCCATTTGGGAAGGAGCCCATGGTGGCACAAGTCCTATTTACTTCCCAGTTCTGGAGAAAACAGGAATAGTTGTAGGATACTCAAAGGGGAATATTTTCACATGGAAATTCAGTTAGATGAAGAAGAACATGACGAACTTTCTATGAAATGGGAGGATTAAGCTAAATGTGGAAGAATTTTTGAAGCTGAGAATGATTTTTCTTTTAACATCTTTTTTTTTTAAAATTTTTGCGGTACGTGGGCCTCTCACTGTTGTGGCCTCTCCCGTTGTGGAGCACAGGCTCCGGACGCGCAGGCTCAGCGGCCATGGCTCACGGACCCAGCCGCTCTGCGGCGTGTGGGATTTTCCCGGACCGGGGCACAAATCCTTGTCCCCGGCATCGGCAGGCGGACTCTAAGCCACTGCGCCACCAGGGAAGCCCTAACATCTTTATTGGAGTATAATTGCTTTACAATGGTGTGTAAGTTTCTGCATTATAACAAAGTGAATCAGCTCTACGTATACACATATCCCCATAACCCCTCTCTCTTGTGTCTCCCTCGCACCCTCCCTATCCCACTCCTCTAGGTGGTCACAAAGCACCAAGCTGATCTCCCTGTGCTATGCAGCTGCTTCCCACTAGCTATATGTTTTACATTTGGTAGTGTATATATGTCCATGCCACTCTCTCACTTTGTCCCAGTTTACCCTTCCCCCTCCCTGTGTCCTCAAGTCCATTCTCTACATCTGCGTCTTTATTCCTGTCCTGCCCTTAGTTTCTTCAGAACCATTGTTTTTAAAATTCCATATATATATGTGTTAGCATACGGTATTTTTCTCCTTCTGACTTACTTCACTCTGTATGATGGATTCTAGGTCCATCCACCTCACTACAAATAACAATTTCATTTCTTTTTATGGCTGAGTAATATCCCATTGTATATATGTGCCACATCTTCTTTATCCATTCATCTGTCGATGGACACTTAGGGTGCTTCCATGTCCTGGTTATTGTGCTGCAGTGAACACTGTGGTACATGACTCTTTTTGAATTATGGTTTTCTCAGGGTATATGCCCAGTAGTGGAATTGCTGGGTCATATGGTAGTTCCATTTTTAGTGTTTTAAGGAACCTCCATACTGTTCTCCATAGTGGCTATATCAATTTACATCCCCACCAACAGTGCAAGAGGGTTCCCTTTTCTCCACACCCTCTCCAGCATTTATTGGTGTAGATTTTTTGATGATGGCCATTCTGACCAGTGTGAGGTGATACCACATTGTAGTATTGATTTGCATTTCTCTAATGATTAGTGATGTTGAGCATCCTTTCATGTGTTTGTCGGCAATCTGTATATCTTCTTTGAAGAAGTGTCTGGTTAGGTCTTCTGCCCATTTTTGGATTGGGTTGTTTGTTTTTTTGATATTGAGCTGCATGAGCTGTGAAGCTGAGAATGATTCATTTTGTTTAGCATTATTTTCTCGGAATATCTACAGCTTCTGATTTCCCATAAAGCACCAGTGTCAAGGAACAATTTATTCTCTTATTACTACGGACTCCAACACAGCAGGGCTAGCTGAAAACAACAATAAGAAATCTTTTCTCAGTGGCTAGAGCTGTATCCTGTTTTGGCCATAGGCCTAGCGCTTTAAAGGGCTGGTCAGTCCATAAACGCATATTAAGCATTCATTGTATGCAACACACCAAGTCAAGTGTGTCAGTTATGCAAAGAAAGACATTGGAATGTCTGCCCTCCAGAAGCTAAGGTAATCTACACTAGAAAAGAAAGAAAGAAAAAAAAAGATGCCCAATGAGTGCTGTAAGGAGTGTGTCTTACAGGCATTGAGCAGTGAATGGGATACTTTAGTCATTCATTCAAGCCTGGCGCTGCTGCACACCAGATGCTGTTCTAGGGCTGGTGGAGTCTTATCAGAGCAACCTGTCCTCTTAGGTAAGTCTATAGAAGGCAGAAGATAGTATTTTCTAGTTGGAAAGTTAGACCTAATCAGGGTTCATAATTAGCTGGTTCACAATTAGAGGGAGCTAAAGGTAGAAAGGCAGGAAGAAAGCCTTGTAGGCCTGGCCCAAGGGTTTATTCATTTTCCTTGGCAAAGGGGAGGCAATGGGGGTTTAGGGGCAGGAGAGACACTACCTGCAGGGAGAGTTTTTGATGATCAGTCTGGCCAGAGAGAGTTTGGATTGGAGTGAGCAAGGGAAGTTAGGGGCTGGGGTAGACCAAGGCAGGGAGGCCCGCTGGAGGCTTTTGGAAACAGCCGGGCCTGAGGTCAGAGAGTGGCACTGAGAAGCAAAAGGACTAGATGGGCATTAGACACAAGGATTGGTGATGCTAAGAGTTAGAATTGAGTTGAAAACTAAGCTGCACAGAGCCTCTTTCTCCTCAGGCCTTGAGAATCACTCCCACGTTAGGCCTCATGACTGCCAGGAGATTCCAGCTTGGCAGATTCCAGGTTGGCAGCTGTTTTATGGTTTATTTCCTAGTCAATATCAGGGGGAAGTGTTGGAATCAACCTGAGTTTGGGAGAATCAAGTCCCCTCTCTGAGTACCTCTAGGTCTGGATTGGATGACAGTCACAAGACCAGAGATTTTCAGGCTTTGTGGAGTAAGGGAAATCTTAGGTAGCTGTCCCCTTTTCACCCCCCACCAAACTATGGTGCTTCAAGAAACAGCTACCCCCTTTACTATATGTGTGAATGGAGACTAAGTGGGGATTTCACAGTTAATTCTGAATTCCTTGGTTTCAGGTTTCTACAGTAGGGGTGCTGTGTTCTGGATGCACAGCGGTGAACAGAAGAGACGGGTCTCCATTCTCATGACTCTGGTCTAGGGAGGATGGAGACTTGACTCATAGACTCAACCATATGTGATTAGAAGTTGTAATGCAACAGAGGGGAAGTTGAAGGGCTCCTCGCAGAGCATAGAAGGGGACGTCCTTTAGATTAGTGGTCAGGGATGGCTTCTATGGGGAAGTGCCATAAAGTGAGAAACAAAGATTGTGTAGAGGCTGGGGGAAGCTTTCCGAGTGAAAGAGGGGAAGGGCTTGTCCCTTGGGCCCTGAGACCAGGCCAGCATGGGTGGGGCTCTGTGCATGATGGGGAGGGATGGTCTCACCTTGTCCACTGCCACCATGGGTAGCAGCCACCATCATCTCCCTCTACCTGGACTAACCTTGTAGCCTCCTACCTGGTCTTCCAGCTTCCACCTTATCCTGTCTCTCTCTCTTCCGGTCACCCGCCTCCTTCCATCCCCCAGCCGTCTATTTTCTGCACAGAATGATGGTGCAGAATGAATCACATCATGTCTAGTCCTCTATCCTCAGCTTGCCAACAGTCCAAAGTCTTCCTGTGGCTGGCAAGGCCTTCATGTGGCTGATGAGGCCCACATTATCTACCTAGCCCTGCTGCCCACCCACTTGCACCTCACCTCCCAGACCTCCTTCCCAGATCTGCCCGCCCTTGCTCACTCCGCTTTAGGCCCACTGGCCTTGCTGCAACTTGAGCCACATCTGTCTTGGGGCTTTTACACTTGCCTTTCGCTCTGCCTGGGATCATCTTCCAGCAAGTGTTTGCGCCTTTATTTCACCCAGGTCTTTGCTCAAATGTTTTCTTTCTCTGCAGAGGTGCCTTCTCTTAAAAGATAGTATTTTTTAGCCTGCTTTCGTCTTTTTCCCAGCACTTTTCACTCTATGACGTTATGTTCTATACTTGCTTTTTTGTTAGTCTTCCCCACCAGAATGAAAGCCATAGGATGGCAAGGGCTTTGCTGCGTCCTCTGATCTGTCCCTAGCACCTGGACAGGTACCTGGCACATAATAGATGCTTACTAAATATTCATGAATGAATCACCGTTCATGCTGGAGAAGTAGGCCAGTTAAGAGGATTGGGGGCCTTTTGAGACTTAAAGGATTTTGCACTTTATCCGAAGGGCAGTGAGACCCTTTTAAGGGTTTGAAGCATGGGAGTGACAAGGTAAATTTCCGAGGTAGAGTTCAGGAGACGTGTTTGGCTCGGAACTGGGAGGTAAGGGAGAAGGAGGTGCCAGGCATAACCACAGGTCCTTATAAAGGGCGACAGGATGGGTGGAGGTGGCATTAGCTGAGAGGTGCGACTTGGGGGGGGGGGGAGTTTGAATATCACACAAGAACCTGAGTTCCAGGTGAGCTGCCTGGGAGCCGTGCAGGGAGGATGGCAAGTAGGGTTGGATGGGCAGGACTGAAACGCCACCAGAGGACAGTTTGCTGCTCGCTCATGCAGGGGTTGGGGCTGCTTCTCCGGGTCGTGGGCTGAACACCTAGGCGGTGTTTGTTGTTTGCGCTGACGAAAGGCCTGTTGCCTCAGAGCTTGTTAAGCCTTTCACAGATCACAAGCAGCCATCTTTCTTCCTTGAAGGTGGGGCAGGGAGCCTACTGATTTCCTGTTAATGAACTGGCTGCTCCCTAAAGACTGACTGGATGACCTTGGACAAGTGAAGCTTTGCGAGGTCCCGTTTCCCCGTCTGTAAAAGAACCATAATATCCCCTGAGGGTTTGGTGAGAAGTAGATGAGATAATACAAGTAAAGCATGGGGCAGGGAGCAGAATCAATACCCATTATTGTTATTTTTTTGGACAGCTACACATCTGTAGCTTCCTCTCACCTTCTCCCTCCCTCCCCTATCACCACAGAGAATTCACCCATTCCAGGCTCCCTGGCTCCCAGAAGTCTGAGCCTGGTGTCGCCTCCCACGCATACCTGGCTTGAATGGCTGTGTGTCTCTTTTCAGGATATTAATCAGAAACTCCAGGAGGACAACCAGGAACTGAGGGACCTCTGCTGTTTCCTGGATGACGATCGGCAGAAGGGCAAGAGGGTGTCCCGGGAGTGGCAGAGACTGGGCCGCTACACGGCGGGGGTGATGCACAAGGAAGTGGCCTTATACCTGCAGAAGCTGAAGGAGCTGGAGGTGAAGCAGGAGGAAGTGGTGAAGGAGAACATGGAGCTCAAGGAGCTCTGCGTGCTGCTGGACGAGGAGAAGGGTGCGGGCTGTGCGGGCAGCCGCTGCTCCATCGACAGCCAGGCCAGCCTCTGCCAGCTTGCCGCCACCACGGCGCCCTACGTGCGGGACGTGGGCGACGGCAGCAGCACTTCCAGTACAGGCAGCACCGACAGCCCGGACCACAAGCATCATGCGAGCGGCGGCAGCCCGGAGCACCTGCAGAAGCCCCGGGCCGAGGGCAGCCCGGAGCATTCCAAGCACAGGAGCGCCAGCCCTGAGCATCTGCAGAAGCCCAAGGCCTCCGCGACCCCAGATCACCCCAAAGCCCTCAAAGGACCCAGCCCCGAGCACCACAAACCCTTATGCAAGGGCAGCCCCGAACAGCAAAGGCACCCGCACGCAGGGAGCAGCCCCGAAACGCTGCCCAAGCACGTGCTGAGCGGGAGCCCGGAGCACTTACAGAAGCACAGGCCCGGGGGCAGCCCCGAGCACGCCAGGCACAGTGGAGGGAGCCCTGAGCATCTTCAGAAACATGCCGTCGGCGGGAGCCTGGAGCAACTACCCAGAGCCCGGGGCACCAGCCCGGAGCACCTCAAACAGCATTACGGGGGGAGCCCGGATCACAAACACGTGGGCGGAGGCAGCGGCGGCGGCGGTGGTGGCGGTGGCGGTGGCGGCGGCGGCGGCGGCAGCGGCGGTGGCAGCAGGGAGGGCACCCTCCGAAGGCAGGCGCAAGAGGATCTGTCACCCCATCACCGGAATGTCTACAGTGGCATGAACGGTGGGTCAGTACGTGCTGGGGAACCGCTTTGCTGGGGCCACTGGGTAGAGAGTTATAAATGATGCAAGGCTTTGCGGCCATGTTAGAAACTGCAGGCGCTAGTGCGGAGGCGGGTTGGGGAGAGGAACACACGTTTGCCCCCAAATCATGATGTGTGTTTCTCCCTCTCCATTTGTTCTATTTTATGCAGTTACCAGGTAGCCTGGAGAATATTGGGGAGGAGGGGGCAGGGGAAGGAGAGGAACGATAATTCCGTGGGACCCTGAGTAGTCAGGGTGAGATTTGTGGGCATTGAAGATAAAAATAGAACCAATCTAAGATTTCTCTATCTTGAACATTTTCCTGCTTGTGTGCAGTTTCCTACAAGGGCTCTCTTGGAACAGGTGACCAAAGGTTTTTGAGTCCAGCTAACAGCTTATGTGCAGAAAGAAATGAGTATTTATTATGAAAAACAATAACATTAAAAAAGAACTAGGGTGTCCTTAAACAGGCTTGACGCTGGGTTGTCTGAATGCCTGTAAATATGCCTTTCTTTTCCTTGAGGATGTTCTCCGTTGTGTTGGGGGCCTTAGCATGACTCTGTGACTTTCCTTTGCATCTGAAATGCATCAGATGATTTCTTTCCCTTTTCTTAAATATCTTTATTGGAGTATAATTGCTTTACAATGGTGTGTTAGTTTCTGCTGTATAACAAAGTGAATCAGCTATACATATACATATATCCCCATATCCCCTCCGTCTTGCGTCTCCCTCCCACCCTCCCTATCCCACCCCTCTAGGTGGTCACAAAGCACCAAGCTGATCTCCCTGTGCTATGTAGCTGCTTCCCACTAGCCATCTATTTTACATTTGGTAGTGGATATATGTCAATGCTTGAGTAGCATGCCTTTCTACATGGTGAGTCATCTTTCTGGTTGTTTAAATATTCCCCTTTAAATGTACAGATGCGTTTGGACACTCCTTTGGTTTCCAAAGTGCAACATCCACTGCATTGGCTGAGGCAGCTCTAAACCGTTTGGAAGAGGTTTACTTTTCTGCATCTTTGTTATGAAACCACTTGAAACTCAAGAGAGGAAAAAAAAAAAACTTAAAAGAATTGTGAGGGTCTTTTTTTATGTCATCTGTGGCTGAGTTAGAACTAAAATGATTGGTTTTATGAAGTGGTGTTTCTGCATCCAAAATATCTGGGGTTTTTCACTTTATTTGAAAGCTGCTCCGGAGGCTTTGTGCAGTCAGCTCTGAGCAGTGCTGGAGGCCACCAATTTTAGCGGTGACACGAAGGGGTAAATTTTCAATATTGTAGTTGGGGATTTACCTGTTGGATTCCATTTCATCCTCATCCTTTTCTCGTAGTGCTGAAAATTGACTCCTGAAGCTTGGCTTCTAATACGTCCAATGTTTTAAGCACAGGTGGAACTAGAAAGAATGGGAAAGATCGGATGCTGTTCCTTTCTCTGTTACATGCTGGGAGGCGAAAGCTGGGAGAAGCCGATTCACCTGTTGTGTTGAAGCCACCGGGCTGGATGGGGCCTTTACTTTGTTGATTGCACCCTTCCCTCACTCTTTCCAGGAGATGCTGCCCTGATTGCTGTGGGCAGCCTTGGCTGTGCAGTTCTCACAAGAGATGAAAGTCATTAAAAAAGATATTTTGGTTGTGTTACTATCACAAGATGTGTCATCGGCCATGAAAGTTGTCTTCAGGGGGTAATGTGTTAACAGGAAGGTTAAGTTAATGACTTTTCCACTTCTTGATTACTTTTTAATGAGCCTGAGAAGTAAATGTGCACTATTGTGAGGAAACTTTTTATCTTGAACCAAAATAAAGATTACTTAAGGGCAGGTGGTTCACTTACAAAATGGTTTTTCTCCTTACAAAAAGGCTTACTTAAATAAAGAACTTCTCTAATTTAATGTGTGATTTAACTTATAAGAAGGGATTTTAGGTGCAATTTTTAAGCAATTCTTTGTATAAAGTAAGGTCTGTGTCTAGATAGGGATGGCATTAATCATTGAATCTTATTGCCTGGGTTCAGATAAATTTCATGGTCAGGCAAATGGTTTTTTTAAATTTAACAATTTTATTCAGTTAAAAATTTGATGTAACATAGATGCATTGTTTAGAATGACACTGTAGTTTAATTCTTGTGTTTACTTCAGGTTTTCTCATTCTTAAGTGACAGATCTTCTGACAGTGGATATCCTCACCAAAGTGTATTTGTAGTCCATTTGCATTGCATTTTTATTTCAATAATTAATTGGAAAATGAAGAGGCACGATGAGATGTTTATGGATCATCAGCCTATAAACTTGGGCACTGGTAGCTTGTATTTATCCTGCTGTTACAAATTAATTTTTGATATGGATAGTGAGACATGATTTTTTCATATTTTTAAATCCCCACACACTTTGGTTGAATTATTGTCTTATAAACAGATAGGAACCAGCAGCAAGGTAAATCCCAAACTGCAAATTTGCTGAGTCATTTACAGAATCCTTCTGTGTGGGGTTGGTGTGAGAGGTGAGTGTTTTGGATAAGCCCTTGAATGTTTCTGCATTAACAAAAAGCAGGTGAAAGTTGTGAGGGGCTGTCTTGTGCATTTTGGGAGGTGTAGCAGCATCCCGGGCTCTACCCATAAGCAACCCCCAGTTGTGACAATTAAAAATGTCTCCAGATGCTACCAAATGTTCCTGGGGTAGGGAGTGGGCAGAATTGACTCTGATTCAAAATCACTGCTCTAGAGCAGTGTTTTTCAGTTTCGCTGCAGGCTAAAATCACTGGGCTGACTTTGAAAAAACACTGGTGCTTGGATCCCACATTCAGATGCACATTGAATTGGTCTGGCACTGGGCCTGGGCACGTTGTAAAAAGAGCCCTTCAGGTGATTCTAATGAGCAGACCAGGTGGAAACCATTGGCCGAGGTGCGTGGTTGTTGGATAAGATGGGCTGGTGTGAGTGAAGCTCTCAAACACCCAAGCTTCCTCCGAAGAAGAAAGTTCTTCCTTTCCTTTGCTGAACTCCAGGACTGAGAAGGACTGACGCCAGCAGGTACTGGAAAACGTCACCCCTCTCAACCCCAGACCAAGGCTATCTGATAATGTACTTCTTCAGGGATATGGGTTGAAAATTTGAGTTTTTGGTGGGTGGGATTATTAGGTTAATTCGGGGAAACTCTGGCATATGAGTCATTTAAGACGACCTTTTCAAGCCTTCACATCCTGCTGGACAAAGAAGCACAGGGGTTTGTAACCTATTTCTAGTGGATGTTTTTGGTGAATGTAGATCACGCGGCACCTGCAATCCTAACAAATATTTCTCACAAGAGAACCTGCATTTCAAATCTCTCAGTTTATAGGTTTTACCCTGAGTTTTAAGACGGCTTGTTATTCTCTGTTAATGAGTAAACGAAAGACGCTGATAACACAAAAATGGCCTTGTCTGCTAGGGGTGAGATAACCTATGTGTGGAAGAGCCCAGCAGAGTTTCTCTGAAGCAAGGCTGTCTGTGAATTAAGTAGTGGTGCACTACGGCGTGAGTGATTGCGCTCATAAATCTTTTATTTTGCTTAGAGAAAGTCAGACCATCACTTATGAATGAATTTGGACAATAGAAATTGAATGTCTCTTGGGAGAAAAATGTCAGCAGTTAACAGTTATGGAAATACGACAGAACTGATTTTAACTGAGGTCCTCTGAGTGTATTTTCTGTTGTGTGTGCTGACACGTAGATGGTTAAAGAACTAGATAGTAGCTTTTGGTCTTCAAGCTTCAGTATGGTAATTTGGTAGCCTTATATTCACTTTGATAGGACATCAATTTTAAGACGTTTTGGAAAAAATCGATTGTACTATACCTGTTTGTGCAAAGCATGTTGCATTCGTCATAAGAATACATTTTGATTTAAAGACATAGAATGCTTAATGTTGAAAATATAGTTTGAGATATTGCAAAATATCTGAGAGGTGAACTATTATTACAAAACCTAGATGGCTCAGAAAGGTAATTTCTAGTAGAATGTAAGGTTTTCAACTGCACTGGCAATAATAGCACAAAGCTATAAACATTCTTTAAATCTAGGGGACAATGTTACTCTTCTAAGGAGATTATATGCTGTGTGTGTGTATATGTATATTTCAGTAACTTTGATATTGCATGTGAACAATGCCAGCTATTCAGTTGATTCCGTTTCGCAAACATCTTCAAGTACCTTGGAATTCAGTCACATAAGCCAGTTGATGCTGTGAAGCCAGAGGAATCCCATTCCGCTAATTATGGTTGTGCCCTTTAGACCCAGTTGAAATCAATTAAACATTTGTATTTGGGGATCCATTGCAGCGTTTCAGAAGATACACATAATAGAAAAAATACCATTGAGTTAGTAATGCCTTTATCTTTTCAACTGAAATAATTCAGAAAAAACCTAACTTAGAACAGAATTAGGGTGAGTATTCCATTTCGTCAGATAACTCATTTTCACAAGTGTCAAGTGAGTACAGAAGCGGTGATTTGCTCTAAGCCTCTGCGTTTACTCATAGTAATGATAGATTATTCTGGAGGCCTCAGTGTAGTCAAGCTCCACTGCTCAGAAATAAGAATGTGAAGCCAAACTTTGCAAAAGCTTGAAAAAAAAGTTTTACTTGCGTAGCACCATTGGGCCAGTGTGTTGCAGTTAATGGCCCTAGGCTCTAAAATTTCTCATTTTAGCCACTTCTGATGTTGAGAAACTCTGAAGCTAGATAGAACTGGGTCCCTACATTAAATGGCCCCAGATGGCTTTTCTTTTCTTTTCTTTTTTTTTTTTTCAGTATCTACTTTTAATAGATTTTCAGTCACTTCTAGTACCAGCATGCTTCAGCAATATTCCTTACTGCCCTCACCCGGCCTGGTTTTAACATCATATCCTTATCGTTTCTAATTTCTGCTTTGCTCTTTCTAATGGATAATCTAATGTGATTATCCATTTCCCTTGGGAAAATGGATAATCACACTGATTAGAACTGTGTTGAAAATAAGAGTAAGTGACCTTGAAGTATCCTTCTATGAGTAAAGTGCATGAGCTTTTGCGCACGGTACATGTGTCATGCATCTATCAGTTATTTGGGCTGAAAAAGTTTTTGCTTGTTTTCTGCGTCTTGACTGTATTTCAGATAATTGAAGTATTTCTGTAATACAGGTGTCCCCTGCTTTACAAAAGTTTGCTTTACCAAGGACCTACCTTTGTACCCGTTTTCACTAACTGAAAGAAATCTAAAGCAGATTTTCAATTTTATGAAAAAGGTGAAAAGCAAAAAATAGCGTTCAGCATTTGTTTTGCAGTGAGCCCCTGTAGAGGCAGTGGATCCCCCGAGCAGTGAGAGTGGCACCGCCAGGCTCCTTCCCCGGGAACCACACTTAGCTTCAGGCCACCGTAGCTTTAAACTGTCTATGAGCACCTGTGCTTTATCTCAGTTTCCTTTGTGCATCTGTTAGCAAAATGTGTCCTAAGGTAATTGCTGCTTCACTTTATCCCATTTTGGCTTATGAAAGGTTTCATAGGAACGCTCTCCTTCCGGTGCACTGGGGAACCTGTGTAACAACTCAGCTATTTTTGCTTCTTGGGTACTTTGGAACAATCAGGTTGGCCTTAATACTACTTTAATGCATAATGTTTATGGTAAGCTTTGTGTACGTTTGAAGAAAAATACTTATTTTTGAATTTGATTCTGGGAGATATTAGGAATAGTTTCATTTTCTGAAATGGGCTGATTTTCAGGAGTTCTAGGAAATTACAGATTCAGCATCGAGAGCAGGCCATGGGGCACTTGAGAATACAGACATGAAATCTCAGCTCTAGTTTATACGTCTCTAATCTGCAAAAGGGTGAGGTTCAAGTTACTGCTGTTCCTGACATAAACTGCCTTCTCTTTAGAGTGTCATTCAAGAGTTTCCAATAGAAAGAGTAGCTCCTCTTTCTGAGACCAGGGATTCTTCAACAGCAGAGAAGCAGAAGAGGTGTTTAGAAATGACAAAATGGCAGAGGAACAGTGGTTTGCTTCATCATCTTTATAAAGGCAATACTAGTTTGTCCTTAAGATAAGACAATGACTGGGTTATTCACACACAGTTGGGTCCTTTACAGTTTTCATGTAACAAAGAGTTAAATGTATTACAGAGCTACGGTACTTGAATCATCATGGAAGGGTACCCGAAGTCTTGGGATTTGGTCTTGGCCCTGGATTGAAATTAAGCACATGTTCAATTACAGATAAACGAAAACTTCGGGAATGATATTTTAGTTTTTTCCTTCTTCAGATCCTTAGTTATTTAGTCCTTCTGTGGGCTTTTCTATGAGACAGGATATATTATGGAGAAAGGTTGGGTTGGGTGATTGCTCTAAATCTGTATTTCAGTTATTTGCTTCTCTCTCTCACGTACTGAGTGTTCTTGTACGCATATTTCATCAATTATTAAGTGCATTGAAGACATTGAATGACTTCATTTCAATTTCAGTTATATAAAGCAAAGTGGATCCTTACATTTAAAAATCTTGCAGACAAAATATTTATAGCCCCATTTTTACCTACTGCTGTGGTTGAGGGATAGAGTGTTCTGGTTACCTTTTGATGATCAGAACTTCAAAGGCAGTCTCTGATGCTTCCTGAGTGAGTTGGTTTTTCTAGTCAGGTACATTCCTTCTTGATGATAAAGAAAGGTCTTCTCATCTTTCTTCCAATTATTGAGGGGTCTTTTGGCTTTTAGGGGCAACCCCTGATCTGGATGGTGTGCAGCTACAGCTTCCTGAGTGTCCATAATTGCTAGTTGTTTCAAAAAGGTTAAAAAGCATGAATTGCATTTGGGGGCATAGATACATGAGTATGTATATATTTATTTTATTTGGTTAATTGAGAATGTCTATTTTTTTATTTTATTATTTTTTATTTTTTTGCGGTATGCGGGCCTCTCACTGCTGTAGCCTCTCCCGTTGCGGAGCACAGGCTCCGGACGCGCAGGCTCAGCGGCCATGGCTCACGGGCCCAGCCGCTCCGCGGCATGTGGGATCTTCCCGGACCGGGGCACGAACCCGTGTCCCCTGCATCGGCAGGCGGACTCTCAACCACTGCGCCACCAGGGAAGCCCGAGAATGTCTATTTTAATGCTAAGAAATCAGGGCACTTTCAATCATAACACTTGGAGCTGTAAAGTCCTCTACATTTTATGCACTTCAACCTTGCCATTTTCTGATTGAGAACATTGACTTCCACAGATGTTCAGTGAATTACCCAAGGCCAATTGCCAGTTAGTAGAGGACTAGAGTCCCGCTGATTCCCAGGGCAAGGTGTCATTTTTATACAGAAGACATTTAATCTTCCAGACTTTCGAGGCACTTGATGTAGGGGTAATGTTAACAATAAAGACCCTAAATGGAATAGGGACCCGGTCTTGCCCCATTCCTGTTGGAAATTCCAGAAAACCAGCGACCTGCAATGATGAGTGAGACAAGGTGCATGTCAGTAGACTCGGGCTTAGAGAGGTTCCAGAGAAGAGCTGGAGGTGCAGGCGGGGAGCTGGGATCTGTTGCCTGGGAGTCTCTCATTCGGTTAGACGGGGTCCACTTATTCACAGCTGGATGATCAAGTCTTGAGATGCACTCTTGGTGGAAGGAGTATTCCTGCTCTTGGCCTGAGAGGCCAACAGCCTTCCTACCCTTCTTCCTTCCATACGGACTCTCCCCACCCCAAGACCGCACTCCTCCAGACAAACAGCCTTGTGACCATGGGTTGACCTTATTCGCATTCTCACCCATCCGCTTGTCTTCATAGCCAAAAGGTTCTGTCTGGAGAAGTGTCAGCTTCTGGAGCACAAGAAACAGAAGGAAAGACCAGGGGCAAGGGGATGTGCCAGATGGCAACACCAACTGCTCTCAAGGAGTTGTGTTTTTTTAATAACTCAGCTTACTGCAAACAAAACTAATTAAGCCCGTTATTCTGATTTATGCTACTATAGGCAGAAGTAAAGTACACTTACGTTACACTTTTGATGGCATTTAAAAGGTCAGGTTATCTGAGTTGCAAATTTCTGTTCCAAGCAGCCTGCTCTGTTTGAACCACTCTTGAGAATTCAAATTAACCATGCTTATGAATTCAGCATCTTTTCGATTTTCCTAGACAGCAAGTGCCAGTTCACCCGTTCACCTAAACAGAGTAATAAGACCCTGAAAGACAAGTCATTTAGTCATATCTGCCGATGATGGATTCCATGTGACTCACAGGAAAGTGAGGTGAGAGTCAACTTACGGTAAGGAGGAGAGAGAGTGAAAATAGCAGACAGAGGCTGTGTGAGGGGGATGCCATAAAGAATTTCAAAGGGTCTATTTGGTAGTGCCCCTTGTTGCCAATGGGCACCTGTCTTATGTCGACTGGCAGGGCCAGCTGCCTCATTGTTACAGGGCCCAACCAGAATCGCCCTGGTTATGGAGTCGTCGGGGGAGAACTGGCTGAGTTTAGCTGCTTATGGTACGTATGAGAGTACTTCGGAAGAGAGTACGTTTACAGTTATGATCAGTTAGGGATCTAGAAATAAACATCCAGGTGGTTTGCCATGAATAGCACCTCAGTACAGTGACTTTCATGAGATACAGTTAGGAACCAAGCTTTTCAAAAGCTGTGGGAGAACAGGCTTGAAAATTGCTTATTTTTACAGTATCCCTTGAGCTCTTAAATAAAGACAAATACTTACTCCTTCTTAACTCTCAAACTATATGCCACATGGTTTTCACCCTTAATTTATTTGGCTTTTTCCTGTTGCAATCTCAGAATTGCCCACTTCGGATTTTATTGGCCTAGCACGTGAATCTGTCTTTGATGGAAACGTTGTTCTTGCCAGAGTTCTATACAGCCATGTGTACAACAGGCATTCATTGAAAAAAGAAAGCTAGGCTAGTACTATTACACTAGCTACATAAAAGCGTAGCTAGTTATTTTTACATTTGTAGGTATCTGTGGAATTTCACCCGTATGTTAAAGTAATATGTAGATACCCATCCTTAAGTCAGCATATGGCATCTAAGCTTCATTTATAGCTTTAAAACAATGAAACAATTTTATAAACATCCTTTAGCCAAATTCTGTTTTAATTGTGAGTAAAAGTGGTATTTATTTTAACACGTATTTCAAAACAGTTAAAAAATAATCACATTTGTTTCATGGAGTTACAGTGTGTTGCCCTAACTTCATAAAGGGCGTCATGGCACACTTGCCCAGCTGGAGATTTGGGTACAGAATTGGCTCTGCCACTTTCGAGGTCATACTTTGCTGTGTGACCTTTAGCACACCACCCACTTCTGCAGGCAAAATAATTTATCCCTCAAGTAAGGGGCTTGAAATAGAGGTGTTCTAAGTCAGTAGTCTCAGAATTTGGATTTCACAGATATATAAAACCTGAGAATAAATGTGGAATTGCCAACTTTTTACTTTTGTTAGGTATGGACTGTTAAATAATCGTCTATTAACACCATCATTTCCTGAAACATTGTTTGAATATTTAGAAACCAAAAAATATGTATTTACTAAAGGGCAGTTTTTCTCCCTCACATTGTGCTGATACAGCTCTATATCTCTAATACACTTTTTTTGAATAATAACATACAGCCCAGGGTTCAGATTCCACCACGCAATGCAAAGTGCGTTTCTGTGTGTCCAGCATGTTTTGGGACTTACTTTTTATCCCAGACATCAGAGAAAATGTAGTTCCACACAGCTTGACGTGTTGATAAACATAGAACCCGCAGTGTTCATTACACTTAGGCAGGGTCTGGACGAACCGATGGAAACCAGGAACCACAACCCACGTACCACTTCCAGCTTCTTGCACCTCCTCTCACATGGACAGCCTGGAGGTCTGATCAGCTTGGACTGGGGGCTCCTCTCCCTGCTTGCCACCCCACCTGCCTTCCTCCAGAGCTTGTGCAGCTGGGCCTGAGCTCCTAACAGAGCAGTGAGGATGTTATCCGGGAGGGATTCTGGGCTCAGGTGGAGGGCTCACTGTGCATGGCACGACCTGAGAACCGTGGCGCTAAATGCTTCCCTGCGCTACTGTGCTTTCTTGGGAACTCGTCAGGGTTACAGCAGTTCACCTAGCGATGTCCAAATAGACCCAGTCCCCTTTGACATAGCCACAGTGATGATTGAACACCTCATGGGTGACAAGGGAGCTAAAGAGGCTATAGCGGAGGTGACTTGGGATTTGTGGAGTCCTGAAGTGTGATTTCTTCTATTTGGGCAGGTCTCAGATGGCAGGCTACAGGTGGGCTGGCCACGTGTGAAACGTGCATCCTGCATCTAGTTTCTTATTTTCCCCTGTCTTAGTGGGACAGTGCTCTGGAAAATCAGAGTGAAGGATTTTACTTTCAACTCCACTGCAGACTAGATTTTCTCAAGTCTCTTTGCCACCTTTGTACCGAACGGGAGCGTGTGGCTTATCAACTCAAGTTCGGTAGAGAGCAAGGCAGTGTCACCAGGCTGTTCGTGCACTTTTTTTATGTCCCATCCAAACAGATTTTGGTCATCTTTTCCAGGAACCTTGCGGCAGAAGAAGAGCCATTCTCTCCGTTCTTTGGCCCTTTAATCCTATAACTTGATAGCTTGAGCTTGAACTACTTTGGAGTGAGGCTCTTCAGTGAAACTGGGAGGGTACAGCACCATTAACCGAAGGGAAGGCACAATTTCCTTGTAAATCTTTGCCTTGACTCATCAGGCAGCCACGCATTCTAAACATCGGGGATATTGGAGATTTATTACGACAAAGGCTAATCAGAGTGTGTCCTGAGATAAACAACATAGTAAAACAAACAAAAATGATAGTTGGGAGAAGCATGAGCTGGTAAAAGACTCAAGGGTGTATGTAGGTGGTAGTAGAAAACAGAATTCTGCTTGTGTTTCACTTGCTTCGTATAAATGTCTGTACTGTCTCATGTAGATGAGTGATTGTTGAGAATAATACATGTATAAACATACGTATTTATTCGACAAGTGTTTGTGTGTCCCATGGGGGTGCAGCCTGGAGATACCCTCTATAAGGTAGAGCAGAAAAGTGAGCCACAGGCCCTTCATACTAGTTCACGGTCCGCTCTATCCGTGGGAGGAGGTGGGTAACAGAGAAGGTGTACAGTTAACAGCCAAAGGGACGGAATGAGCTATCGGTGCTCTGGGCCTTTGTGGGCCTGGGAGATGGCTCACGCACCTTCACGTCAGGGATGGCCGTTCAAGGGAGCCCTGTTGTCAGGTTGAGTCTGGGGAAGAGTTGGATTTGGATTCGTTGGCAGGAGGGGTGAGGATGTCTGGGAGAGATGGCATGAGATGGAAATGAGCAGACAGTATTGAGGAGCCGTGAGGATGTGAGTAGGTCTGTGCTGGATATCTTTGTTAGGTCGTGGCAGATGATTTTGCAAAGTGGGTAGAGGCTAGATTACATAGGATACTAAATGCTTTCCAAGAGTGTTTCCTAATAGTGACATTAATTTCTCATATGGGGAGGAAGGTAAAATGTTTTCAATTGTTTAGACCTTGTGGTTAAACTAAGTGGACTAGGGAAGGTAGTTCCTTAGCATTTAAAAAGAAAAAAATCCCTTGTTAGGATTTTTTTTTTTTGGCGGTACGCGGGCCTCTCACTGTCGTGGCCTCTCCCGTTGTGGAGCACAGGCTCCGGACGCGCAGGCTCAGCGGCCATGGCTCGCGGGCCCAGCCGCTCCACGGCATGTGGGATCTTCCCGGACCGGGGCACGAACCCGCGTCCCCTGCATCGGCAGGCAGACTCTCAACCACTGCGCCACCAGGGAAGCCCCTTGTTAGGATTTTATAACTCAGTTTAATTTTAATGGTTGGTTCCTTTTCTTAAGGGTTCCTGAACTAAGAATTTTTACAGTGATCTGGGTTTCAGGGCTTTATGTGCCCAGATTTATACTGTCATTTAATTCTCCAATTATTTTATTTTTCTAGCAAAGGCTATGGTGAATTACTGTTCTTCTTTAGTGGGAGAGTTTTACAACGAGGGTCATCAGTTAAGAAAACCCCTCTTCTGACTAATATCTTTTGGGTCAGTAATAAAGATGTTACAAGGTTTTGGGGAAAACATAGCTTAGTTGCCCAGAAGGCAGACATAATATCCTGCCAAGTGGAAATCAGTAAATTAATTCTGTTAAAACACTAAAGTGAGAAAAGTAATGTTGGAACCTGTTGACCTTTGGGTTGGTCTAATGTAGAAAGATTAACCTAGTTTGTCCTTTACATTTCATTCATTCTGATGTTTTTCTGCTTTAGTGTTTTGGTCTCATTTTAGCCCATGGTGCTGTAGATTAAGTCTCAGATGGTTTTTCAAACTGTGCTCCACTGAGCCCTAGAGGAGGGTGGGTGTGGGGCACAGGGCAGGCTCTGTCACCCCCTTCAGACCACCACAGGCACCCTTCAGCTGGGGCAGCTCTGCATTTAACTGATTTGTTCACACTTCTGTTTAAGCTTCTACTGCCACAAAGGTGACTTTTTACAAAGTTTGAAAACCCCTGGTCTAACCCAGAGACGCCAAAAGAAGCAAACATTTGGATCCATGAGCTGGGTTTCTGGACCAGTGAATAGATGGTCCCAGATAGCACCGTTTCTTGATTCTTCTTGTCACCGAGGATGTGTACTTGGCCTCAGCTGTGATGACAGGCATGTTGTGAAAACACACAATCAGCTTAATTCATAGGCGTGGGGATTGTCTTTTTCGGAGGTAGACGTTTAAATTCGTGCATCTTTGAAAACTTTCACCTTCAGGGTCTCCTTGTTTAGTCTCCACCATCTGTTCTTTATTTTGTGATGCCGTCTGGGACTGGAGAGCAAACAAAAGATAAATTCTTTAAAGGAAACCAAGCTTTTGTTAACCTCTGCTTCGAGCTGCTAAGGTACTGATCATTCTGAATGGTTTTCATAGAAGTGACAAACTTCTCTAGAGAAATTTAGCTTAATGGGTATCCTTGAATCCATCAACACACAGCTTTCTTCAGTGTGAATCTCCCCTTTTTCCTTTCTTTGCTGTGGAACTATTTGGGCAGAATTTATGATTTACTAGCTTAATTAGATAAATGTGATCTTTCTTGTTACATCAGTGGGTTGAATTTGAGTTTGGGGGTCGTTTAGTTGCCCGTCTGATTCAATTCTGAGGTCTGATCGGAAGATTGATTTATTTAAAAGCCAGCTTTTAGTAGTATTCAGGATACTACATGATGTTAGCTCAGAAAGAAAAGATAAATGGCTAATTTTATCTATAAAATGAAGCTTTGTTCTAGGTCTCTGCTCGCTCTCACACGCGCATGCTTTCTCCCACACATATACCTGACCTGCACCAACACCAATACCGTTAACTCACTGAAGATGCAGCCTCACTGCAGCGGGGCATTTTAAAACAGTGGAATATGTTACAGCGACACAGGATCCTTGGCTTCCCTGTAGTCATGACTTGTGGAATCCTGGGTTCATATAAATCAAGAAGAGCCCGGTGTGATGACTGGAAACTCGGAATTTATTGGGCCCGTCATGAGCCACTTGCCATGGGGTCAAGCAATGTCTTGAACCCAGCTTGACTCAGAGAAGCTTTCAGAGTGACTTTATACGCTTCAGGATAATAATTTCAAGCTTCCACCTCATTCTCCTCCTCCAGGCTCGCCCAGTACATGTGATAAAACGGAGGTGGGGGAGGAGGGGATATTATCAGGAGAGCTGGTGGTAAGGATGTTTCCTGCCATCTCCTTGTAAACTCTTGGCACGTCTTCAGCATTTTCTCATAAATACCAAAGAAATCAGAATTTCCTTCTGTACCCTGTATGGAATCTCAGAAATGCCCGTTTATAATGTGGACAGGAGACAGCAGGCCTTCTTCACCTGTCTCAAGGACTTCTTGTGTGTGCAGGCCTGGGGCCAAACTCGGGCAGAAAGGAAAGGAATGGAAGGAATCCTTTGGCCGCGGTGTCAGTGTCTGCCCATTCTGAGCCATCCTTCTCTGAGCAGATCACAGAATGGTGGCAGATTTGAATTTGCTCTCGGAGTTCGTATTCAAGTCGTCTTTCATATACTCAGTCTTGATATGATCATTTATATCATAGCTTCCTCTACAGATGGCTGTGGTGCAGTGATTTCACAGAAAGTAAATAGAATGCTAATTTGTTGAAGGCAACCTATTTGAAAGTAAACATTCTTGTGGAGTCTTATGTGCCTTCCTTTCTCTGCTCCTTATAAAGAGAATGAAAACAACAGACAAACAAAACCCTAGTCACTTACAAAAAGATTAATTTAGGCATGGGTGCTATTTGGTAAAAATTAGAGATGCAAATAGGAGTCTGTTTTTTTTTTTCTTCCAAAAGTAAATGTTGACTTGTACGCAAAACTTCCTACCTTGTAGTTTAAATGAGAGTGGGCTTTTTTGTTCGTCTGTTTAATACTTTCAGTTTTGGCAAAGGTTTTATTCTATAGTGCATTATAATGAACTAGCTGTACTGGTCAGTCTCCAGCAGAGATAGAAACTTGGGAGAATTTGTCATTTCTGTTTTAGAGACTTAACAATTTACATTAGTTTTAAGACCTAAGTGAATTTAGGTTGTGGTTTTGTCTTTGTGGAGATGCCAAAATACAGTTTAAAGGAAGATTAGACAAATCATCTATTGAAATGGTTGTTTATCCATCCGTTCATTTATACACTTATCTTTTATTGAGCTACTATTATGTACTAGACTATGTGCTCACCTTTTATTCCCCAACTGAGTTCCTGCTCTGCTTTATAGACCATGGATTCCAGGCCCGCTGCTTGAACTCATATTTGTGACTTCCATACTTACTGGCCCTTGACTTTGAATGTTATCACCATGGCTTTGGGTGTTAGAATGTGGACCTTAAAATCCACTGGAGATTTAAAACTAAAGCAAATCCTAGAGTGTTCTTCAGGAATTTTGGGGAGAGTTTCTCAGACTTATCTAGAGTTGACTCTTGCCTAATATCATCTAAGGAAAAGCAGCAACGAAAGCTAGTGTGGTGCAGGGTGGCGATGGCAAGGTGGTCTGAACCACTGACTGTGCTCTTTGAAAGTGGCCATCACCAAGCGGACATCCCTTTGCCTCCATAGAATCTACATACTACATGAGGAGTTGCAAACTAATGGTCTTGGGACCAAATCCAGTGACAATCATGTTTTATTTGGCCCACACATTCTTCTAACAATTGGAAAAGTCATGTACAAATCTAGGTTTCTGACATCAGCGAGGGTCTTCTGACACTGGTCCTGTACCCCGACATGGCGCCAGGCAGCGGGACAAAGTAGTGGCTGCCCCTTTAGTGGAGGTGTTCTAGTTTTCTATTGCTGCGTAACAAACCTTCTCAGCACCTAGTGTTCTAAAACCGCACGTGACCCTTTCATCATGCTCATGGATTCTGTGAGTCAGATATTTGGACGAGGCATAGTGGGGATGGTTTGCTTTTATTCCACTGTGTCTGGGTCTTCAGCTGGGGAGACTTCGGGGAGCCGAAGTCATCTGGAGGTGTCCTTATTCACATATCTTGTGCTTGGACTGGGATGACTTGGCTCCTTGGGTATCCCCGAGTCTGTATGCAGCCCCCTTTCTTTCCATGTGGTCTTTCTGTGTGTCTTCTGTGCCTTGGCAGCCTCAGGATAGTTGGGCTTGCTACGTGGCGGCACAGTGATCCAAGAGCAGGTGTTCCAGCAGAACAAGGCAAGAGCCACCTGGCCTTTTAGGACCTATCCTCAGAGGTCATACGGTGCCACTTTCCTTGTACTCTATTGGTTGAGTCTCCAGCCCACCAAGATGTAAAGAGAAAAGTCATAGACCCCTCCTCTCCATGGGCTAAGTGTCAAGGAATTTTCAACTTTGTTTTAAAACCACCCAAGGGGGAAGACACGTTTCCATTCGTTGTAGTCCTCGCCACCCCCTGTTACGTTACATCCAGGCTGCTTTACACATTTCTATCATCCGACTGCCCCTGAGGGCACTTGAGTAAGTGATTACTGCTCTTCCTTGGTACTTCCAAATTTTTGATGAACCACAAATTCTAGGTAGAGTTTCTTTTGTCAACATTCATAATGATAAATCTAAGTGTGCCCGTTGGGGAAGGGAGTGGAAGGCAACATGTACTCAGATTGCAAACTCCTTTTGGGAAGGAGTGTATGATGTTTGGCTGGGGGAGGTAATCCGTGGAGCTGTGATTCATGCTTTTGTTGGCCGTGTTCTTTATTTACACTTGTAGAAATGTGTTATCTTACTCATGTATTCATTTCCTTATTTCTTATTCTTGGCTGGTGCACTTCCTCCTGCATTTCCTTATTCTGGGGAAAATGGGCCAAGCCGTTTATTTGTTTATTCTTTTTAAAATATCCTGTGGGTGTTATCACTTTCATTGTAAATAGTGAAGTCTTGTTTATTGGTGCTACAGTGGTAGGAATGTTAGAAATAAAGCAACCACAGGTTTAAAAAATTAAAGAAAAGCATCTAAAACCAGTATTATTGTCTTCCTTCTCAGTTTCACCAACCTCTCTTCTTCCAGTGAGGGTATCACGGTTGTCCTAGTTGGAAGACTGGGTGTTATCCAGTCTCTTCCTTGGCCACCATCCTAGACTGTCAAATTTATTTATTCTTCTCAATATTCCTTCTCTGTGTCCCCTGTCCCCACTGTCACTCCCTTAGCTCAGCCTCTCATCACTGGGACTTCTGGTAGTAGACCACCTCCCTGGATGTCCTTCTCATCTCTAATATCTCTCATTCCAAACTGTCCTCTGTTTCAGAGTGATCTTCCAGAAATCTCTATCAGATCATGTTAATTCTCCGCTACCAAGCTGACAGTGGCATCTCTATGCCTCTGGATAAAACTCAGTCTCCTTTTGTAAACGGTATAAGAGATCTTAACAGAATCTGAACCCAGCTTAGCTCTTAGACCTCATATCCGAATCGCTCTTACCCCGTCCAGGACCTTCACACCCTAAGTTACTCTGGTCATAACTGGCCACTTGCTCCCAAGTACTTGCCAGGTACACCTGGCCATGTGCTACACTGGAAGCCTTTGCTGGTGTTCTGTCTTTCCCATTCTGTGCTAAAGACCTCATCTTTGGATTTTGGTAACGTCCCAGAGTGTTTATCCAGTATAATAATTTGTTTACCATCTGCCTTCCCAATTCTCATTTAGATTTCTTGAAGGCAGAAACCATCTTTTTTCTCTGTATATCAGTGCCTGGCATAAGTAGGGCTGTTGGTAAATGTTCATGGAATGGCTGACTGGTTGAAGCCCACCAGTGATTCCATTCCCAAATTACCCTTGCGGTAGAGAGTACTTATGATGGGAGAGAGGATCGTATTCCAAGTTCTTGTTTGGTAGGGGGAAGGTATCATTCTCTGTGCTCTTCACACTGAAGGATGAAAGATCTTTTTCTAAAATCTGTATATTCTGATAATATGTGTGTGTACATTACAAAAGAAAGTATGAAATCTAGTCCTTCCTGGTAAGTGTCAAGAAGAACCTTCCTTTGTGTGTACCTACACTTGTGACCCATTTCTTAGTTCCCTCAGTGAGCAGCTCGAATTTTCACAAAAATTCTCTCGGAAGCATCCTGGTATAGTGGGCAGGACGTGGACTTGGAGCCACACACAATCTCTGCAAATTCTGGGTCTAGTCCTTCGTAAACTACGCATCCTTGGGGACAGCTTACATCATTTCTCAGAGTCTCACCTTATTCATAAAATGTAAACAGCAGATCATAGTGGCAGTTGATAAATGTTAGGTCCCTTCCTTCCTCCAGAGGGAAAATAATAGTGTACCTATTTTTCATATTTGCTTGACAGTCGAAGAGCCGTTTCCTTCACCTCTTAGCTCCTTATTTTGTCACTTTAATCGCAGCAACTTAGAAGCGAGTAAACTTCATATTGCAAGCGAATTGTCACTAATGATGTGTAGAGGGGATATAACATCACAGAATAAAGAGAATGAAAGGTGAAGAGCTTTCAACTGACCCTACACTCCGGGGCTCTACGCTTCTGCGTCAGCTGACAGCTTTCAGATATTTCACTGTGGTCACTCTTACTTTATATAAGAAAGAAGCACTTAGATGTGCTCTGAGTGTGTCCAAAATTTCGCGGTTTCAAACTCACTGCTTAGTCCTGGGCCTCTGTTGCCTGCTCCTAGGGTATTAGGTCAATATTTCACATGGGCCTGTATTTCATTCCTACCTCTTGTAGACCGAAGCTCAGAATGGCTTGGATAGCAAGGCAGTAGGGGAGCAACTGAGATCCACAATCTTGTTTTACCGAGTTAAGACTTGGCTGTAATGGGCAGCAGGTTCTTTGTGTTGCCAAGAGCCGAGGCTAAAATTACCTGGGTTTCAAACAAAAGTTCTAGGAACTCCCCTTTTCTAGGAGGTTGGAGGAAGAGGGGAGATAGATGACTTTTGACTGAATACCGAGACTTTAGGATCTAGGCCAAACAGGATTGAGCTGCCTCTTAAAATTTTTATTATTATGCAGTCTAGGAACCCCTTGGAAAGAGACTAATGCAATTTTAATGACTGGATATTAAGGAGTATTTATTTAAAGTGTGAAAAAGTTGCCGTTGAAGTGATTTTCTTTTCTCCCTTGCCTTAACTCAGGCATAGAAGGGAGCAAAGTCTAATAACTGAAAATAGAACCACCCAAAATAGTCTCTTTTCATAAATGCAGCCTGATCACATTTATGTGGCCTGGTTTGGGAAGGGCAAGCCTCACTACCGAACTGAAGTTTTGGTGGGGAGGCTGCACGGTCAGCCACAGGATGTGGCACCAGATGTGTCCAGTAAGGCTGGACAGGCGTCAGGGACTCAGCTTGACTGATGGTCCGTGGTGATGCTGAACATTCTCCTGAGACGGGGCTACGCAGATAAGCACAGTTTCCTAGGGAGGAGGTCATTGTTAGTGTATATATAGTATGTTAACATGTGGCTGGACTCTGAGGCCACACGGGATTTTTGAGTCTTATCCACTTGCTACTTGTATGACCTCTGATAAGTTACATAACCTCTTTGGGCCTAGTTTTCTCATTCATAGGAATGAGAAAGGAGGAAGATGGTAAAAATTTCTACCTTACAGGGATGTTGTGAGAATCAACGAATAGTAGGAGAATCAACGAATGTAAAGCGTTTAGATCGATACGTGCACATAGTAGGGGCTGCATAAATGTCTAAGGTGGGTTAGGATTTTCCACTGACTGCCATGCTACTTAGAGACTGTCAGGATCAGTGGCAACGTGGGTGAAAACCTTTACCTGGAGGCTAATTACCCAGTGGGTGAATTTTCTTTCATCTTGTTAGCCAAATTCCTATATTCTTTTCCTAAATAAATGCTAGTATCTAAGATGAGCTAAAGAGAGTACAGTTAAAAAAAAAATAGGAATGAAGGGCATGTGTTAATCATGGTTAACAGTTAACTTTATTTACTAGCAGATCTGAATTCAAACCTGAGCGGTTTGAGCCTAGGGTCTGGACTTTCAAACAATAAGTGATGTACCACCTCCCCACCCCCAAGAATAATGACTTTATTGTTTTTGTAAAAATGGCCTATAATTATAATAAAAAAATGTAAGCAACCCAGAAAAATTAGAAAAAAGCAAAAATTGTATCATCCAGATATAAACATCATGGGCATTTGTGAACCTGCTGCACAGCTTCCCATGCATAATATGGATGAAGGGTAGACAGAGAGAAATTGTTATATAAACTGAGATAAGTCTGTTCCCCCACCGCTCGTTTTGAAGGTTGCTGTAGAGAAATATAAGGCCAAATTAACTTTTTCCTTCCCACGAATGTGACTTTTCCTGCCTAAGGTTTTCAGTAAACTTTCCCTGAATATGTCTTGATGTTGATGCTTCAGAATTGTTTTTCCTGGGATGGGGGAGGCCCATTGATGCAGTTATTTTTTAATTTCAGAATATTCTTCCATTATATCTTTAAAATATTTAACATTCTCGTTGTAACATAACAGAAAGTGGAATGAAACTAAATTGTACAGTATTTATGTTATCTTCTAGGAGTTATTTTTATGTTTTACATTTAGGTCTGTGATCCACTTTGAGTTAATTTTTGTGAAGGATGTAAGGTCAGTGTCAATTTTTGTGTATGGACAGCACCATTTGTTAAAAGCAGTATTTTTTATTGGATTACCTTTGCTTCTTTGTCAAAGATCAGTTGCCTCTATGTATGTGGGTCTATTTCTGAGCTCCATTCTGTTTCATTGATGTATGTGTCCTTTTGCTAATTCTGCACTGTGTTGATTTCTGTAGCTTTGTAATTATAGAAATTGGGTTGTGTGAGTCCTCAAAATTTGTTCTTCAGCATTGTGGTGACTATTCTGGGACTTTATCTGTTCGTGTAAACTTAAGTATCAGTTTGTTGTTATTCACAAAATGTTTTCTGAGATTTTGATTGGGATTCCATTAGATCAGATTGGGAAAATTGATGTCTTGACAATATTGTCTTCTAATCTATGAACACAGAATCTCTCTCCATTTATTGTAAATTGCATTTTTTTTTATGCTTTAAATTCCATTTATCCATTCCTGGTATATAGGAAGGCAATAGACTTTTATGTATTAACCTTGTATCATGCAACCTTGCCATACTGGCTTATTAGTTAGTTCCAGGAGGTATTCCCCTCCACCCCCTCCCCAACCCTTGGCATTTTCTACATAGACAATCATGTCATCTGTGAGCAAGGATAGTGTTATTTCTTCCTTTCCAGTTTGTATATTACTTATTTCCTTATTGTACTAGCTAGGACTTCCAGTATGGTGTTGAATAGGAATTAGTGAGACAGGACATTCTTGCCTTGTCCTGGATGTTAGAGGCAAATGATCCAGTATGAAGTTGGCTGTAGGCTTTTTGTAGATGTTCTTTATCAAGTTAAGGAAGTTCCCCTCTGTTCCTGGGTTCAGAGTTTTTGTCAAGAATGAGTGTTGGAATTTGTTAAATGCTTTTTTTTCTGTATTGATATCATCATGATTCTTCTTCCTTAGTATATATTCTTTTTGAACTTGCTCACTTTTTAAATTAAAAAAACTTTTTAACAATCTCACTTACATGTGGAATTTGCTCACTTTTAAAAAACTCAGTCTTACGTTTGACGATTCGTCAGTCTTGTGCAGGTGGTTGTGCTTTCTACATTTTTCTTGCTGTGTAGCGGGGGTTGCTGAGCTCTGACCTGCAGGCCATGTCTAGCCAGCTGCCTGTTTTTATGACCTGCAAGCTGAGAATGGTTTTAAAATTTTTTGATGATTGAAAAAGATCTAAAAAAATAATATTTTGTGACATGACAGTTGTGACATGCAGATTTTACTGTCCATAAGTAAAGTTTAATTGGAACACGGCAGTTGATTTGTTTATGGAGTGTCTGTGGCTTCTTTTGTGCTTCCGTGGCAGAGTTGAGTAGCTGCAGCAGAGATCATAGGCTCGCAAAGTAGAAAACGTTTACTGTCTAGCACTTTACAGGAGGAAGTTTGCTGACCCCTGCTGTGTGTAGTCTACTGCATACGTAGTCCACAAAATGTGGATCCATTCTCCTACTGATGGACTTTACTGGTTTTTGGCAATTATGAAAAAAGTCATCATGAACATCTCTATAATTGTGTACTGGCGCATGTAAGCGTGTGTACCATTGCTGGGTATATACCTTGGAGCGGCAGTGTGGAGTCGTGGAGTGGGTCTGTCTGTAGCTTTACTAGATAATGCCACTTGCTCCAGAGTGGATATTTCTAATTTGAGTTTGACCAGCAGAAAATGAAACTCATTGCTCCATAGGCTCACCAGTAATGGCTATTTGTATTATTTAAAATTTATCAGTCTGATAGGTGAAACCTAGTCTTTCATTTAGGTGTTTATTTGTCCCTTCCTGACCACCAATGAGGCCCATTATGTTTGGGGGTATTTTTCTGAATGAATTCCTTTCTCTTCTTCCAGAACACCAGTTATACGTGTGTTGCGTTTTTCCCCCACCTCCCTTTTAAGGTGACTTACTCCATCCTGTCCACCTTGTTTTTGACTGAGATTTTAGTTGTATTCATTCCATCTATTTTTCCTCCTGATGTTTTTCATCTCAGTAATATTTTCATTTCTCTCTTTCCTTTTTTAATGTGGACTTGGCCATCTTATTTCTTTGAAACTTGTTCCTTTTTTATTAGCTCTTTTATCTAAAATATCTCTGCAGATATGGGGAACTGTTTGCTTGCAATTTTTCTCTGTTTCATTGTTTTTCTTTTTATGTCCTTCATCTTTGCTTATGGGGCAAGGGGGATGTGAACTGGGAAAAGCTTTAGTTTCAGTTTTGGTTTTTGTTTCAAAAGTCCTCTCATCAAATGGGCTATTTTTTTGCCCTTTGGGTTTGTCTTGTCTGAGATTTTAGCCTTTAACAGGTGATGTGACTCATGGCAATACCACCAAAGTAAGAGACTGCGTGATCTCCTGGCCTGGATGCTTTTCCCCTGGAAGTCTCCCTCCTCTAAGTTTAGGTCAGAGGTAACAGAAATGCAGATTAAAAAACAAAAACAAAAACCCCCGAGGTTTCTGTTTTAGCTTTATCTCCCATGACATTCTGTGGCTTGTTCTGTATCTTTACTGCCTCCAGATATATTCCCTATAACCCTCCCAATTCCCCAACTCCCCCTTTCCCCAGACACCAACCTCTTCATCTGGTTGCCCTAGTCATTGGATAGGCCTCCTGTACCTGTAGGCCTAGTCTGACTTGAGCTTTCAGGAAAACCTGCTTCCGCTGATGTATGAGGAGGGTATTGGTAGTAACATTACCCTCTGTGGTCGAGGTGTGCTTCATAGTTTTCATTGTGAGTTGTCACTATGTCTTTGTTTCAAAGAAGTTTCCTCTATATTTAATTTTTTGGATGGTTTTGAAGGAGGAGAATTCCTTTACTTAGCTTTTTTTTTTTTTTTTTTACTGGAAGTCATGAAATATCTTTTTGGTGCTTTAAAATATAAATGTGTGGTGTTAGACAAAATAAGTGGATAATTTTCACTTTTTTATCCTGATGAGCTGATGCCATGTAAACAGAGCCAGCATTTGTAAGGTGTTTTCTTCCCAAAGGCATAAACATCTAGAATGGAAGGGAAAAATATTTCTATGGAATGAAAGCAAAATGCTCAAAATAATGATGTTCTTTCTAAAAGCTTAATGTAATGTATCTTAATTATCCGAGGATTATATTTATTGAACATGAAAATCATGGCAAACATCTGAATATACATCTCTGAACGAGATTTGCCAACCGTTTTGGTTAGTCATAATTATCTATCTTAATTAGATTTGCCTGATTATTGGTTTCTTAAAATATGTGCATATTTTAAGGATCATAGGGAAGTCAATTTATGGAAAAGCATCATTAAATCTGTTTTACAGACTCTTGAGTTGTTCCTGCTGAGTTTTGAGGACATATGGCATCTTGTCTGATACAGCATCTTGTGTGAAAAATCTTGCTTAGAAACCAAAACAAAAGCAGCAAAAAAGAAGAATGAACCTCAGCGTAAAATTTTTCCCCAGTTGAAATGCTCTTTAAGTAATTTCAGCAAATATATTGTACATTGTGACTGTGGATACGGTGCTAAATATCTTTGTGAGAAAGAAGTGTTTAAAAACAAACAAAAAAGGAAACTAGAGTCCTAATATAGTAGTTGAAGTTATTTTAAAGCAAAACTAGCTTGTTAAAGAAGCTAGGTCAGTCACCTACTTTTTTAAAATTAAAAATAACTTATTATTACAATAGCAATAGATGTACATTGTAGAAAAATAGAAAATATAAGAAAATAAACACCTTCTTCTACCAGAGATTACCACTGTTAATACTCTGTACAGTTCTTTCAAATCCATTTCTGTGCACGTTTTTTTATAACGAAAAGATTGTACTCTACATGCTGTTTTTTAAACTGCTTTTTTTTTCCAGTTAGTGATCACCAGCTTTTCCTGTCAATAAATTTACATATTATATATTAACCTGCTCCATATTCAAAATTGAAAAAATTTCCCCAAAATATCCTTTAGAACTTGTTAGTCCAGCCTAGATTCTATCCCAGTTCACTCTTTGCATCTGGTTGTTATGTCCCTTTATGCTTCTTTCATCTAGCACAGTCCTCACCTTTTTCCTGTGGTGCTGGCTTGCTGAAGAGCCTGGACCAGAAGAAACTGTCATGTTCTCATAGATTATTAATATTAAAATTTTGGGAGATAGCATTTAACATCTTGAATCTTTAAAAATTCACTCTTGGGCTTCCCTGGTGGTGCAGTGGTTGAGAGTCTGCCTGCCGATGCAGGGGACACGGCTTTGTGCCCCGGTCCGGGAAGATCCCACATGCCGCGGAGCGGCTGGGCCGGTGAGCCATGGCCTCTGAGCCTGCGCGTCCGCAGCCTGTGCTCTGCAACGGGAGAGGCCACAACAGTGAGAGGCCCGCGTACCGCAAAAAAAAAAAAAAAATTCACTCTTAGGAGGTTTAAGGAGGACCAGAGGTAGGAGTGGAGGGAAGGTAGATATAAATGTATTACTGAACTGAGAAAATGCTTTCATTTGCAAGGGTGTGCTAATTACTTATTATTTACATACCTGGTTTATGAGATGTCTCCCAAACTGTGAAGCTCTGACTTCTCCATGTTTTACTATATTAGCTAGGACAGTCATGACCATCAGTATACTAAAGAGGTTGGTAGTGATACAGGGGTGCCTTTGTTGAATTTTGTTTAGCCTGTAGTTTGCCTTCACACTGACTTTATATATAAGTGTGTGTGTGTGTGTGTGTGTGTGTGTGCGCACCTGTATATACACACACACAGATATTTTTTCTGGGCCCTTAGGTCCCCTGCCAGAAACAGTAGTATAGCACACTTACAGTGTGTCATGCCTTGTTAGATGTTAAGGAGCTGAAAATGGGTAACCTTAAGATAAGCTACGCAGTCTCTTCCCTAGGGAATCTCTGTAGAATAATTGTGGAGAAAAGATCTACCATTATATAAAGAAATAACTAAATGCAGTGTTAGAGGATACCCCCAACAATAAACAAGATGGCATTAAAAATACTCTATGATCCTGTATACCCAAAACGAACACAATTCTGTAAATCAACTATAGTTAAATAAAATACTCCATGATCTCACGTTTTAAAATCCTCTCTTGAGGTGTCATTTACATACAATAAAATGTGCCCATGTTAAGTAGCTTCTTTTTTTGACCACCCCCAGCTTCATCCTGCTCATTAACAACTGCCCGTGAAGTCTACCGCAGATCCCACCCTCTTCTTGCCCTTCCCACTGTTCAGCATTTTTGTGCCTTTGCTTCTTTCCTTTGTCTGGAATGCCCTCCACCTCACTCCCTTTGCAAGTTTTACTCCTCAGCTTTAGTCTCACACCTGGCTGTTCACCCTGCTCTGTGCTCTCAGAAACCCTTGTGTATAACACCATTTACTAAAGAAAGTGTCAGCTTAATATTCTTTTGTTCCACTCAAACAATATCTTCGTTTTGCCCCCTACTAGCAAACATTTTCCATTTTCAGTTTCATCCATTTTGTAAATATGTTTCTAGTGTTCATTATGTATCAGGCTGAATGCTAGACTGTGGGGTAGATAAAACTGAGAGTAAGACTTTGTCCCTTTCTTCGTGGGACTGAAATGTAGTAGGAGTGATGGCCAGAAACGGTCACAATGTGACTGTTATCACAGTGTGATAAATGTAATAGACACGAGTGCGGCGATCTATGGGAGCAAGGAGTAGGGGGTGATCAACCACGTGGGGAAGGGGGAGAGCTTCACTGAGGTTAATTCTAAAGATTTAAAGATTCCGAGATTTGCTACATAGAGAAGAGGAGGGCCAGTGTAATATAGGCAACAGTGTGTATAAAAGCATGGTGTTCTGAAGTCAAGACACAGTCGGGGAATCCTGAGAGACGCTAGTGTTCTTGGAAGAGCTTTTCTTGTCACTATAGGCACAGATACTCCCTCTGTAGTCCCTTTTGATTTCGTTTTCTATTTAATCTAGAGCTCCACCACTCCACCATTATACTTTTTTCCTTAAAAGGCTGCTAAATCAGATACCTTCCACATGCTGAATAAATATTTTAGGGATTTTGTTTTTATGAAACCAAGCTTTGTAGGCTATAAAGACAAAATACTATTGACATATCAGAGAGTAAGATGTGATTATTTATAGTAAGTCAGGAAGCTATCACTAAGCTTTTGAAAACAGCTCACCTTTTATAATAATGATTCTGAAGAAAGACACATTAGTTTCAAAGAATACACTAGGACCAAAGAACCACATAGAGGGAGTGGTGCTTTGTTTTCCAGAAACTCTCTCATTTAGTATTCCTTTGATTGCAGACAGTTTAGCAGGTCAGACATTTCTGAGAAGGCAGCTTGCACTTCGTCATTTCTTCTCAGTAGCTAAGTGGCGTTCCGGAAGATCACTGTTCAGCAATGTCTGTGCTTAATGATAGGACCAATGGATTGTCTAAAAGCTAAGTAAGACTGGCTTTACCTAACAAAATAGCAGTAAAAGTTGGTCTCCATTGATAACCTCTTCTCTTTTGCCTCCTGGCTACCAAAAGTAGCATATAATAAATTTTTCCATGAATCTAGAAGGAAAGAAATATACAGGTGGCCAAGGATGTAGGGTCTCTTGATTGGCTCTAGTATGGCTTCTGCATTCCCACCAAAGCCTTCTCCACACCCCTACCTTCCCCACCCTCTGACACCTGGCCCATTGGATCGGACTACATCTCCCTCTCTTTTTAAAATAAATTCCCATTTTGTGAAAACATCCCCATTTAAGGTCCTAACTCTCTTCGTGTTTTCTTTGGGGTTTTTTGCTTTCCTGGTACACAAATAACACGCGCTAGCTTATGAATAAGAGATGAACCACGGATCGTTTCATAGAAATGTCTTTGATAGGTTTGGGCCCATAGACAGCTACTCAGATAGAATCAGCCTGTGTGCAAGGCTTTTTAAGCTGTCAACCTCATGAAGTTGTGAACCTGATATACACTTACAATGTAGGAGATGTGCACTTAACTTTCATTTATCCTGTAAAACATACTGACTGGTGCCCACAGCATTTGCTGTTAGAAGGATACTCGCTCTGGTCTAACTGTTGGCTTACCCAGGAGTTAGTTGTGGGCATTCCCAAACCTTTTTATTGTCAGTTGCATTTGTTATTGTAATCTTAAAGTTTGGTTAAAATATTGCATAGATTGAACTCTAACTGTAAAATGAGTTATTTTTCTATGAAAAGTAAATCAGATGCTATGGAAAGATTCAGTGAAGGTAACTTGTTTAATGAAAATTGATGTGAAATTAGAAATTGGGCAAGAAAGTGGTAAAATATTTGGAAACAGAATCATAAAAATTTAGAAAGATTTTGCTAGGTAACATATTTCTCACTCCACTTTTAAATGTTTAAGTGTGAATTTCTCACTCCACTTGAAAGAAGAAAGCAAAACTAGAAAATCTAGGTGATGCATTTTGCATTGGCTTTTGTGAGCAGTATAGAGTCTGAGAACAGGTCCTTGCCTATATTTATCCTTTTAAAAATGACTCCCAACTTTTGAAATTAATGGAATGACCCCTATTAGGCCATATCTTAGGCAAAAAACTTGGGAAGTATTTGAAATGCAGGGACC
>NW_020173955.1:7573188-7761868 GCF_003031525.2 Neophocaena asiaeorientalis asiaeorientalis | reverse complement strand
ACCACGGGCCCCCCCCCCCTCCCCCCCTTTTATGTACAGTCATGCAAAGAGGAGTATCCTCTGTTAGAACCACTGGGCTGGAACACTTCCCTTTTATGGAAGAATGAATTTCTGGACCTAAGCAGGGAAGGAGATGTGCAGCCTATCAAAGAGCCCATCAAGGATAATTGAACCATGGAGAGTTAATGACTTGTAAATCTGTTTTCTTGACACATAATATTCAGGGGCATATCAGACACCTTTTCCCACCCGTTGATAATAAATGTATCCGAAGACCCCAATATGAGATGTGACTGGGAAGTAAAGAGACAGATTTAACCAATGTACCAGGATTTATCCATTCAAATGAGCTTTCTTCAAAATAGTGACAGGAGGTTCAACAATTATTCAAAAGATGCTGTCACTACTCAAATCATCTTTGGAACTCATTCGAAATTGCTTTTGGAGACAATTTACATGCTTCATGGGAATGCCAGCTGAATTATTTCAGTAGAGTCATACCTGATTTTAAACCAGTGATAGTTTTACCTGTCTTGATTTGCCGTCTTGTTTCCAAAGAGCTACTTACCTCGGTTTTCCATTGCTAGGATATTAAAGAGCATGCATTTCAGGTCTTGAAAGACAGCCCAAAAGGGGAGTTTCAGAAAAGCTTTGAGCAATGGTGGCATCACTGAAATAAATATAAACCGTTTAACGAGGTGAATATTTTCAAGAGGAGGTTGTTAATTTGGATGTATAAATTATTTGCTAAAAAGTCAAAATAGTTGTATTGCTCTAGAGCAGGAATCAGCAAACTTTTTCTGTAAAGGGCCAGAGTGTAAATAATTTAGACTTCGCAGGTCATAGGTCTCTGTCACAGCTATTCAGCTATGTACAGAAGCAGTCATACACAATACGTAAATGAATGGGCATGGTTCTCTTCCATTAAAACTTTGTTTACAAACACAGGCAACAGGTTGAATTTGGCCCCTGAGCCATAGTTTGTCAACCTTTGCTCTCACAGCGTCCCGAAAAATGAATGACCCTCAATAGTTCTGTCTTGGTCTCATCCACCAAAAATATAAATTGAAATTATTGCTCCCATCTTTGATACAATAACTATCACTTTAAAGGACAGTAAGTTACATCAAAGATGAAACAAAATTGACCATAAATTAAAATCTGATATTCTTAGCCAGCAGCCTTAGCAGAAGTCTAAAGGGGAATTTACCTCTGTATCTCATCAGCTAAACGTACTCACTACCACTGTGTTATTCTGGCTGTCATTGTTGCTGCCCCAAAATCTGGCCATACAAATATCTGGAATGGCTACATCAGGGATTCACCAAAGATGTGATGAGATGGGTCTTTCCATATCCCCAAATAATCCTTTAGAATCCTCTTCAGCTGTCTATTGGGGCTTTTTGTTTCTTCTCCCCTTCCTCCCTCCTATCCGCCTTACCTCTTCTCCTTTCATATCTTTAAACCTGTCATAAAATTCACCAATTTAAAGTGTACAGTTCAATGGCTTTTAGTATATTCAGTTGTACGACCATCACCACAGACTTTAGAACATTTTAATTTTCCCTAAAAGAATTAGTATTTAACCCCATGCCTATTAGTAGTCCATCCCTATCTTCCCTCACAACCCCAAAGAAATCACTAGTATACTTTGTTTCTATAGATTTGCCTATAATGGGTTTTATATAAATAGAATCATATAATCATTCTTTTGTGACTGGCTTCATTCAGTTAACAAAATGTTTTCAAGGTTTGTCGATCTTTTAGCACGTATCAGTACACATTCCTTTTTATTGCCTTTATTGCCAAAGAATACATCACTGTGTGCATATTCCACATTTTTTGATCCCTTCATCCATTGAATGGACATTTAGGTTTCCTTATCTTGGCTAATATAAACCTGCTATGGACGTTCGTATAAAAGGTTTTGTGTGGACATGTTTTCCTATTCGTTGAATAAATACCTAGGAGTGGGATTCTAGGTTACATGGCATCCGTATGATATATGTTGAACACTTTGAGGCACTTACAGCTGTTTTGCAAAGGGGTTGCACCATTTTATATTCCCACTAACAATGTATGAGGGTTCCAGTTCGCTCCATTCTTGCGAACATCTGTTATTGTCTGTCTTTTTTTATTATAATCCTATTTGATATGAAGTAGTATCTCAGTTTTGATTTCCTTGATTTCTAATGATGTTGAGCATCTTTCCATGTGCTTATTGACCATTTGTATGTCATCTTTGGAGATATTTCTGTTCAAGTCTTTTGCCCATTTTTAAATTGGTTTGTCTTTTTATTAGTTGTATATCTTCTTTATATGTTCTAGATAAAAGTTCTATATGCAAGTCCTTTATCAAGTATACATATATTTATCAGATTTACAAATATTTTCCCCCATTCTGTTGGTTTTCTTTTCCTTGATAGTGTCCTTTGAAGCATAAAAGGTGTTAATTTTGTTGAAGTCCAATTTATTCTTTTGTTGCTTGTGCTTTTAGGGTCATGTCTAAGAAACCACTGCTTAGCCCAAGCTCTTGAAGGTTTTACACCTTTTTTTTTTTTCTAGGAGTCTTATAGTTTTAGCTCTTATATTTAGATCTAGGATCCATTTTGTGTTTATCTTTGTGCATGGGGTGAGGTTGGGAGTACAAAGTCATTGCTTTGCATGTGGATATTCAGTTTTTCTAGCACCATTTGTTGAAGACTATTCCCCATTGAATGCATTTGGGACCTGTGTCAAAAATAAACCCTTAGGTTTATGAAAGCTCTCTTTCACTGATCTATATGTCTGTCCTTATGCCACTACCACACTGTCTTGATTACCGCAGCTGTGTAGTAAGTTTGAAATCAGGAAATGTGAATCATCCAACGTTTTTTTTTTTTTCATTATTTTGGCTTTCCTGGGTCCCTTGAATTTCTGTATGCATTTTAGTATCAGTTTGTTAATTTCTTCAAAAAAAAGCAGCTGAGATTTTGATAGGGATTACAGTGAATCAGTAGACCAATTTGGGGAATACTGTCAGCTTAACAATATCAGGTCTTCTGATTCATTAACACTGGATGTCTTTCCATTTATTTAGACCTTCTTTAATGTCTTTCAGTAATGTTTTGGAGTTTTCGGTGTATAGGTCTTACACTTCTGTTACTAAATTTATTTATATGTGCTTTATTCTTTTTGATGCCCATGTCAATAGATTTGGTTTTTCTTAATTTTATTTTTGATCGGTTATTGCTTCTGTATAGAATTAGAATTGATTTCTTTATCCTGCAGTCTTGCTGAATTCGTTTATTAGTTTTGATAGTCCAATGAATTCCTTAGAACTTTCTGTGTATAACATCATATCTGCAAGTCAGGCATTAAAAAAATATATTGGACTCAGTTAACATCTTTTTTTGTTCCCCTCTGTAACTGTTTCAGTCCTTTAACACCATAGTTAAGTCTCCTTTCCAGTAGCTGTACCCTCTGCTCTCAGAAGGAGATCTCTTAGGATGACAAAAAGGCAGAGAGCTAAATAATACGGTATATTATATGGGGGGAACCTCAAGAAATTTTGTATTATCAGACCTTAACTGCAAGTCAAGGACAGGCTGAAAAATAAAAATTCTATCTCTTGTAACTGATTTGTAAAAAAAAAAAACTCCAGAAAAATCTTCCGAGGTCAGAATAGTAGTGAGCTTTTTAAAAGAAATTATTATTGTTTTTATTAATGGTGAGCTGGTTTTGATTTTTGTTTTTGGTGCTTGCTTAGGTTATTTACTTGGAGCAGTGGGCCAGTGAGAACAGGATCATTAATTTGACCACTGTGTTAGCAAGTCTCGTAAATACGTACCATCCTCTGTCATGAGGGGCTGGTGAAAAGGTAAATCGAACTTACAAGGCCCTGGGCACCAGTGGACATGGAACTCGGCATGTTTCCTTTAACTAGAAGAGAGTCAGTTATGTTCTCTTGGCTTATGAAAGATATGCAGTGTTGGGGCATATGGGCTGGCAAATTATGCATTGAACAACTCCACGGAGTGCCATTCACAGAGGCTATAAAGTACACAATAATGCTCAGTGGTACTGTGATAGGATTACATATATTGTCAGAATCGGAAACCTTTTACATTTGCTGGTAGAGAATTCAGTTTTGAATATTCATTTATATTCGTTAACCCATCTTTGATTCCTAGTTCTTGGGTTGGCTTCAGCCCACTCCTGCTATATTTTGCCTGTTATTGTTTTGGTTTTCTCAGCAAGCATTAAAGGGAGCTGTTAAAGATAAATAGGCACCTAATTGAACCTTTTCTCCTGATGTAGTCAACATAATTTTAAAAGAAAATGAAAACTAAGAGTTTTTTCTTCTGTATATAGAAATCTATCTAGTTACCTGAATTTTGTATGTATGTATGTGTCAAAAAGTAAAGTATATGACTTTCTTCTAGAATGACAGTATATTAAAGTGGATGGATTTTTAGAAACTATTTGATTCAATCTCCAGTACACATACATCATCCCTGTCACCATCCATGGTTTATTGGTCATTCTCCACTTGAGGAATTTTAGTTCCTGGGACTTCATTTTGTTTTAAAACCACCTATAATCCATTTTGGACAGATTTTGTGTCAAAAAAGCTCTTCCTTTTGTTGAACTGAAATCTGTCCCTCGTTATCCTCCACCCATTATTTTCTCTTTTACTCTTGTTTCAAGGCTTTACAGAGTAAATCTCATACTTTTTCTATTTAAGAATTTTCCGTTATGTAGATGTTTATCACATCTTCACCTAAATCTTCTCTCCTGGTCAAACAACCTGGAGGGTATTCCTAATATATTTTCCAGATATTCCATTATCCTGATGGACAAACTAGAATGTATCTAGAGGAACTCAAAACTCCTCTTAAAATGAGTCACATAGAACAGAAAACTACTGTTTTCCAGGTATGATATCATTGCAAGGTACAATAGAATTGTCACCTCTCAAGTCAGGGCACATGCAAGAAACTGTGGTAAAGACGTAGCCTTTGAATTTTACTTATTTATTTTTTTAAAGAGCAGTTTCGTATTAGTTATCTATATTATACACATCAGTGTATATATGTCAATCCCAGTCTCCCAATTCATCCCACCCCCACCCCCTGCTTTCCCCCCTTGGGGTCCATATGTTTCTTCTCTACATCTCTATCTCTATTTCTGCCTTGCAAACTGGTTCATCGGTACCATTTTTCTAGATTCCACATATATGCATTACTATACGATATTTGTTTTTCTCTTTCTGACTTACTTCACTCTATATGACAGTCTCTAGATCCATCCACGTCTCTACAAATGACCCAGTTTCGTTCCTTTTTATCGCTGAGTAATATTCCGTTGTATATGTGTACCACATCTTTATCCGTTCATCCGTCAGTGGGCATTTAGGTTGCTTCCATGACCTGGCTATTGTAAATAGTGCTGCAATGAATATTGGGGTGCATGTGTCTTTTCGGATTATGTTTTTCTCTGGGTATATGCCCAGTAGTGGGATTGCTGGATCATATGGTAATTCTATTTTTAGTTTTTTAGGGAACCTCCATACTGTTCTCCATAGTGGCTGTATCAGTTTACATTCCCACCAACAGTGCAAGAGGGTTCCCTTTTCTCCACACCCTCTCCAGTATTTGTTGTTTCTAGATTTTCTGATGATGCCCATGCTAACTGGTGTGAAGTGGTATCTTATTGTTCTTTTGATTTGAATTTCTCTAATAATTAGTAATGTTGAGCAGCTTTTCATATGCCTCTTGGCCATCTGTATATCTTCTTTGGAGAAATGTCTATTTAGGTCTTCTGCCCATTTTTTCATTGGGTGTTTGTTTTTGTTTTAATATTGACCTGCATGAGCTGTTTATGTATTTTGGAGATTAATCCTTTGTTGATTTGTTTGCAAATATTTTCTCCAATTCTGAGGGTTGTCTTTTCATCTTCTTTATAGTTTCCTTTGCTGTGCAAAAGCTTTTAAGTTTCATTAGGTCCCATTTGTTTGTTTTTGTTTTTATTTTCATTACTCTAGAAAGTGGGTCAAAAAAGATATTGCTGTGATTTATGTCAGAGTGTTCTTCTTATGTTTTCCTCTAAGAGTTTTATAGTGTCTGGTCTTACATTTAGGTCTTTAATCCATTTTGAGTTTATTTTTGTGTATGGTATTAGGGAATGTTCTAATTTCATTCTTTTATATGTAGCTGTCCAATTTTCGCAGCACCACTTATTGGAGACACTGTCTTTTCTCCACTGTATATCCTTGCCTCCGTTGTCATAGATTAGTTGACCAAAGGTGCATGGGTTTATCTCTGGACTTTCTATCCTGTTCCATTGATCTATATTTCTGTTTTTTTGCCAGTATCCTATTGTGTTGATTACTATAGCTTTTTAGTATAGTCTGAAGTCAGGGAGTCTGATTCCTCGGGCTCCATTTTTCCCCCTGAATATTGCTTTGGCTTCTAGGGGTCTTTTGTGTCTCCATACAAATATAAAAATTTTTTGTTCTAGTTCTGTAAAAAAAAAAAAAAAATGCTATTGGTAATTTGATAGGGATTGCATTGAATCTGTAGATTGCTTTGGGTAGTATAGTCATTTTCACAATATTGATACTTCCAATTCAAGAACATGCTCTATCTCTCCATCTGTTTGTGTCATCTTTGATTTCTTTCATCAGTGTCTTACAGTTTTCTGAGTACAGGTAGTTTACCTCCTTAGGTAGGTTTATTCCTAGGTATTTTATTCTTTTTGTTGCAATGGTGAATGGGATTGTTTCCTTAATTTCTCTTTCTGATCTTTTGCTGTTAGTGTATAGGAATGCAAGAGATTTCTGTGCATTAATTTTGTACCCTGCATCTTTAACAAATTCATTGATTAGCTCTAGTAGTTTTCTGGTGGCATCATTAGGATGATCTACGTGTAGTATAATGTCATCTCCAAACAGTGACAGTTCTACTACTTCTTTTCCAATGTGTAATTCCTTTTATTTCTTTTTCTTCTCTGATTGCAGTGGCTAGGACTTTCAAAACTATGTTGAATAATAGTGGCGAGAACGGCATCCTTGTCTCGTTCCTGATCTTAGAAGAAATGCTTTCAGTTTTTCACCATTGAGAATGATATTTGCTGTGGGTTTGTTGTATATGGCCTTTATTATGTTGAGGTAGGTTCCCTGTATGCCCACTTTCTGGAGAGTTTTTATCAACAGTGGGTGTTGAATTTTGTCGAAAGCTTTTTCTGCATCTATTGAGATGATCATATGTTTTTTTTTTTTATCATACGGTTTTTATTCTTCAATTTGTTAATATGGTGTATCACATTGATTTGTGTATATTGAAGCATCCTTGCATCCCTGGGGAAAATCCCATTGGTCATGGTGTATGATCCTTTTAATGTGTTGCTGGATTCTGTTTGCTAGTGTTTCGTTGAGGATTTTTGCATCTGTGTTCATCAGTGATATTGGTCTGTAATTTTCTTTTTCTGTAGTATCTTGTCTGGTTTTGGTATCAGGGTGATGGTGGCCTCATAGAATGAGTTTGGGAGTGTTCCTTCCTCTGCGGTTTTATGGAAGAGTTTGAGAAGGATGGGTGTTAGCTCTTCTCTAAATGTTTGATAGATGTCACCTGTGAATCCATCTGGTCCTGGACTTTTGTTTGTTGGAAGATTTTTAATCACAGTTTCAATTTCATTACTTGTGATTAGTGTGTTCATATTTTCTATTTCTTCCTGGTTCAGTCTTTGAAGGTTATACTTTCTAAGAACTTGTGCATTTCTTGCAGGTTGTCCATTTTATTGGCATAGAGTTGCTTGTAGTAGTCTCTTAAATGATGCTTTGTATTTCTGTGGTGCCTGTTGTAACTTCTCCGTTTTCATTTCTAATTTTATTGCTTTGAGGCCTCTCTCTCTCTTTCTTGATGAGTCTGGCTAAAGGTTTATCAGTTTTGTTTATCTTCTCAAAGAACCAGCTTTTAGTTTTATTGATCGTTGCTATTGTTTTCTTTGTTTCCATTTCATTTATTTCTGCTCTTTATGATTTCTTTCCTTCTACTACCTTTGGGTTTTGTTTGTTCTTCTTTCTCTAGTTCCTTTAGGTGTAAGGTTAGATTGTTTATTTCTTCTTTCTTGAGGTAGGATTGTATTGCTGTCAACTTCCCTCTTAGAACTGCTTTTGCTGCATCCCCAAGGTTTTGGATCATCGTGTTTTCATCGTCATTTGTCTCTAGGTATTTTTTGATTTCCGCTTTGATTTCTTCAGTGATCTCTTGGTTATTTAGTAACGTACTGTTTAGCCTCCATGTGTTTGTGTTTTTTACATTTTTTTTCACTGTAATTGATTTCTAATCTCATAGCCTTGTGGTCGGAACAGATGCTTGGTATGATTTCAGTTTTCTTAAGTTTACCGAGGCTTGATTTGTGACCCAAGATGTGATCTATCCTGGAGAATGTTCCCTGTGCACTTGAGAAGAAAGTGTAATCTGCTCTTTTTGAATGGAATGTCCTATAAATATCAATTAAATCTATCTGGTCTGTTGTGTCATTTAAAGCTTGTGTTTCCTTATTAATTTTCTGTCTGGATGATCTGTCCATTGGTGTAAGTGAGGTGTTAAAGAGTCCCCCACTGTTAATTGTGTTACTGTCAATTTCCTCTTTTACGTATGTTAGCATTTGCCTTATGTATTGAGGTGCTCCTATGTTGGGTGCATATATATTTATAATTGTGATATCTTCTTCTTGGATTGATCCCTTGATTATTATGAAGTGTCCTTCCTTGTCTCTTGTAACATTCTTTATTTTAAAGTCTATTTTATCTGATATGTGTATTACTACTCCAGCTTTCTTTCCATTTCCATTTGCATGGAATATCTTTTTCCATTCTTTCACTTTCAGAATGTATGTGCCCCAAGGTCTGAAGTGGGTCTGTTGTAGACAGCATATATATGGCTCTTGTTTTTGTATCCATTTAACGAGCCTGTGTCTTTTGGTTGGAGCATTTAATCCATTCACGTTTAACGTAATTATTGATATGTATGTTCCTATTACCATTTTCTAAAATGTTGTGGGTTTGTTTTTGTAGGTCCTTTTCTTCTCTTGTGTTTCCCACTTAGAGAAGTTCCTCTAGCATTTGCTGTAGAGCTGGTTTGGTGGTGCTGAAGTCTCTTGACTTTTGCTTGTCTGTAAAGCTTTTGATTTCTCTGTTGAATCTGAATGAGATCCTTGCCAGGCAGAGTAATCTTGGTTGTAGGTTCTTCTCTTTCATCACTTTAAATATATCGTGCCACTCCCTTCTGACCTGTAGAGTTTCTGTTGAGAAATCATCTGCTAATCTTATGGGAGTTCCCTTGTATGTTATTTGTCGTTTTTTCCTTGCTGCTTTCAATAATTTTTCTTTGTCTTTAATCTTCGTCAGTTTGATTACTATGTGTCTCAGTGTGTTTCTCCTTGGGTTTATCTTTCCCGGGACTCTCTGTGCTCCCTGGACTTGGGTGGCTATTTCCTTTCCCATATCAGAGAAGTTTTCGACTATAATCTCTTCAAATATTTTCTCGGGTCCTTTCTCTCCCTCTTCTCCTTCTGGGACCCTTATAATGTGAATGTTGGTGGATTTAATGTTGTCCCTGAGGTCTCTTAGGCTGTCTTCATTTCACTCTTTTTTTGTTATTCTGTTCTACAGCAGTGAATTCCACCATTCTGTCTTCCAGGTCACTTATCCATTCTTCTGCCTCAGTTATTCTGCTATTGATTCCTTCTAGTGTATTTTTCATTTCAGTTATTGTATTGTTCATCTCTGTTTGTTCTTTAATTCTTCTAGATCTTTGTTAAACATTTCTTGCATCTGCTTGATCTTTGCCTCCATTCTTTTTCTGAGGTTCCGGATCATTTTCACTATCATTATTCTGAATTCTTTTTCTGGAAGGTTTCCTATCTCCACTTCATTTAGTTGTTTTTCTGGGGTTTTATCTTGTTCCTTCATCTGGTATATAGTCCTCTGCCTTTTCATTTTGCCTGTCTTTCTGTGAATGTTGTTTTTGTTCCACAGACTGCAGGATCATAGTTCTTCTTGCTTCTGCTGTCTGCCCTCTGGTGGATGAGGCTATCTAAGAGGCTTATGCAAGCTTCCTGATAGGAGGGATTGGTGGTGGGTAGAACTGGGTGTTGCTCTGGTGGCCAGAACTCAGTAAAACTTTAATCCGCTTGTCTGCTGATGGGAGGGGGTGAGTCCCCTCTCTGTTGGTCGTTTGGCCTGAGGCGACCCAGCCCTGGAGCCTGCAGGCTCTTTGGTGGGGCTAATGGCAGACTCTGGGAGGGCTCACGCTAAGGAGTACTTCCCAGTACTTCTGCTGCCAGTGTCCTTGTCCCTGTGGTGAGCCACAGCTGCCCCCCGCCTCTACAGTAGACCCTCCAACACTAGCAGGTAGGTCTGGTTCAGTCTCCTATGGGGTCATTGCTCCTTCCTCCTGTGTCCTGATGCACACACTACTTTGTGTGTGCCCTCCAGGAGTGGAGTCTCTTTCCCCCAGTCCTGTCAAAGTCCTGCAATCAAATCCCACTAGCCTTCAAAGTCCGATTCTCTGGGAATGCCTCCTCCTGTTGCCGGAACTCCCAGGCCTGGAAGCCTGACGTGGGGCTCAGAACCGTCACCCCAGTGGGTGGACTTCTGTGGTATAAGTGCTCTCCAGTTTGTGAGTCACCCACCCAGTGGTTATGGGATTTGATTGTATTGTGATTGCGCCCCTCCTACCATCTCACTGCAGCCTCTCCTTTGTCTTTGGATGTGGGATGTCTGTTTTGGTGAGTTCCGGTGTCTTCCTGTCGATGACTGTTCAGCAGTTAGTTGTGATTCCAGTGCTCTCGCAAGAGGGAGAAGACCGTAGTCTTTGGAGTCAAACAGACTTGAGTTATACTTCCAGGCCTACCACTCACTAGCTCTGTGGGGAAGTTGCTTAATTTCCTCATCTGTAAAACGAGAGTGATAAGCACCAGAAGCACCTCTAGGCTGTGGATTTCATGAGGGCAGGAATTGTATTCATTTTGCTCTGCTTAGCATCAGTTACCCAGTTAAGCTACCATCAGCTAGGCGAGTTCTAGCACTGAAAGGTGCAAAAGTTAACAAATAACCATTCAGTCACTGAAAACGCATAATCATAGCTAATGTAGTAGCAGTGACATTGCTGCGTTTTCACATGGCTGCAGCAATTTGAGTATCTGCAGAGAATCCCTCTTTATTATTAGCTCTGTACATTGAGTTTTCTCAAATTGAAGAATTCATGGCTTGCTGCTTCCAGTGTAAAAATGCAATTATTTATTTATTTATTTATTTATTTTTTGGCGGTACGCGGGCCTCTCACTGTTGTGGCCTCTCCCGTTGCGGAGCACAGGCTCTGGACACGCAGGCTCTGCGGCCATGGCTCCCGGGCCCAGCCGCTCTGTGACATGTGGGATCTTCTCAGACCAGGGCACGAACCCGTGTCCCCTGCATCGGCAGGCAGACTCTCAACCACTGAGCCACCAGGGAAGCCCAAAAATGCAATATTTTGATATGAGTCCTATTTCATTTCTTTCTCTTCTCTTTTATTTCTTTATTTAAAAAAATTCATTCTGTAATCAAGATATCCTGTTTCTGTATCCTTTCTATACAACTGGGAATGTTAATCAAGGTCTCAGATTGTACCATAGCAAAAGTGTGTTGCTTGGCAACAGAAGGAAAGATATAATGTTCTCAGATTTTAAAAATAGTTCAGGGTTTTATTATTCATTTTTTTATTAAAATGATTTCATTATTTGGGGGAAAATAGCCTGGAGGGAGAAGAAAACATAGCATAGCAGCAATATCTTTCTTGCATTTGTCTTCTAAGAAATGTTTTAAGTAGGAATCAATTTTTGTCCATTTGAGCTGTATAGATACTCTGGCTGGGACTCAGGCTCATGATCTGAAGATTTGCCCAGTCTACCTATTATGTATGGAGGAATATTCATTTTTTGCTTTTTCTTTTCATTGTTTCCTTCCAAAAAATTACAGCCCACAGGCCCTCTTTCTCCAGGAAGCCTTCCTGAAACTAACCCTACCCATTGCCTAACTCGTTGGGACCTGCCCCATCTTCTTGGTGTATTGTAATGGTTGTGTATTTATGATAACTATATATTGGTTTAACCTGTCTCCCCTGTCAGAGTTCAAGGTCCCTGAAGGTCTTTTTCAGAACTCTCTGTGGGCTTGTTAGGAGGTTTGTTGATGGTCTGAGTGCCCTTTTTGAAATATGCTTACCTAGGTTTCAAGAGGTATGACAGATTCAATAATTTGGACACCAGTGCTCTCCCCATAGAATTTTTCACTCTGTTGTGAGCTTTCACTGTGACTTATAGGGTAGATCTGTTCTATTTAAGAATCACAGAAATGACTGAGTTTTGGAGAGATTAATAGAAGCTTTTTCCAAGGACATGGCACAGAGCAGAGCTGAGGACTAAAGTTCTCCCACTGAGCATCAAGGAGTAACTATGAAACTATGAACTTCCTTTGTGAAGCCAGCCAGTCTGATATTACTTTCTGGCTCTGCCACTTACAAGCTCTGTGATACGGTTTCTTAACTTATTTGTGCCCTATTTTCCTTATCTGTAAACTGAGGATAATAATAGTACCCACCTTTTATAAAGTGCTTCTCAAATTAAATGAGACAACACACTACCTGGCACATACTAAGTGTACAGTATATGTTTGCCTTTATTATTTGATATAAGTGTCAAAAGGCAACAACATAGAAGTCTACACATTTTCTGTCCCCCCTCCTTCTTCTTTAATTCCACTCTATGTGACCATATTAAGATTCAGAATCAAGTTGAGAGAAGGTATGTTTTTATCTAACTTCTAAACTTTATATTCATTGGACAATAATATGTTTAAATAATGAGGTTTCACATTAAGGCTCTCCCATTGCACAACTGAAATAAAGAGAGACCTGGATGCTAGTGATGGTTCTGAAGACCCTGAACCTCTTCCTGTTTAGGAGTCTCTTTTTGGTGCAAGAACCAATGACAAAAACCCAGCCAATGACAGGATTTTCCTACATAGTCCAGGATTGCTGTGACACGATTACTTTTATCAGCAGAATTATGACCTATATCCCCTCTGTTTGGAAATTTTCTTTTCTTTGGATGGATGTAGCTAAAGCTTCACTTGTCATTTCATACCCAGTGGGTTTTTTTTTAATCTCCTAGTATTAGCTTATAAGGAGCTTAATCCTACATGATCAAGACAGACTTATATCTCTGAATATTCTATTGCTCATCCATTTTATTTCCTGCTTTTGATTGGCTGTTTTGGACATGTGTAATGTTTCTCTAGTTTTTAATAGAGGACCTTAAAGAAGCATTATTTAGGTAAGATTGTTAACATTGTAGCTAGTAATTGTGGTAAAAGCTACCAGTGAGTGATTGCCAGTCATTTTAGACCTTGGTTCTGCAATATTTGCTAAGACTTGGGTATTGGTGGCAAGCCTGGACTATAGAGGAGAGGAGAGGAAAAAGTAAGAGAGAGGAAAAGGTGAGGAGGATAGGAGAAAGAAAAAGGAGCAGCATATTCCTGGTGTCATAGACCTCTGATTTGTGCTCTAGGTCATCATAAACTTGTTTAATCTTAAAGATAGAAGAGCCATGTTGAAGCACAGTTACAAAGAGCTAAATCTGTAAGTCTTGGTTTTTTTCTTTTCCCTAAATGAAACATGAGAGTGACCAATTTTTCAAAGCAGTATGTGGTACAAATCAGGCTTAAATAGCCTACACTATCTTTGTGTTTTATCTGAGGCAAAAATTAATCAGTCCCAGCCAATGGGTTTTCACCGGGGAAAGCTAACTTTACTTTAGCAGCAAGATGTATCTGAATTTTGACTCTGACAATTTGTTTCTTTATTGTCAGAGAATGTTGGTGAGGTTGATATAGATATTGATGTTGTCAGTAAAATTACGCTTGAGTAAGTATTGCTGGGCCAAAAAATTTTTTTAATACTGGACCCTGTCATTATCAGAGTCAGCCAGTGAAATTTATCAAGGTGTTGGGCAACATTGAGCCCAGAATTTTTTTTTTTTTTTTTTTTACTTGGGTCTGCTCGTCCGTGCGCAGTAAAGCCCATCTACTGACACTGGGTTGTGGTGAAGCGAAGTGCAGTGTTTATTGCATGGAGCCAAGCAAGGAATCCAGGTAGCTAGTGCTTAAAAGACCTGAACTCTGTGATGGCTTTTGGGGAAAGGTTTTAAAAGACCAGAGTGAGGGAGGAAGATTGGTGGGGTATGTGATAAGCTCGTGGGTGTTCTTCTGGTTGGTTGGTGGTAAGGTAAGCGGGAGTGAACATCATCAACCTTTTTGTTCCAACCAGTCTGTGGTCTACGTGCTGTGGGTAACGTGGTTAATTTGGTTACCTTCTTCCACCTGGTGGGGTTTTCAGTATCTGCGAGACAGCTCACAGGATATGAGCCCAGCATATTCATCATTCTACTTTCTGTATCTCATGTTTCATTTTCTGTGTTTCAAACCTTTTCTTGAGTCTGGATAAAATTTGTACAATTACTTAGACTAATTGAACTGAACCCTTCCCAGCTTATGATACTCGTAACTCATGACTGATAATTGAGGAACATAGACTTACTCTGGGGATAGATACCTCAGGCAGATGATGTAATTCCTGGATACAGGCAGTAAAAGTACAAGCAGTTGTAATTTTTCTGGGCTTTCTGTTCTCTTAATTAGTCATCGAAAACCTCATAAAAGTAGTAATGACCCACTCCTTTTTATAGGCGATCCCAGGAGTTCGTATTTATTTTTCTGCTGCTAAATGGCAAAGTCTAGATAATTTTCCAGTGGTTTTAAGTTTGATATTGGAAACAAGATTTTAAAAGCATAAGCAGGACACTCGTCTTCAGCTTTCCCCAGCTGACACCTCCTTGTCATGTAGGTCTCAGAAGAAGAGGTCTCTTCTGAGAGAGTCCTTCCCTGACCACCCTGTTCTGACTTACTTTTTTCAAAGCAATAATCCAATTTGAAAATTTTTGTATATATATGTATATATGTGTGTGTGTATATATATCCTCATTTGAAAATTTCGTGTATATAATATATATATATATTTTTTTTTAATAACTTGTTACTGTTTTCTGCCATCACTAAAATGTGAGCTCCATGAGTGGAAGGACCTTGGCTGTCACTGGGCTCTTGGTGTTTGGTCCCAGCCCTGGTGCTGGCCTTCTGAAAGGGCATAGGAAGTGCTCGATAGACGATTGCTGAAGGAGATGAAAGAACAAGAATGAACTGTTTCTGGTTCAGGTTCTTTTGCTACTGAAAGTCTGCTTCAGTGCTTAAGTGAGTTGCAAAGCATGATCCAGACACTCCCTGCTTATCTGTTTCTTACATCTCGGCATGGCTGTTAAGAAATTCTGTAAACCTGTCATACACAGTGTGGTATCTTTCCCTCATACAAAAGGGTAACATGCCAGCCAAAGCTGAGATTTAGGAGCAAATGAGAGGGTGTAAAAGAAAGTTCGTTCCATGAATGCTACTTTATCTTTTAAAAATTCTCACTCTGTAGAGTCTGATGGTGTGATGTGCTGGCTGCTCATTCAGTTAACATGGCGCTAGAGTCTCTTCTGGAAAAATAAGAATATTTCAGCTGCCTTCTTGGTAAAATCCCTCATGCTAGCCATAGTCTCCCCAACCTGAGATGGGAGGAAAAGCAAGTTAGGTAACAGGATAAGGTAGCTGAGCCCCGAAGTAGACAGTCTCTTGGGGGCCTTGGCTTCTGCATGGCCCGCCCCTCAGTCTAAAAGTGTCTCTTAGACAAGTCAGTGAAAGAGCTGGAGTAAATCTGACTCAACTTGCCGTAACTGAGCCTGTGAGTTCTTTCTGAATCCCAGTGACTCATTTTATGAAAAAGAGACACATTCTAAAGGGAAAGAGCTTCATGGGAAAGACAGGAGACCTCCACATACCTGGAATTGTCCGTGGCTTCATGATTCTAGGTTTCTGTTGGGGGAAGGGAGTTCACCTTGGCAGTGTGTTTCTATTGTAGAGCAAGGGTTTTTAATGGGGTGCCTAGAACCTTAGGGGGTTCATGGCTCTAGGGAGGGGTCTGCCATGTAATCCCCCCTGATATTTGATGCTTCCTGTGCTAGTGTGCTTTTTTTTTGGTCTGGGAAAAAGGTTCTTGGTTTCATCAGAGATGTTTAGTCACTTTTTTCACTTCCTCAATTCATATTCTTTTCTGATCCCACTCCAGTAGCTCTTCACTTCCCACCACTTCAATGAGATGGCTCCACGGGAGTCACCAGTCACCTCCATACTGGTGATCCCAGGGGATGCTGTGCTGCTGGCCACTCAGCAGCAGTGGATAAGGAGGGCCATTCCTCCTTGTAATACTTCATCTCTTGGCGTTTATGACATTGTGTTCCCCTTGCCTACTTCTCTGCCTCTTCTTTCTCTTAGACCTTCCTCACTCCTCTGCTTGACCTCTCAATGTTGGAGGGCCCCAGGGTGCTCTCCTGTGTACCTCCCTTTTCTACCTGCATATTTAGGTCATTTCATCTGGTCCCAGGGCTTTAAATGCGAACCTAATACAGATGACTCCCAGATCTGTGTCTGTAGCCATGACTTTGCTGAAGGACATCAGATTCTACTCTCTAAATCCCTATTCAGCATTATAACTAGGATGTTTAATTGGTATCTGAATCTTGCCCCAAAGCAGACTCTGGATTTCTTCCCTATAGCTGCTCCTCCCATGGAATTGCTGATTTTAGAAAATGGCCCCAGTTGCTCACACCAAAAATCTACTACTTGTTTTGATTTCTTGCATTTCCTCACCCTCCACATCCAGTCTGTTGACTCTGTCTCCATATATCTGTATATAATAAGATTGTGTACGTATATGTATATATAATAATATATATAATATATGTATATATGAATGTATACAAGGGTACAGATTTGTGTTTGTTGTCTGTTTCCCCAACAGAATATCAGTTGGCAGTCACAGAGCTCAGTTATTTGTTGGATGAGTGAATGCATGATTATACTCAAAGGGATTGTGATTTGAAAAGGCATTAAAATTGACAGAGATCTCATCAAAACAATAGATTTGTGGTTCAGGATTTTGTCTTTTGTACCACTGTATAGCTAATGCCTTTGTGTTGTGTACGTATAAACGTCTCAGATGTGCACGTGAAAGAAGAAGGACTTGTAGGTGAGCTAAGAGCGGAAGGCCGAGAACTCACAGCCTGTCCAGCTCCTGGTAGACCTAGGCTGCTGGTTGGTTGGTGTGGATTGACAGTGCCCTTCTGGGCAGGAGAGGGAACAGAGGCTCTGAGAAGTTAAAGCACTTGGCAGGTTACATGGCTGGTGACTGAGGGACCAGGACTAGAGCCCTGTTTTTGTGATGACAGAGCCTGTTGTGTAATGGCAAAACTACACAGCTTTCTTGTCTCATCCTTTGAAAAATAGCAGAGAGAATTCATGCTCAACATTTGTGTTGAGGAGTCCTGGCACGCTCTAAAGCAGGAGTCAGCCAACTTTTTCTGTCAACTAGATGGTAAATATTTAGGCTGGGTTTCTGGGCCAAAAGGTCTCTGTCATAACTACTCAACTGCTTTTATAATGCCAATGAAACCATAGACAATCTGTAAACAAATGGAAGTGGCTATGTTCCAATAAAACTTTATTTATGGACACTGAAATTTGAATTTTATATAATTCTCACACATCACAAAATAGGTTTTAAAAACTTTCTTTTTAACCATTTAAAAATATAAAACTCATTCATAACTTGTGGGCCACGTAAAAACAGGTAGTGGCCTGGATTTAGCGTAGGGGCCACAGTTTGCTGACCCCTGCTCTAAGGGGTGTTATCAGAGTTCTCATATACTATATCTGTGAGTCTGAGAATGGCCTCATGACTAACCCCTGAACTGAATTGCAGCTACTCTAAGCTCCTTCAGGGAAGGCCCTTGTGATGTATTTCTCTTTACTGATGCTTGCTTGAGTTGATCCCATTTTGTTGAGTCCTGTTTGGCAGTCTGCATGGAAAAAAGACCCTCCTTACATTTTAGGTCAAAAAAAAAAAGGGTGAATAGTCATCTGATGGCATACTCAAATTGGAAATGCACCAAGGGCTGAATTGTTTTTCGAGTATTATTTTCTAACTTCTGAGCTAAGATCTTGAGGGATAGTGTAAATTTTTTTTAAATTTATTTATTTACTTTTGGCTATGTTGGGTCTTAGTTGCCGTGCACGGGCTTTCTCTAGTTGTGGCGAGCAGGGGCTACTCTTCATTGCGGTTTGCAGGCTTCTCATTGTGGTGGCTTCTCTTGTTGCAGAGCACGGGCTCTAGGTGCGCAGGCTCAGTAGTTGTGGCTCGCAGGCTCAGCAGTTGTGGCTCCCAGGCTGTAGAGTGCAGGCTCAGTAGTTGTGGCGCACGGGTTTAGTTGCTCCGTGGCATGTGGGATCTTCCTGGACCAGGGCTCAAACCCGTGTCCCCTGCATTGGCAGGCGGATTCCTAACCACTGCGCCACCAGGGAAGCCCAGGGGTAGTGTAAACTTTAATGGTTCAGTGGCAGAACACCAGAAAAATGCTCTGTCCACTAGGAGGCTAGCTAGAACATCCTTCATCTGCTGGTGTTCATCAGCATTTGAAACGGAGGCTTATCGGTTTATACAGTGTTAACACTATATCGATAAATCGTGTTTGTTCTGGTCTTCCTTTTATTTCTGAATTCTTTCTTCCCAGCCTAACCCCATTAAAATGAGAAAGTCTATGTCTCGCTTATTAATACAAGGTTTTTTTTGTGTGTTCACTGAACTCTCTGTTCTCCATGAATGAGACTAGCGCTCATGGTTAAGTGTGTTGGTCATGATGGTCAGTTCCTTCACTAGGGAGCTTACTCCTGTTCCTCCTCATCTCTGAGTGCTTCTCTCCTGGCAGTCGTCTCCATCGGCCATGTATCGCGGGGTTTTTTTATTTGTTTTTTTTTGCGGAACGCAGGGCTCTCACTGTTGCGGCCTCTCCCGTTGCGGAGCACAGGCTCCGGACGCGCAGGCTCAGCGGCCATGGCTCACGGGCCCAGCCGCTCCGCGGCATGTGGGATCTTCCCGGGCCGGGGCACGAACCCGTGTCCCCTGCATCGGCAGGCGGACTCTCAACCACTGTGCCACCAGGGAAGCCCCTGTATCGTGGTTTTTAGGTATGGTGCTAGCTTTGTTTTTGCTACACTTCTGGAGGGCAGGGTCTTTCTCTTTTTTGCCTTTGTGGGCTCCACAGCCCTTAGCATGGCATCTTATCCATAGTAGGACCTCAATAAATAGCTGCTGAATTGAACTGGCCCCCTTCTGAGCTTGCTTAGCTTTCATTTCGAACTGCTGCTCTAACCATTTCAGAATGTCTTGGCTCCAATTGTTTTTCTGATTTGTTTTGATTAGACCTCCGTGCATTTTTGTTTTCCCTTGTGTTTCATGCTTATTTCCATCTTGGTTCATTTTGTAACTCCTCAGTCTTTTTCTCAAATTTGTCTGTTTCATGTCAGTCACTCATTATTTATCATCTACTTTTTCTCCTCTCTGGGTTTCATTTCCCTTTCAAATATGCATGTTTCCCAGAGCCAGCTTAGACCTTTCTTAAAGATATTCAGAATTGATCTAATCTTTCTACCCCCTTGATTATGTATTCATTTTCCTTTACCTGAGTGTTTACACATTCTTTTCTTGTCCTGCCCGTTTGCTGACTTAGGGAAGACACTGTCCTAACTATTTGTTGAATAATAATTACCGCATTATGAGAAGTTGAACAGTTCTCTCATCTCTGCTGAGAGAAATAGCTTAGTAGATGTTCCCAAATACCTATAAGCCTGGGCGTAAATGAGTTGATCTCAAGTTGTGAAAAACAGTTTACTAAAATCAGAAACAAATCAAAACAGATGTAAGATTTTGGGGTCATTAATTTCTGCTAAAGTTCCATGGAGACCTCTGAATAAGCTAAAAATACCTTCAGTGAATTACTTGAAATACCATCTCCCATGGTGTGCAATGTGATGGAGGAAAGGTATGAAGCTAAATATTAACTTATTACACTCCTAATCTGCAAGCTTGTCCAAATGTAAATGTGGAGAATCTCATCCCTTGGACTAGTTGATAGAGTAGGCACAGGAGGTTTTCTGCACAGCCTCCTCCCTTAATTTCTTTAGGTCCACTTACTGTAGAGCCAGCCGGAGCCTTGATTAAACATTATTAATAGATATACTTGGGAAAATAATATAATACTTTAGGAGGCTTATTTTGTTACTGGTTTTTACAAATAAATTAAAAAGGTACATCAGAGAAAAGATAAAACTTGTCAATGAGAGAAGCAGAATATATGACACTAAAGAGAGATTAGGTTTTATTCTCAAAGTTTGTATTTTTCCTTAAGACATTCCTTGAGCAGATGTGTTTTGTGCAACCAGTGCTGAGCACAGGAGTCGATGTCATGATGCTCAGTCTCTCAAAAAACGTACAGTCTAGCAGAGGGAAGAGAGATGCACAAAGTCAAATGGAAGTTCCATAAAGGTGGTACAAAAGTAGCTCTGATAATGAAGAGACAACATTATTTTTGGCTCAGAGGTATGAGAAGTCCATGTGGAGGAGGTGTGTCTGGATCCCCTTTGAAGAGGGGTGCCTGGTAAATAGGAGAACATTTCTGTTAGAGGGAGAGCCACAAGCAAGAACCAAAGGGGAAGAACCAAAGGATTGAATAAGAAGCGGTGAGAAGTTCAGGTGGTTGGGGGTTCAGGGAATGATGCTGAAAGTACAGATGTGACCAGATACAGAGTTGGAATAATATTGGGGGTAATATATAATTATATATAATATTATATTATATATAATATAATATATATTAAATTATAATTTATAAATATTATATTATTATATTATAAAAATAATATAATAATTATTATTATAATTATATATAATAATAATAATAATAACTTTCTTCCAAGATCATTGTGAGTGCCAAGAATAATGAAGGAAAGCCTCGTACAGTCCTGGTACCTCGAGTGCGCTGAGTTCCTACGGCTGGTGTTAGGAGGGCGATTGGAAGCTGTCCCCGTGTTTGAGCAGAGAAGTGACACAATTGTGTGTCTGATGGAGTGGGGAGGGACCTGTAGCTGGGAGACCAGGCGAGAGAACCAGGTGTGGCCTGTGTGGACTTCTGTAATCCATTTCCAGACTTGGCCTCTGTCTGGAGTTGGGGTTAGGTGCAGATGATAAGGAGAGAGCAGGGGAAAAGATTCTCTGTGGAGGGAAGAGGAAGAGCAATGAATGGAAGGACAGAGGAGGTGTGAGCCCTCACACTTTATGAGAAATTCTTTTTTTTTTGCGGTACGCGGGCCTCTAACTGTCGTGGCCTCTCCCGTTGCGGAGCACAGGCTCTGGACGCACAGGCTCAGCGGCCATGGCTCATGGGCCCAGCCGCTCCGCGGCATGTGGGATCTTCCCGGACCGGGGCACGAACCGGTGTCCCCTGCATCGGCAGGCGGACTCTCAACCACTGCCCCACCAGGGAAGCCCGAGAAATTCATCTTTATATCTTTAACTCTGCTCCCACACTTTACACATTCCATTTCAGAATCTAAAAATATTCTGCATCGTGTCAGGACAAGGGGTGATGACTTAGGGCAGATGAGATAAAACAAGCATCATGTCTACCCAGAGGAAGAGTGAAGAGAACCCAGGTGTCCTGAGTATGTTCTTTTCTCTCTGTAAATGGCTGCTTCAGCATTTCAGCCTCACATTTGTGCAGATTTGTCAGGCTGCTTATGTCCGCATCAGTCTCATTCTCATTCTCGTGCCGAAATGTGTGAATGATGCAAAGTCTTTCAGGGAAGTAATAAAGTGAGGCCCCTCCCCTGCAAGAATATGGATTCTATCATATTCTTCTGTCTTGTGCAGCTTTCCTAGAACTTACTTACATGGCTCATCAAAATGTATTTTAGCTGGCTGCTAATCCATGCAAAATGCTGCTTTGATGCAACGGGGCGTTTCTACATGGTGCTTAATTCAGCATTTCTGTTCTATGAGGATTCTCACTGGGGATAGACCTGGAATCTATAGCCTCGCCAAGCGGGCTAACCCAGACCTTGCCAGGATGGAGAGTCGCGTGCTCAGATATGGCTCGTGCACTTTGCCAAAGCCGGATGTCCTCTCTAGATTCCTGGCATGACTTAGCACGCATAATCTACCATTAGTTCTTCAAGCTTATTTTTGTCACAATTATAAAGATAATCCAAATAACAGGCAGGCTTAGCTCATTTGTGTGGGAAGCTTGGGTGCAGGAGGTGGAAAGCAGGTGTCTGCAGGTGTTTCTGTGGTGATGTTGCTTTTGCTGCCGTGATGGAGATTCAGCAGATTTATACGTAAAGTAATTTAGTAGAAAAAATATTCATGTAAGAATCTTGATAAGTAGTAACAGTAATCCCTAATGTGTATCAAGCACTTCGTTAAGCAGTTTACGTGAATGTCTCATCCCTGTTTTAGAGACAAAGGCACTGCATTTGGGAGGTTAAGAAATTTGGTACAAGTCTACTTACCAGTGTGCAGTGGAACTAAGATTCAGAGTTAAGCCTCATCATTGGTTGGCTGGAACTCTTAACTGTAATGCTATACTACCTCTAACCATTGAATAATAATAATAAAACAAGTTTGCTGTAATAAATGCTTAATAAAGTGTCATTTCTTCTGTAAATGCAAAAAAGAATATTGGTTGGGTGCCTATTACAGGTGACCTAATAGAGATGGATGGGGGCTCTAGTGCCACATGCTGTGTTATGTGAGATACTGATCGTTCCATCTAATGGCAACCATAAAAGGTAGATATTATTATCTCCATTTTACGGAGTTAAAAGCCGAGGTTTGAGAAGGTAAAGCGACTTCCTCAAGTACACCCACAGCCAATTTGTGGCAGAGCTGGGCTTTGAACCCAGGTCTGCCTGACTGTCCTGTTTATCTCTGCTCTTTCTGCTGTGGTGTGCTGCCACGAGGTAGCAGGTTCATATAAAAACAGCACTCAGCATTCAACTTCTTCTTTGTAAAATTACAAACATACCCTTTATTTTTAACACATCCTTTTGTTAAAAATAGGGCTCATTATTTACGACTCATTTCTGGTACGTCTGTTTAGCCCATATTTTTTTTTCAGTTTTTTTTTTTTTTTTCTTGCTGTGTTGGGTCTTCGTTGCTGCTGCACGCAGGCTTTCTCTGGTTGCGGTGAGCGGGGGCTACTCTGCGTTGCGGTGCACGGGCTTCTCATTGCGGTGGCTTCTCTTGTTGCGGAGCACGGGCTCTAGGCACGCAGGCTTCAGTAGTTGTGGCACGTGGGCTCAGTAGTTGTGGTTCGCAGGCTCTAGAGCACAGGCTCAGTAGTTGTGGCGCACGGGCTTAGTTGCTCCGCAGCATGTGGGATCTTCCCGGACCAGGGCTCGAACCCGTGTCCGCTGCATTGGCAGGCGGATTCTTAACCACTGCGCCACCAGGGAAGTCCTGTAGCCCATATTCTTGCTTGTTGAACATTGTACACGTACCTTGAGAACATGAAAAACCTTTGAAAATTATTTGGAGGCTTTGTTTCTATAGGGATACTTGGTTAACTGGATTGACCAAATTGTGCAGTTTGTTCATATAATCAGAGATTTGTTTTCCCTTCAAAGAATTGATCATTTTCTTAACACACGAGCATGTATTAAGTTCTGTGCAAGAGTGATTAACTTGTACTGTTTTGAATCATGGGTTCAGTCTACAAAAAACCAGTCCTTTCCACAGAGGATTGATTCATTTGATAAGCGTCATGTACGCGTGTAACCTTACACGTGAAATGGATGTTAGCTAAAAGTTACTTAACTACTTTTTATCTTTTTATGTTATGTTTTTCCCCGTGAGATGGAGCGTCACATTCATATACTTGGTACTTCTCTAAGAGAAAAATGGATCCTTATACTTAAGAATTCCCGTGGTGGCTGAAAAAAAAAAAAATGCAAAGCAGCTTTAAAAGAGAGACAGATTTCCTGTATAAAGTGTGCTAAAATTTAAAATCCTGAAGAGAGAAGAGTGTGCTTTTTGAGGTTCCCCGAGTAGACATTTCACTGTCTTTTTATTGAGCCAGTTGTCAAGGTCACTATAAGACTGTGGAGTATGCACAGACAGCCTGTTTGCGTTAGAAAAAGAGATAATTAAATGTCCTTGTACTCAAGGTATGTGCCATACTGTTCTTTGTTTAAAAGAGAGAAACTTTTTAATTTATTTTTTGCGGTACGCGGGCCTCTCACTGTTGTGGCCTCTCCCGTTGCGGAGCACAGGCTCCAGATGCGCAGGCTCAGCGGCCATGGCTCACGGGCCCAGCCGCTCCGCGGCATGGGGGATCCTCCCGGACCGGGGCACGAACCCATGTCCCCTGCATCGGCAGACGGACCCTCAACCACTGCGCCACCAGGGAAGCCCAAGAAACTTCCTGATGGTGAAGCCCAAAAGAGACATGGCATGAAGTGATAGACTTATGAAGCCAGGCTGACTAATGCCTTGTATTGGCTGACAAATTGCTCTGTGTAGGTTTTATCTGGTGTGTGACTGTTCCCTCTTCAAAGTAACTTTGTAGGAAGCTACATGATAGGAGATAGCCAAGCACATTTCAGTTGGAATCACCAACTAGGTTAGGGTCTGGAGCCTTGTAAAACTCACTGAGGCACATTACTTTTTTGAGAAATAAATGGGCAGTATTCATTTTTATGATGAAGATTTGTTAAAAAGAAAAAATTGGGGGGGGGGGGGAACTTTGTTTTGCTAAGGGTTTTCTTCAACAGTTACTGAGTTTGATTCTTTAGACCAAGTTAAAGACTCTTTCCAGGTTTTGATTTTGGAAAGGGCCTGGTCTGGCCCCATTCAGCGAGCACATTGTCCTGACCCTTCAGTGACAGCTAATGGTAATATGATGTGATAATTTGTTGGAGAATTCCCTTGGGAGTTCTCTGGAATCATACTTTTAAGGACTATCATAACTTTAGATATTTTTATTAGTTTGTCATTTTATATATTTTTATGTTTCATGGTAAGTTTTTAATGGAATTGCTTGATTTTTTTTTAACCGAGATTTGCATACTCTTAAAGTCTACATGCCACTAAAGTTCAAAGTTCTGAGGTATAATTCATGTATCATAAAATATGCCCCTTTGAAGTGTACAATGGTCAAAGTGTACAGTTCAGTGATGTTAAGTAAATTCACAGACTTGTGGACCCACTAACGCCATCTAATCCCAGGTCTAATCCTTCTCATCACTCCAGAAAGAAACATCATACTTACCAGCAGTTGCTCCCCATTCCTTCCTTCTTCAGTCTTGAGGAGGCACTTAACATACTTTCTGTATCTGTGAATTTGCCTATTCTGGACATTTCATGCAAATGGAGTCATGTGATATGTGATCTTTTGTGTCTGCATCTTTTACTTAGCAAAATGTTTTCAGGGTTCATTCACGTTGTAGCATGTATCAGTACTTTAGTCCTTATTAAGCCTGTTGTGTGCGTTTGTACCACATTTATCCATTTGTCAATTGATAGGTATTTGGATTATTTCAATTTTTTGACTATAATGAATAATGGTCCTATGAATATTTGTGCACAGGTGTTTGTGTGGACATATGTTTTGAATCCTCTTGGGAGTGGAAATGGCTGCACCATATGGTGACTCTGTGTAACTTCTTGAACAACTGCCAAACTGTTTTCCAAAGTGGCTGTAATATTTTACATTCCCACTGGCAATATATGAGGGTTCCAGTTTCTTCCACATCTTTGCCAACACTTGTTATTGTCTGTCCCTTGGATCATTGCCATCCTAGTAGGTATAAATGCTATCTTTGAAAGTTTTGATTTGTATTTCCCTAATGACTAATAAACATCTTTTCATGTCTTATTGGCCTTTTGCATATATTGTTTGGATAAACACTTTGCCCGTTTTTTTTTATTGGGTTGTCTTTTTATTTGGATTATGAGTTTTTTTATATAATCTGGATACAAGTTGCTTATCAGATATGATTTGCAAATACTTTTATTCTTTCTAGGGTCTGTTTTTCACTTTTTGGTAGTGTCATTTGAAGCACAACAAAATTTAATTTTGATGAAGTCATGTTTACCTGTTCTTTGATTGCTTGGGCTTTCGGTGTCATAGCTAAGAAACCACTGTCTAATCCATAGTCATGAAGATTTATGCCTATGCTTTCTTCTAAGGGATTTGTAGTTTTGCCTCTTACTTTTAGGTCTTTGATCCATTTTGAGTTAGTTTTTGTATATGATATGGGGTAGAATTCTAACGTCATTCTTTTGAATGTGGATATACACTTGTCCCAGAACCATTTGTTGAAAAGACTGTTCTTTCTCCATTGAATTGTCTTGGCACCCTTGTTGAAAATCAGTTGACTGTAAATGTGAGAGTTTATTTCTGGACTCTGTTTTATTCCACTGATCTATATGTTCTTATGCCAGTACCCCACTGTCTTAATGACAGCAGCTTGTAGTAAGTCTTGAGGTTGGGAAGTATGAGTCTTGCAACTTTTTTGTTTCAAGATTATTTTGGTTGGTCTGGGTCCCTTGAATTTCTATGTGTATTTTAGTATGAGTTTGGCAATTTCTGCAAAGAAGCAAGCTGGGATTTTGATAGGGATTGTATTGGGGGATCTTCTGAACATCTTAACAATCTTGTGAGCAATCCCAATCAGTGAATTGGGATCTCTTCCCATTTGTTTAGGTCTTCTTTAATTTCTTTCAACAGTGTTTTGTAGTTTACAGTGTACATATTTTGCACTTCTTTTGTAAGATGTATTCCCAAGTATTGTATTCTTTTGATGCCTTTGTAAATTCTTTTCTTAATTTCATTTTGGATTGTTCATTGCTAGTGTGTGGAAATACAGTTGATTTTTGTATCCTAAAACCTTCCTGAATTCATTAATTAGCTCTAGTAGTTGATTTGTGGATTCTATGTACAAGATCATGTCATCTTCAGAAAGAGAGAGTTTCACTTTTTTTCCAATTTGGATGTTTTTTATTTTACTTTCTTGCCCAATTTCCATACCTAAAACCTCCAGTACAGTGTTGAATAGAAGTAGTGAGAAGGGGACATCCTTATTTTGTTCTTGATCTTAGGAGGAAAAGTTTAATCTTTTAACTATTAAATGTGATGATAGCTGTGGGTATGTAGATGCTGTCCATCAGCTTGAGAAAATTTCCTTTTATTGCTAGCTTGTTGTGTGTTTTTATTATGAAAAGGTATTGGATTTTATCACATGTGTTTCTTGTTCTTTATTAACATGGGGTATTACTAGCTGTGCATTCCTGAGATAAATCTCACTTGGTCATGGTGTATAATTTAAATTTAACTTGATGTTCAGGCTACTGTCTTGAGAGGAAAAGGTTTTATGCTGGAATGCCTTCTATAATTTTTAACATAATTTAGTGAAATTTTTGTCCCAAGGAGGGATGATGGAGGAGTATGATCTGATTTGGCATTTGAAGGCAGATCATGGCATCAACATTGGGTATCCATTAGAGGATCATTGCTTCATTTGGTTTTAGACATTCAATGTGAGTCACTGGAGGGCCAGACTATCCTGAGAGTAGAGGGGAACTGTGCTCTTGCCAAGAGACATTTCCGTAGTATGTCTGTGTGTTCTTCTTTCCTAATCTGCAGCCGTCTTTGACATCTTTAAATGGTGACCTTTGGAAAAAGGACAACTTGTTTTAAAACAACTTCTTGGAAGAGTCTGTAAAGTAATGAAGGAGAACACGTAAGAGGAAGAGGGGATTCAGAACATGAGAGGATAGTTAGCTTAGATTTGAACATTATAGTTTTTAATGCATAGATTTCTTTGAGTTTTTTTTTTTTTTAAAGCTAAAAATTTACTTGTATTTGTTTCTGCCCTGCTTTATTTTTGAAGGTTGATGGTTTCAGGACCTTTTACTTCTGACTTCATGGTTTGAAAGTATTTATTTTTGAGAAAGAACAATTCATCCCAGTCATCCTTGCAACTGAAGTATGTGTGAAGGATTTGAAGGAGTTGTGATTAGAATAATCTTCAACTATTTTTTCCTATAAAAATTCAATGAAGCTCCACTCTATAATATTTTTATTTTGAGGATTCAGATAAGATACATGCTAAATGATGTCCTTTCAAAACATGATTATGCCATGGGTACAGGTTCTGCCTAGGAACCATGACTGACTAGGGTGTGTGACCGCCTAATATGAGGGAATTTGAAGGTGACCAGAACGTAGTGGATTTCCAGAACTTGTCCTGTTTTGTCACGATCCCTTATTTGGGTTGGCACTGAGGCTCTCTGACATTGGGTTGCCATGAAAATAAGTTGCTTGGGAGAGTAACAGTGACCCACTGGTATCTAGTGATAGTGGGTACTGAGAAATTTAAACGTTATTTTAATACTTATCTGGGAATTATAGACATGGAATGTGACAGGTAAAATTTTTTGTCCCTGGGAGGAAGAGGAAAGAAACTTGGAAGATACATTTTTTTTCCTGCAATTCTGCCTTGCATAGATCACACACCTGGTGTGTTCCTCTACAATTTTAAAGTAGTTGGAGTGTTCTCCTGCTTTTTCTCATTGAGAGTGTTGAGGCTTTTAATGCAGTAGGAGGCCACAAAAAGAAATAGGGTCCTTGAAGTCACTTTGTTTAAATTTGAAGTGTTTTGTTTGGGTATTTCCAAACTGTCTTGTCTTGATGGGGACTGCTAAGTGTCTCCTTTTATACTTTGATAAAAATGTGAAATAGAAAAGACTAGACCGTTCAAAATATAAACAAAAGACATCATAAAGGATTTGAAGGACACAGAAGATAGAAGATGTATTTTCCCTTCTAATACAGTTCTGTGGAATATGGCCCTGTTTAATTCTCTCCTTTAGATCATAAAAGAAAGGAAGGAATGCATTGATTCAATAAACAAGTGGGAAATCTGGGGATACTGGAATTGGGACCAACGTTTTGCTGGTACCAGAAGCTATTTAGAGAGGGAAAGGAGAGTGCTTCGGAAATGCTCCACGCCGGGGAGCGGGAGACACGTCAGGTGCACTCATGCTTTATCTGCTTGGCGGAAAGTTACAGCAACTTTATCTTTCTCTCTCCTGGATCATTTCAGAAAGTGACAGGGGATGTAAGTGATATTACCCAGATGGCTGTTTCTAGATATCTCCATTTCTGGAATGCAGGATATATCACTGTGATAAATGCTTTTGCTCTCTGAATATTTCACAGAAACATCGGCTCTAGAGGGAAAATGTCCTGCCAGCTGGCAGGAAGGATGATGGATTTAGGGTGAAGGGTCTGTTCTGGGCCTGGCTGGCTCTGGAAGGGGTTCCGTTGCTCGGGTCTCCAGCCTTGGTGGCTTCTGGTTGGGGACAGCCCTGGTCTCCTGAGCAGGTGCTAGGATAGGGTGGTACTCACGGGAGAGTCACATGCTGCTTGGTCCAGGCTGGCTTGCCCTTGGGAAAACAGGGAAGCGGGCGACACAGGCCCTTGGTGGCTGTCCACCTCCCTTCCGGTGCCGGCTGATCTGCCTTGTGGGCGGCCTGTCTCTCGAGACCTCAGTTTCTGCTCGAAGGCCCTGGCATCCCAGGGCTCTTGTGGCAGTCCACTCAGCCCTGCCTAACGTGCCGGTCCTTTCTGGGTGCATAACTGCTTAAAATGATAGGTCGTTATAGCTGCTGAATGTGTCATGTCTCCCTGAGGTGTTGTTACTTTTTTTCTTTAATAGACTTCATCTTTTAGAGCAGTTTTGGGTACCAAAGTTGAGCAGAAAGTACAGAGATTTCCCCTGTACTCTCAAGGTGTTTCTGTTTTAACAAGTGCCTTCTAGCAATGCAGAGGCTCATCACAAAAGTGAGGGTTTCAGGCAGGTACCAGTCAGCGAGGGAAGAGATAGGGAGGAATCATTGTAAATAATAATGATAATAATGACTAACCTTTACAAGCACTTTTACATGGTGAGGGTAAGCTCCATGCCACATGCCTGACGTAATGGTCATGACAGCACTCTGATCTGGGTTCCATTAGGATCCTCAAGGTGAGGAAGCTTGGAGAGGGCAGGTCACTGGTCCAAGGTCGCATAGATATTAACTGGCAAAATTCAAAAGTGTTATCAGCGGGTTGAACCCCAAAGCCCACACTCATAGCTATCTTAGTTGTCCTGAAGATCGAATCAGGTGGCTGGCTGTGTCAGGCCTCTGGTAAGAACAAGTGGGACTCCTCGGTAAAGGTAAAGGCAAGTGTTGTAACCTTCGGTGAAGAGTTAGGTGCCGCGGCTCACGGTGCCCCTGGATGGAGTTGTTGGGAGAATGAATTGTCAGGGCCTCACTCTCTGCCTTCTGTCCAGTGTCCTGCAGACATTGCTCAGTGACAGCCCAGGAGGAAGCCAGAGGCCTGGAGAACCCACGGCTGCAATCCATATAGATCAGACCCTCAAGGACAAGGGGGCAAGGGGAAGAGTTGGCTGTCACCGTGGGAGAGGGGTCACCAGATACGAGCACTGCCTTAGGTAGAGGGATGTAGCCACTGCCAAACCACGGCCTGGCTGGGGGAGAACCCCTGCTTTTCTCTTTCTTTACTCCCATCTCTTGCTAGGGCTTCTTACTGGCTGAGCCCAGCACTAAAAGGCAGGGAAGCTGGGGTGATGCAGCTTTCTGGGGCACAGAGCAGGGTGGAGGAGGGGGGAGTGAATCTGGATGGGGACGCTGAAAAAGTCTTTGCTTATAGCCTATCTGTGAGCCCGTCCCTGAAGTGCAACCTCAGATGAGGAGGTCACTGGGTCATTGGTCAGCAGCTGTATTTAGGTCAGTTGCCTTTGTACGTACAGCACCTTTCACTTGACCTTGTTACATATCAGTTTTCTCTGAGCCTTTAAGAGGAAGCTTGCATCAACTTGCTTTGCCTTCTGAGTAAAAGCCAGCATATTTGCAGAGGGCTCGTCTCCCCCCTTCTGGATGTCTGTGTAGTTCGCAAATTCTTGACCTTGAGTGGTGTTGGCTTGTAGTTATCCCTCTGTGTCTATGCCTGGGCCCTGGGGCATTTGTGTCCTTCAGATGCCCCTTCATCTGATAAACTTTCCAAAGGTTCAGCGTTTTCCGTGTCTCATTAAAATTTAATTTGCTGTAACACTGCCAAGCCCAGCCATAGCTTTGTTTAAATGGCTTCGTTGCCTCATTCTTTGCATTGCCTCTGCTTCTGAAGATCTTGAGGCAGTAAATGCCTTCAGCCAGCAGCCGTGAAGGGCAGGTGGGGCCTTGTCCATGAAATCTGTGTGTTCACAGGTTTCCCTTCCCTACCGTACACAGGCAAGGACTATGGGGTTATCGGAGAGTGCAGTGGATGGCCAGGGCCTTGTGGGACAGCAGGAAGCAAGTATTAATTCACTTAAGGGCTTGGTACTTGTTTCATTTGGGGGAAGCCTGCTCAAAATACAGTAAGATTTTAAGTTAGGCTGCTCTTATAAGCATCAGCAATAGAAATGTCCCCTAGATCCTATTCTGAAATTGGTGTAGAGACTGCAGTGGAGTTCTGCAGTTATTCCTATGCGCCCAGGCTTACGCATGAGCACTTTGAAAAGTGTTCTTAGATTGAAGCTAGAAAACACGCACACTTTCTGTAGGGTACGTTGTTGAGAGGCCTATTGCACTGTGTATCGAGAATCAGATGATTCAGACCTGGCCTGGATAAAAGTGAGGAAAAGCTCTCCTTGGGCCCCTGGCAGGGTGGATGAATGAGGAAGAAACCAGGAGGGAAGCAGAGGGAGTCAAGGGCCAGGGCATTCAGGCTGAGGACAGAGAATTCTCAGGTCTCCTGAGAAGCAGTGAGGAGGGATTTCTTTCCTGGGTTTTGAGAAGTGAATACGTCAGAGGAAAGATTATAATGTGTTTCAAATTGCTAATGTATGCTTCTTTTAAAGATACCGAAATCTCTGGAAAAACGGAGGCATTTGGTTAATTTTAGTGGTCAGTTCTCTGTTCATTGACCAGTTGTTTCCAGAGATAGTCTGGAACAAACAGAGGAATATGTGAAGGATTTTAGGGGCAGAGGCCTCTCACTGTAAATGTCATCTTTTCTCCTTTCTTTTCTCACCAGATTTCCATTACGCCTACCTGACCGCCCTTCTCCCCTGTTTGGTTTTTCACTCTGATTCCTGTTTATTCTCTTTCCACTTTACTTTCTCTCCCGTCTTTTGTGTTGTTGTTGTTGTCTTGTCTTGTCTTTCTTTTCGGGTGGTCCTGAGGCACTTCTGCCTCGGCATGGCTCTGCCTCCTCCTGGTAGGAAGCAAATGCTTAGTGAGGCCACGTCGGCCCATTGCCAGGCACATATTAGGGGCTTCGTGAACGTCTGAACAAGCGGCCGTAGTCTCTGAAAAAGGTGGGCCAGTGAGAGCGGAAGATAAGGGTTGCTCTTTGGAAAAATGTTGGTGGGTTTCCTTTGGATTTGCCTCTGTGAATGGTGGCTTTGCCATTTGGGCTGTTTAGTCTTGGACTCTCTTTCACAGTGGTTTATTTTTGGTGGGTTCTGCTGTTTCTTTTCCCTCCTCTATTCTTAATGTTTTTTTTTTTTTTATACCAAGCTGCACCTTCCTCTTAGCTTAGCCTCCTTCCACGGCTGGCTCGGCACCAGCTCCCTGCTTCCTCTTTGCCTGCACGGCCTCGTCCTGCTGTTCCTGTCCTCGTCATTGAGATGCCTCCACTTCCCTCCCTGCTTTAGTGCCTTTGTGGATTCTTCATTCTGCCTTCCTGAACGACAGGGGTCTTGGTGTCTCTAGGATGGGGAGCTTGGGCTTCATCACACCCGATGAGCACTGGATGTGGGAAGGGACCCTGAGAGTAGAACGTCCAGCTGGAGGGAAAGCGACCGTCACTTCTCCTGTCACATAGTCTGTGCCATTCAGTTCGACCTGTTCTTATATTCTTCTGTGAGATTCATTTCCCCAGAGTCTCACTGGCCAAAGCACCCAGTATTTCTTGAGTACTTACCTAGGCCGGACCCTGTGGGGTTACTGGTGAGCACACCCAGCCTGCTTCCGCGGAGCTGACAGTCTCATGGGAGAGCGCTAGACGGTAATCTAATGATGTAAAATTGCAGCTGTCCAAAGGCACGATATGCAAATGAAGAAATACCGTAGGATCAGGGTGCCCTGCATCGGCAGGCGGACTCGCAACCACTGCGCCACCAGGGAAGCCCTGCCCTGGGTATTTTTAAAAGCTTTTTGTTGAGGTATGATATACATATAGAAGAGGGCACATACTTTACGTGTATGGCTTGATGGATTCTCAGAACCGCAACATTCCTGTGTTGCACCAGATCAAGAACACAGAACTTTACCAGCATCCAGAAGTGCTCCCCTCACATCCTCTTCCAGCTCCTGCTCCTTGTTGGAGGGTGAACTACGCTGGCAACTTGTAAAAGTGTGGGTTGGTTTGGAGAATGGATCAAATAGGAAGCCAGGGAAGGCCTCCTTCAGGAAGTGTGTTTGAGCTGAGAGCTGAAGGGTGAGGTGGACAGGAGACCAGGTGAAGATTGAGGGAAGACTTTCCAGGTGGGGGGACCTGTGGAGAGAGAGAGCAGGAAGCATCTGAGGAACTGAGAGAAGACTGGCATGGGATGGGCAGAGAGAGGCTGGTGCAGACTGAGGCTGGAGAGGAGGAAGGTTAAGGCTGGACCGTGCTGGGTCTTGTGGACCTTTGTGCGGTTGTGTCTCATCCTAAAAGCAGTGGAGTAGGAGAGAGGAGGGTATCAGATTTCTTTTTATGAAGAGCCTGAAGATTGGATTAAAGAAGAGTCAGAGAGAATAAGGGGAGACCAGTTAGGAGCTAGAATATTTCAATATTCTAAGCTGGAGAGGAGGTGGCTTGTTCAAGGGTAGTGCTAGCAATGCAGAGAAGTAGGTATATTTGAGAGATGTTTCAGAGCAAAGATCGACCCCACTTGTTGATGGATCAGCTACCGGGGCTGGAAGAGGAAGGTGTCAAGGATGACTTCGAGGTTTCTGGTTGGAAAAGTGGAGGAAGGGTGATGTCAGTCCCTGAGGTTGTCTGCCAGCTCGACTACGATGGCTCTGCAGAATGCAGATTTGGGACGTAGTGGGCAAAGCCAAGGACAGGTGTGGTTAGTTTTGTGCTCATCCAAGCTGTTGTCGGCAGTGGTGGCTTTAAGTCATAGATCGGTACATTTGGGTATTAAAATGTAAAAGAATGTGTCACATTTCCTCATATATCTCCTGACTTATTCCCCTCTACTCTTGAGGAAGAGATACACAAGCACGCATACCTGCATACCCACACACATCTATACATGCGTCTACATATACACAAATATATGTGTGTGGATAGATGAATGTACGTATGTTAACGTGAAGTTTGTAAATATTTTTCCTTTTAGCAGCCAGGAGTTAGAGCAGGTATTTAGAGGGATGATGAGGTCTGTTGGATCTGATGAATATGAAGGGATGAATACCCACCTCCTGTTCGCAGCTCATGAAGCAGGCTCACAGAGGGGCCCAGCAGTCCCTTTGGCGACACTGCACATCATATTTATTGACGCTATGTCCCAGTACTTGTGGTGGTGGTGGTAGCAGTGATATCAAGGATAAAAATGTGGATCCTGCCCTGAAACAACTGAATAGAGGTGATTAAGTCATTTACTCAGTCTGTTGTGTATGATAGTGCCTTATCAATTAATTCATATAAAAAACCAAGTATTGTACCAAACGCTGTGTTAGACACTGTAGATGGAAAGATGAGCAACATGGACTCAATTCACAAGTGCTTATTAAAATCTTGACGCTGTGCTGGACATTGGGTTTCCATGGTGACCTAAAACAAGCACGGCATCTCTGTTCTCATGGCACTTGTAGGCTAGTGATGTATCCCATAAGGGAGAAATACATGGTATTATGAGAGCTTACAAATAGGAATTGGATCTAGCTAGGGATCTCGGCAAAGGCTTCTCTGGGGAAGTTGATGATTAAGTTGCAAGAAGGATAGTAATCATCTGGACAGGAGAGGGTGGTGAGAAAAGCATTCTGTCTAATAGGGCAGTTTGAAGAGGCGAGAGAGAAAGCAGGCTAGGTTATGTATGAAGAACACAACCCCCAGATTCTAGGGGCTTAGCATTAAAGAGGCTTGTTTCTTCCTTTCCCTACCTGAATGATGTACCTTGGTGAGGAGACTCTGTCCTTCCTAGGTACTGGGGGACCCCAGCTGTTGGAGGCTTCCTCTTCTAAAGCATTGCTGGTTGCTGAGGAATGAGAAGAGAACACACGGAGTTCCCATGCCTTGCTTTTCTTTATTCCCATCCAGAAGTATCCTACTTCTGCTCACTGCCCATTAACCAGACTGATCGCTTGACCCCAACTAGCTGCTAGGGACTGGGAGATACAGATGACATTTACTGAAGGAATGATGATGCATACATCAGAGGAGGAAAGCTTATCAATGACCATGAAAACGATGTCTCAGTGATTCGGTGGCTAATAAAATGTGGGTGGTAGGGCTTCCCTGGTAGCGCAGTGGTTGAGAGTCTGCCTGCCGATGCAGGGGACACGGGTTCGTGCTCTGGTCCGGGAAGATCCCACAGGCCGCGGAGCGGCTGGGCCCGTGAGCCATGGCCGCTGAGCCTGCGCGTCCGGAGCCTGTGCTCCGCAACGGGAGAGGCCACAACAGTGAGAGGCCCGCGTACCACAAAAAAAAAAAAAAAAAATGTGGGTGGTAAAGGAAGGGAAGGAGTCAAGGAGGAGGAGTGACCTTTAGCTCCTGGATGAATGTAGAGTTAGAGTATAATTCGTAAGGTTAAGGCAGTGATAGAGGCTTCTTGGGGGAAGGGGGGAAGCCTGGCTGAGGTCATGTTTAGTCTGGCGTATTAGGTAGGAGAAGCTGCCCACAGGCAGTTGGGAGTGCAGGGCTAGACCTTGCAGGAGCGCAGTGGGGGTGGGAGAGGGTGGAGAGGGCATTTTGAGAGAAGTACAAATAGGGAGCGATCGGTGAAACTAAAGCAGAGAATGAAGGTGGTAAGAACTGTCCTGGAGAGCATTTCCCTGCAGCTGGTACCAGGAGAATAGCACACGGAGTTATGGTAGCCGGTAAGGGAACTTTCAGAAGGAAGGAGCAACCAGCACTGTCAAATGCTGTAGACATTAAAGAACAGGGAAAACGAGACCAGTCATCAGGTCCAGGGAATTGAGAAGGTTGTTGATCTGCTTGGAAGGAGGAAGAAATGTTGGAACCATGGGCCATTATTAAAGTCATGGGTCAAGGATTTTTTGCTGGGAGGGAGTAAATTCTGAACATTATGATAGGCATAGCATAGCGATTACGTAGAGAAAGAGAAAATGAAAACACAGGAAGAATAGGATTTACAGGAGACCAGAGCAGACAGTACAGTTAGCCTCAGTAATAAGGAGGGGCATTTCTTTCTTAGAGATAAGAACAGTCAAAGGGAGGAGAGTTTGAAAATACGAGAAACACGTGAAGCGATGAAAGGATTGATAGGAGAGATGAGAAGAGGTACACCACAGCCTATGTAGAATTCAAGGTCCTTAGAGGTTTCCTGTTCATGATCCTGAAAACTACAGTAAATTGCATGGTGAATATTCAAGTTAGCTCACAAAGATCAGAATTCCAAAATATCTTGATTACAGGCTGAAATACTGAGGACTCTATGAAAGGGGTATTATTGGGAAATTAAAAATAATAGTAAGTGTTGCATTTTGAATAATTGTACATTTATTACTGTGTTGTTTTTTTGGTTTGTTTGTTTTTTTCTGGGAACATATAAACCAATCTTCTGGCCGTAATGGACTACAGATCTTTTTAAGCAGAGTCAAGGTACCTTGTAGGACTGTGTATGAGAATTAATTAATGACGCTGTCTTTCAGGTGTCAGGCACCTTATCACTATTTATTAAGTGGGCACAACACGTCCTCGGTGGCCTATTGATCAGTGTTATCACTTTAAAACCTGTCAGTCAGCCTAGCTGTGAATTGCCTAAAGAAAATTTAATTGTAAAGTGGTTGACTAAAATAACTCATGCATGAGGAGGGAATGAATTACACCCATCAGAATTCATTTGCAGTATTAAGTCAGATATTATTTTTTTTTAGAGGATTAGGTCTTCAGTGTTCACTTTAAAATTTCAAAGTAGGGCAAGCCATTTTTATCCTAATTTAAGAGCCACACAGGTGACTCAGGTATTGTCTGGATTAGACTTTCTTGCCCAGCCAGATAAATATAGACCTCCTGGCCCAGTGCCTAAGCTGTGTGAATGACTGCCACGTGCATTTGGTAAGCTCCCTGTGACTTGAGGAGTTGGGAAAAGAGTGAACAGTCCTGCAGACTCATCTGAGAAGGTATTAAAAACGAAACAAAAACAAAAAACCAGGCACCAGTTGTAAAGTGTTGCTGGATGAATGCCATTTATTTTTCATTTTGTGCTTGAGAGTTTTAAAAATAACTGGTAGTAACAGATTCAGCTTGTCAAAATATTTGAGAAGGAAAAGGAGAGAGTTCACTCACATGGGGAGCATTGACCTAAGTCCACCCTTCCAATGCCATGAATGTAAAATAACTCAAATGACCCATGACCTTATAAGTTACCATATTATAGACCTCAGTTTACCTTTTTTTTTTAATGCGGTACATGGGCCTCTCACTGCTGTGGCCTCTCCCGTTGCGGAGCACAGGCTCCGGACGCGCAGGCTCAGCGGCCATGGCTCACGGGCCCAGCAGCTCCGCAGCACATAGGATCCTCCCCGACCAGGGCACGAACCCGCGTCCCCTGCATCGGCAGGCGGACTCTCAACCACTGTGCCACCTGGGAAGACCCCTCAGTTTACTTTTCATCAATTTTGTAAAACATTTAACAAGTACCCTCCATGAGTAAAGTCTTGTGGTATGTACATTCTGGAAGCACAAACTTAAATAAGACTCAGTTCTTGACTTCAGAGAACTTTATAGTGTCATATTATCACATATGTGTATTGGAGGTAGTGACAAGGCATAAATAATCTTAATGCAACCCAGAGTGTAATGGGTGACACAAATGAGGCCCAGAGTACTTAGAAGTTCAAAAAGGGAAGGTAATGTCTTCAATCAGGGGATCAGGAAAGTTTTTATGAAGGAGATAGTATTTAAAGTAAACCCTAAGTTACAAGGTGAACCCAAATTATGGTGGGTTAGTGAAGGGGGGAGATGGGGTGAAGTTACAGTGAACGGCAGCTGGCAGTGGGAGTGAAGCACGAGGTGGGAAGAGGTGAGGGGTATGCAGTCACTCCGTCCGGCAGAAGCAAGGGGTAGGGGTAGGGAAGTCACATAAAAAAAACATCTGGGAGGCAGTAGGTTTGGGCCTAATTTGGAGGCTCTTAGATGCCAGAACGAGGAGTTAAGTTTTTTGAGTTGAGGAGTGGGATAAAACATATTTAAGAAGTTTAACCAGGTGTGTATTCAGGTATGTATAAGATGGGCTAGAGGCAGGGAGAAGAGTTTGGAAGTTATTTTGATGGTCTAAATGAGAAATCACAAAGATCTAAAGGACAGTTGCTCTTTGAATTGACATGAGGAGAAGAAACAAAGATGCTACCGATGTCAAATTTTTGTGCATTAGCTACTGATGGTGGGGAAGAAACAGGGATTGAAGATGGTGATAAGATGTTGACGTCCTTTTCATCAACAGAAGTAGGTAAGACAGGAGGAAGGGCTATTTTTTATTTGGGATCAGCTAATGTGACAAGTTTGGATTTCTACTTCTTAAATCATAGACAAGTTAGAATTTATCAGAGATATTCTTCCTTGAGATGTCAACTTGGGAGCCATGGACATGGCATTGAAGGAGTAAATCAGCTTCTGAGGAGGGAGTGTGAGGATGTAGAAGAAAGTAGAGAGCGGGGTCTAGGAGCACCTCTGCAGCTGAGAAGTGAGGGGGCAAGCGTGGCTGTGGGAGGAGATGGGGAGGAACCGCCAGGGAGGGAGAAGAAGGATGAATCCAGTGGAAGAAGGTTTGCAGAAGGAGGGTACCAAGAAAAATGAAGAATGAAAAAATGTCTGTGGACTTATCCATTAGGATCTCACTGAAAGCCAGGATGCAAGAAATTCAGGGCCGAATGGGTGTTAGGAAGATACAGCCAATGTGTTGAGCACTGCTTCCCTTCCCCATCGTACTCCACCATCAGCCATGGCCTGGCCTTGGCTTGAGTCCTTCTCCACAGAGAATTGTGCCAAACAAAGGTAGCCGTGGGATGATACTGTTTGGCATCCTGGTATAGACTCTTCCATCTAGAGTTTTGGTAGAATAAGGTTGTAGTTTAAAAGGGAAAATGCGATCTAGGACAGGAGAGACCTGAATATGATTGTGACAAGGATGGAGTCAGTAGAAAAATGAGGTTGAATTATGAGAGAAAAGAACTGATTAAGTTGCGTCTTTGCAAAGTCAAGAGGGGAAGAGATTGGGTCTGGGTTTGGCTTGGCAAGAAGAGGGGACATTTCTTCCTGAGATATGAGGGAGAAGGTAAATAGAGTGATTTTGAAACATCTGGAAGGAAATTCGGAGCACTTTAAGTTGGATTTCTTTAGTCTTCTCAGTAAAACGTGAAATAAAGTCCTCTGTGAGAGTAAATGGGTGGGTAAGATGTAGAGCTGAGGCCTTTGAGAAAGTTCAGAATAATTGCTGAAGGTTGGGTGATTCAGGGTCAATGTGAGATGAATAAAATAAGGATTAGGCAACCTTGAGGGCCAAGTGTGGTGGAATGCCATATAGTTATAGTGACCTAGGTTATAGCTTTTTCCTTCAACTGAGGGCAGTGCTGGGCTTACCAGTGAGGTTACCTAGTACTGAGGATGAACAGAGCAGGCAAGTTGGTGAATAGGGACCTGGGAGCCGGAGGTGGTAGGGATACATTATTGACATTGTTTTAGTTTTTGTTCCTTTTTTTTTTTTTAAAGAAATTTATAATTATTTACAAGTATAATGATTCATGCATTGATAACAAAGAAGCAGAACCTGAAATATATTATTTTTCAAATTCTTTTCCCTTACAGGTTATTACAAAATACTGAGTATAGTTCCCGGTGCTATACAGTAGGTCCTTGCTGATTATCTGTTTTATACATAGCAGTATGTATATGTTCATCCCAAACTCCTAATTTGTCTGTCCCCTACCTTTCCCCTTTGATAACCACAAGTTTGTTTTCTGTGTCTGTGGGTCTGTTTCTGTTTTGTAAGTAAGTTCATTTGTATCTGTTTTTTTTTTTTCTTTTAGATACCACATGTAAGCAATATCATATGATATTTGTCTTTCTCTGGCTTACTTCACTTAGTAATTTAACCTCTAGGTGCATCCATGTTGCTGCAAATAGCATTATTTCATTCCTTTTTATGGCTGAGTAATATTCCATTGTGTGTGTGTGTGTGTGTGTGTGTGTGTGTGTGTGTGTGTGTACATACACACACCCCACGTCGTCTTTATCCGTTTTTCTGTCGCTGGACGTTTAGGTTGCTTCCATGTCTTAGCTGTTGTAAATAGTGCTGCAATGAGCATTGGGGTGCAGTGATGCTGTTTTTGGCTGTGGCTCATTTTTTATAGACAGGATCATAGGCACTGATTGCTTTTTTCCTCCATACTCCTAGAGGCTGGCATATCGGAATTAATGTCATGAGATGGTAGAGAACAAAGGCGACATGAGAGAAAGCTATGGTTATAGAGCCAGTGGGCCCTGTTGTCCCCAGCACCACTTCCTGGCGCTTGCCTCCCAGGCCTCCCACTTCTAGTTCAGACCCATCCAATCCCTGACCACCTTGAGCAGGACGGGGTATGTGCATACTGGGAGCTTCCGGTCTGCTGGTGGGTGGAGGTGGATTTAGTTCTGCTTCTGTACTCCCATGTCTGATATGGATGTGGTAGATCCTGGCTTTTGGGTATCCACGGACTTGTTGTAGCCTTCCCTTGATTCCCTTGGCATTTGCAGTCTGGGCATCTGCCTCTATTTCTGCCTAGTGTTCCTCTCTGAGTTTTGGATCGCCCAGAACTCTACCTGCATGGCTGGCCCTCTGTCACCTTCCTACGTCTTCCTGGAGCCTATTCTCCAGGTACTAGAGACCTAGCTGTTGGCTGAAGTTCTGCCTTTAATGGACTGAAAACCACGAAGCTCCTTTGTCCTTTTTGCCATATGGGGCTTCTTCAGGTATACTGCTGATGGCCCAGGTCAGATCTGATTTCTCCTTGTCTCTTTGGACACTGAATGCTGAAGTCCCATGACTCATCTTGGGGGACAGTCTGATAGCTGGATCATCTCCACCAACCCCAGTAGACCTGCTTCCTCACAAATCTATGCTATGGAGACCTCAGTACTCCCTTGGCCAAACCTGCTCAAATGTCCATATTGAGTTGGGAAATTTAAGGTGGTGGGTTAGCAACCAAACTAGCATTTAAGACAAGAAAAGTAGGATGTAAAGGGAACCAGAGGGTCAGAGAACAGGAAGACTGATGATTAGCAGAGAAATACCAATGTGAAAATCGGCATGCATCTTGAAGTCGAGAAAGATAGTATGGAACCAAAAACAAATAAAAATGAAAAAAATGGACAGGGTAACAGACAAGATAATCAGTAACACTTGCTCTTCCCAAAACGCCATTTGGCCTTCTGCTGGAGAAGAGATTTTCTGGAGCTTGGCTTTCCTAGTGATTTCAGCTTGAATCAGGCTAGGGGAAGTGGTTAAAAAAAATAAATAAAGGTAGATTCTGACAAAGAATCACAAGAATCTTTCCTTTCATTAGTGCTTTCAAGAAGATGTTTGCCACTGCCCATAATGGGAGAAGTCATGCTTGAAATAAAACTTTACTGGAATGTGTTTATTCAAACCTGAGCTTACATGAACTTGATACATTTGTCCGGTTTTTCTTGAGCTGCTCTCATGTCTTGGCTACTCATCCGCCAGCAGGAGTAGCAATGTGCCGTGGTTCTGTAGTTGAGCATAATGAGCAGGACACAGCTGTGTTAGCAATCGTGTTGCGTTCATGACCTGGGTAATCTCTTCACTAGGTGCTGCTGTCAGGAAGCGTCTTTTGGGGGTTAGGTTGCCTGGAGTTAGCATAAAGTCTACTGGCTCTGGAAGTAAGTATATTTACTGTACCTGGCAGGTAATTACTGTAGTATAAGGAAAAGGTCGATCTGATGCATAAAACAGTGTCATTTTAAAAACACATTCCTAGTGATTGAATTCGTTGGCTGAATATCTTATTTAGCCTGAATAGTCTCTGTACTGTTCCAGGGCATTTAGCCTTTGATTATTAGATCTGTTTCTCATAGAGCTTTGCAAAAAAAAAAAGTAACAAAAATTTTAAAATGCACCTTGGTGTTACAAAACCATCTTATACAATTTAGTTTTTTGTTTTCATCTCTTAAAAAAAAAAAAAATCTGCTTTAGGGATGAAGTTGACACAGCCCTGAATAGTCATGAATCAGTACCCTGGGCTTGCATCTTAGATCAATCCTGTCCTTGAGTGATCTAGGGAAATTTGCAAAGCCTCTTGGAAATGCAGTTTTCTCATCTCTTAAATGAGGATAATGAAACCTCCTCCATCAGGGAGATTGTGAAGAAACCTGCGGTAGCACTTTGAAAACCACAGGGCTGTATAAACATACGGTGCTATTCTTGGGCTAGAACTGAAACCCTGAGCCTTGCAGAGGGAAATAGGGCAGCAAGATTGGTAGTTTATAAGCTCAGGTATTCCATCCTCTTTCCTTCCTTTATGGATGTTGTGTGCACATCCTCCTGCATCCAAAGTGACTCAGGCAAAGCCCTGCTGCCATTCTGAACCTTCATATATCGCTTAACCAAATTCGTATGCTAAGATTGATCACATTTAAGCCAGTCTGAAATTCTACATGCATTCATTACAGCCCAGTGGGATCACTTCGGTTGTATTCACACACTTCACTGATTTGTAGCGAATTTACTGTTATGACATGTGCCTGAAGTCAGCATAACTTTAGTTTTAATTTTAGTTAGTCCCTTTTAGCCAGCGTTTACTGAGTGAGCATCAAATATATATAAGGTATGGTGTATGACCTGGCTCCAGTTCCCAAGGACTTCCCATCTGGTGAAATGAGGATAAGCTAGCTATAAATTTGCTGTTTGAAAAGTAGAAACAGTGCTAATGACTTGGGGCAAATTTGTGTTGTAGGTGAAATGAATTTTTGGAGCAGTCTTCGTATACCCTTTAACGGTGCCCTTGACTCATGTACTGTAGCTTTCAGTTGCCCAGAGATTCAACCCAAGTCACATGCTGGCCCTTCACCCTTAACCCCTTCTTAGCATCTACTGTCCTAGCTACTCTGGCATCTACTTTCCTGGCAACTAGGAAAGAGCTAATGAAAGTAATTAACCGTACACTCACTCAGGATATACTCAGTGAACATCTGCCATATACTGTGTTATAGGATTTTGGAGTATTTTGAAGCTAAGAAGAGACAACTGCATGAACCCAGTTTTACTCTAATGGTGAAATTTCCATGCCAGGAATAGGATTGTAGAGGAAATTTGAGAGGGTCAGCGAAGGTATGGGCTAGTCTCCTATGGCTGTTCAATTACCCACCCTTCTTACATGTTAAACTGAACTCTTTTAGTCTTCTTTTCGTTGTTGTTTAACTTCACTGATTTGTAGCGAATTTACGGTTATGACATGTGCCTGAAGTCAGCATAACTTCAGTTTTAATATTTCTGTTTAAGATTTTTGAAAAAATCATTTTTGTACTTTTAATTTTTTACCACTGAGGTATAATTAATATACAGCATTACTTAGTTTCAGGTGTACAGCACGATGATGTAGTATTTGTATATGTTGCTAAGTGTCAGCACGAGTCTAGTCTAGTGTCACTATATGTGGTTACAAAACTTTTTTCTTGTGATGAGAAATTTCAAGATCTACTCTCTTAGCAAGTTTCAAATATGGAACAAAGTGTTATTAACTATAGTGCCACGCTCTACGAGTTACATCCCCATGACTTATTTTGTAGGCAGGAGTTTGTATCTTTGGATCCCCTTTACCCATTTCACCTGCTCCCCATCTCCAGCCTCTGGCAACCACTGATCTGTTGTCTGTATCTAGGAACTTGGGTTTTGTTTGTTTTTTAATATTTCACATACAAGTTAGATCATACAGTATTTTGTCTTTCTCCGTCTTACGTCACTTAGCATAACACCCTCAAGGTCCATCCATGTTGTCGCAAATGGCAAGATTTCAGTCTTTTTTACTTAAGTCTTGATTGTGGTTTGGATAACTGAAGGGTGGGTTATTCAGGACTAACTTAATATATTGGTTTTGGATTTTTCAAAGAATTTGGTATGAACAGGAGTGCGTTGGATATTCTGAGGATTTATTTCAAGCCGAATGACAGGCTTTGCTCATAAAGACTTGCTTCACTTTTTTCTGTAACTAATTGCTAGAAATGCCTCTATCAGTCCAATACAAAATCGGCTTTCACCCAGATTTCCTTAGTTTCTAAGGGTTTTTCTGCGTGCAAAGCCCAGGATTGGGCAGTTAGGTGCTGTTGGATAAACTGGTGTAACTCAAATACCCCCAGGTAATCAAGGGTTGTCTTCACCTCCCTAGGAGATGCTCATCCCCAACAGTGGCCATCAATAAACAATCCACACATTGTTAAGGGTTCATTAAATTCTGTGGTATCTGGTACCCAGTGGCAGAGAGACGTGTGAGCTTTGTGAGAGACTGCAGCAGATTCAGACCTTGTGTTCAAAGTAGGATTAAGGCAGGGCATTGCTGTCTCTTGCTTCTCAGTATTCTGCTTTCCAGTAGAGTCATCACAGGCAAGATCCATGGCACAGGGAACGTCCATATGATGCCAGCACAACCGCTTACAAATAGAAAATTGAAGGACTCGGCCACATGTCTCTAAGTGGGGTATTTGGTTTGCCCACTTCTCCCCTGACTAGATCATTCCATTACTTTGGCGAAGTAAAACTAGAGCTTCAATTATAATGCTTGGAAAATAAGAGATGCCTCAGAGAACATTTTTTTTTCAAGACCACTTGAAGCGTTGATTAACAAAGAGACCAGCAGAGACCAAATGAATACTTAGTTCAGAATAGCCCTAGAGATACTGCAAGCAGCGCAAAGCAAGTGAAAGTACTTAATTAGAGTGTGTAAAACTTGACCTTTGCTGGGCACTATGACATTTTGTAGAAATGCAGCATAATCCAGAGGCACAGAGTTTCCACAGAGAGCCCAGCAGCCTTGGGATTGCTTAGTCCTGGCGCATGAGGGGAGTTGATGACCCGGGGCTCTTTGTCTTCACTGCCTTGCACACTCAGAGAGCTTCTAGATAGTGTTAGTCTCTGTAAGTTTTAGTAAGAAATTCTTCTTTAATGCTTGAATGAATGTTTGGAGACGAGCAGAATAATTTACTCTTGGGGTTTTGTTTCCTTTGGGAGAATATTCTATGTAATTGAATCAGGACACAACCTTGAAATTGAGAGCTCCCGATCCCTTCTCCCTCTACGCCTGCCTTCTCAGGTGAGTAGAGTGGTGCTCCAAGGTAGTTCCTGTCTCCGTGGAGCCCTGGCTGGGAAAATCCCAAGTGCGTTCTGAAGTTTGCACTCGAGCTGTATATTGGGTGGTCCCATGGATGAGCATCCTGGATGTGAAGGTGTGTGAGTGTGTGTTCTTGCGAGTGTGAGAGAGAGAGTTTATGTCTGTGTGTATGGGATAGAATGTGTGTTGGCGAGAGATGAGTAGGACGGTGTAGACACCTTAGCAGCCTTCTTCCTGCAGTGGAGAGCATGGCTCTTGGGAAATGTGAACTGGTTCACTCTCCTTTTACAGTGGGGCACACAGGATGATTTATGAGGGACGCCTTTTCAGCCCCTTTTTCCTGATTTCTTTTCATCTCCCCCAGTTTACAAACTGAAACACTGGACTGCCCTGAGTTTCAATACTTTAGCCTCTTCCCTTTTGCATTTCCCCTCATTCCGTAGATGATTTCATCCCATCTCGTGTCACTCATACAGTCTTTAGATCATTTCTATGCTTTCAACTTTCAAATTTTATCTACAGCTTGAACCTCCCTTCCGGAATTCCAGGTTCCTGTATCTAACTGCCTATTTGATGTTTCTTCTTGAACATACAGTAGGTTTTCAAACTTGTCCAGAACCAAAGTTCTGATGTCCTCATCTCCCCAGAACCCGCCCCTTGGGCTGCCTGACCCGTCTTCATAGAAAGCAACACTATTTTTTCTGTTTCTCACACCAGGAACCCACGAGTCACCTTTGACTTTCACATCCTATCTTCCTCTGAAATTTCATATCCAAACTACCAGCAAATCTTATCAGCTCTGTTTTCAAAACATACCCAGAATCCATCCACTTTCCCTGCCTACCCTAACAGCACCCTGGTCTGAGCCACCATGATTTCTCTCCTGGAGTATTGCAGTAGCTTCCTAACTGGTCTCCCTGCATGTAACCTTGCTCCCCACTGTCTATTCTTCACACAGAAGCCAGAGTGAGCCTGCCATTATATCACTCTTCTGTTTGCAACCCTCCTAATTGCTTCCCTTCTTACAGTCTGAAAGCAGTCCTTAAAGAACTAAAAAGGCAGCCCCTCTGTGATCTGGCCCGGCTTTTGCTCTGATCTCACCTCCCAACCCACTTCACCTCACTTACTTCCCTCCAGGCCATCCTTGCATTCTTGCTCTTCAGTCACACCCAGTATGCTTTTGCCTCAGGACCTTTGCATGTACTATTTATTCCCTCTGCCTTTTACCTTTAGGTGTTTTGCATGATTTAGGCCCTTGTTTAGATCTCTGGTAAAATGTCACCTCTTCAAAGAGGCCTTCCTGGACTTGCCTATGACACAGTGGCTTCCTCATCCTGGTGTTGTTTCTGTCCCTTACCTTCCTTTATTTTTCTCCATCGTGTATACCACTGTGTGAGCTTAATCGATCAGAATGCCAGTTGGGGCAGCGGCAGTGGGGGGGCATTGCTTATGAGTGCTGCTGGCACTCCCAGGTCTTACTCAAGGAGTAGGAAGAGGGAAAGGGAGAAAAGAAGAGGTATTGGAAGGAAAGGACAAGCTCTAGAAAGAAAAGCTGGCCTTGTGATGCCACTTTGCCAGCAGTGTCAAAGTTGCCCATACTTGAATCAACTTCCTAGAGTAGTCCCTTCTGTGAGAACAGTTCTACTAACACAGCTGCCAAAGAAGATTAACCATAATGTATATGAAATGAATTGAAGAAAGTCTTGAAATTTCTAATTTAGGGTTCATGACTTAACATTTTCGCTGAGGGTCTTCCTGGACTCAGCAGCTTCCTGAATCCTGTTGTTGTTCACGATTCTCTGTCCCTTTGCCTTACTGTGGTTGCTGTTGTCACCACTTATAGCCCCAACCCTTAGTTACATCCTCTTCTTTAAGAAGGACTATTAGCAAGTTGTCCAAATGAGGATGTTTAAGATACATTAGCAGTTAGTTAAGCCTTCTCTACTGTTATATGAAAAATAGGATAAAGACCATTTACATTAAATGGGGTGGAGTATGGTTTGCTTTAAATAAATAAAAAGTGAGTATCTGAGAACAAGATCTTTGAAGATTTTTCTGTTTGTGGCTCTCCGTGTGCTTGCACACATGAAGACAGCCTTAGCTCTTTTTAAAAATATACAACGTAGAGATAGTGTAATGTGTAATTATGGACAATGAAATATGTTCATGGGCTTGGTTGGTGGTATTTCCAACTGCGAAGTAGAAGCTGTTCTAAAATGGAACAGTTTTCACCGACCCTAAATATAGAGATGAACTCCTCCTCTACCACCCCCCAGACCCATTTTCCTGCCAGTTCGCACCGTCCCCAGCCAAGGCTACAGAATAGGATTCAAGCAGCCAGCTCCCTGGGCAGATCTCTTTAACAACCACAACTACTATTTCTGCTCTTTTTTTTTTTTTAAACAAAAAACGCAGATCTTTGAAAAGATGGATTAAACCTCTTAGGAATGATAGTGTTTCAAATGCTTATGGTCTTTTTACATATGGTACACACCTAAATAAGTTGAACGATATTTTGATCCACGTGATTTTTGATTCTTCCTCAAAAAGGTAATTGGTATATTCATCCCAGTGCACAGACCCTCACCTTCACTCTGACTGGGACCAGAGGGGATGGATGTGAGACGTCAGTATGGCTCGGGTGTGCTGGCACCCAGGGAGAGCCTGGGGGCCTTTGGGGTAGGTTTACTGAGCGCTCACAGATCTCATGGAACATAAAACTGGCTGTGTCTTACACAGCTAACCTCACAAGACGATCAAGTAGACCCATATTTCACTGGAAACACTAGGGAGTGGGATTCAGTGTAATTAAGGACTATTTTGAACCCCCCCCCCCCGAATTACACTTACAATAAACTTAATTAGCCCAAAATCCAACTATCGTGGTTTAGAAATATCTGGACTTTCTCCTCGAACATACTTCAGAGAAACAGGCTAAATGGTAGTGGTATTAGAGCCAGTGCCGTTTGGTGTGAAGTTTGGTAGCCTCAGAAGTCTTACGTCAATGATTTTTCCTAAAAATAAATTTCAAGGATAAATCTCATAGACTTTATACGCTGACTCTTCTGTATGATGGTTAAACGGTGCCCTTGAAGCTTTATATACAAATTAAAGGAAATGTTAGATCCAATTATGCTTTTCATACAAGTCGGGTTCATGTATTCATTATTTTTTGGAAGATTTACATGAGCTCTTCAGGTTAACATTAAGTCAAATTTCGCAAGTTTTGGGGGTTTTCACATATATATCAGGAATGACATTCAGTTGTCCTATGGAATGTTGAAAACAAGGATCTACCATGCTGAGGCACATCCAGGTTTTATGGGACCTGAAACACACAATTTTGGAGGACCTCTTAAAGGAAGAACAACAGATTGAGTACAAATGAACTATTTAGAATGAGAAAAGAAATCACAGCAAATTACAAACTGAAAAAAAAAGACAGGGCTTCCCTGGTGGCGCAGTGGTTGAGAGTCCGCCTGCGATGCAGGGGACACGGGTTCGTGCCCCGGTCCGGGAAGATCCCACATGCCGCGGAGCGGCTGGGCCTGTGAGCCATGGCTGCTGAGCCTGCCCGTCCGGAGCGTGTGCTCCGCAACGTGAGAGGCCCGCGTACCGCAAAAAAAAAAAAAAAAAAAGACAAATACCACCATTATCATATAATATCCAGAAAAATTATGTAATATTTTAATTGCCTATTGTCTGTTTCGAAAAACATTTTTGGCTGCATGGTCTTTGATCATTTCATACAATAATGATTTTTGTAATATTTTCTACGGAGAGCTTAGATAATTGTCTTCCCTTTATCAGGGTTGATTGGACTTTGCTTTTTATTGTTAGTTTAGAAAAATTGTAGATTTTATTAGCAATGTCATATATCTTCTAGCACAGCTGTCAAATTTGGGAAACTCAAGTTTCTTTCACAGAAGATCTCTTTCTCTAAGATTCGGAAGACTTTTCCGTAGACTGATTTCTGGCTCTGAACACTTATTTTAAGCTTTGTTTTCTCCTTCCACACCCCGTTTCTTTTTGGTGCTGGGCAACGTAGGCCACATTTACTTTGCAATCCCTGGCGCTGTACCTTTGGGTCATGACGCAGGGGGAACTGGGACCCTGTATGGCAGGAGCGTGCCTGGAAGCCATTTTCCCACCAGGACCCCTAGTAATAACTTACCTCACATGGAAGCACATAAATGGATCCTCCTAAATCCCAGCTAAATGTACTCCCAACTCAGTTTCTCCTTATCTGGATCCCAACATGCCCATAGATGTTACTACACCACCTGTCAGGGTGTTTGTGTTTGACAGGGTGTGTGAAGGAGGAAAAACTGGAGTAGAAGGAAGCAATCTCAGTGGTAGTGGTAACAGATCGCACTTTTGCAGAACTGACAAAAACCTAAGTCTGTTATGAACACGTTGCTAGGGCTCCTCCCAAGTCCTTGGAAGAGGCCTATGTGAGTGAGAGTCCTAAAGCTTAAGCTTCATTATCGTCACAGGAAATTTGCCTTTGCTAATATGTATTGATGATTCATCAGATCCATCACCAAGAGTGCTCCCCAGAGGAAGAGTATGGCACTTTGCCTCACCAGCAACACCAATCCCCAGGGTCACATTCAGTCCTCATAATTTAAGCGTGTGATTGAAAATCTCCTAGTATTTAATTGGTGCTGTCTTACTCCTCCCATTAGCACCACCCCACTAAAAAAGTACCAAGAAAGAAAGCCTTTTTTTTTTAAGTGAGGATAAGATGGAGTTAACACCCATCGTTCCCTTGGGTTATCTCAGATGATCCATTACCAGAAACAGCACTATAGATTTTTCCTTTCACATTAGCTTTGCTGGTGATTTTTATTTTATTCTCAACATGGGGTATGCATATCTGTCAGTTGGACTGCTGTTAGGAGTCTCGTCTGCTAAATGATTTCTCACAGTAATGGCATTGTCAGGCTAAGTGAGTGTCAGATTCATTTTGTGCAGAAATAGTCTGTCAAGTATACCCCACCTGTTTTCATTCCACTGCAGGAATTAAGATCTTGGTGGGTGAATGTATACATGTGTTTGTGTCCGTTGGGACTGGCTAATTTGCCCCTTTCCATTGCATTAATTAGTGGTAGAATACAGAAAGGTTTGATTTCTTAGTGATTGGAAATTGACAAAATTTCAAGAATTGTGGAGGAATTAGCACTGTTTTTATAAGTAGTATTCATGTAGTGTCATAATTTGATAGCAAAGAACAATACCTTAAAAATAGTTTATTCTTGGGCTTCCCTGGTGGCTGTGGTTGAGAGTCCGCCTGCCAATGCAGGGGACATGGGTTCGTGCCCTGGTCTGGGAGGATTCCACATGCCGTGGAGCGGCTGGGCCCGTGAGCTATGGCCGCTGAGCCTGCACATCTGGAGCCTGTGTTCCGCAACGGGAGAGGCCACAACAGTAAGAGGCCCGCGTACTGCAAAAAAAAAAAAAAAGTTTATTCTCCTATTAATTCACTAGGTATCTTTGAAGGCTGATTTTTAAGAGTCCCGGGTAATTGAGTAGAATGTTAACTGCCACTCAGATTTCCAAAGAAAATGTGATCATAAAATACCAGAGAGCAAGAAAAGCTTTGAATGCAATAGTATCCTACCATTTCCATTTAAACACCTGGGATGAAAAGTAACCTATACTTTGTAGATATCTGCAATATTATGTCAGTTACTGTGTACCCATGAGCATAGTTGATTTTCCACTTAAATCAAGAACTGTTAAACCGAGAGGACTTATTTTTGTAGTTATTTTTACAAGTTCAAATTAATTTTAACTTCCCGCTTTAATTTGTTTTTGCTATTTTGATGTGCATTGCGTATTGTAACGGCTCCGAGACATTGGCTTTGCGTTGTGTTTAGATGGAGGTTGAGGGATTTAGAAGCATTCAGAAATCAACACTAAAGATATAAAGGTGATTAATTTAGGAACTCAAGGCAGGCAGGGTCCGTATGATGCTTCCCAGACAGTTTAAGTAGTCCACCGGGGGAAACTACTGATTTATTACTGGTTCAAGTCGGCTTTGACGTGATGGAGTGCTTGTTCTGTTTTACGTATTCTAATTGATAATTGCTGTATTATTTCTTTGAATCCTCACAACTCTTTGAATTAGGATTTATTATCTCTATTTTCCAGATGAGGAAATAGGCTTAAGGAGTTGCAATAATTCACTCAAAATCCCACAGCTATTAAGTGGCAGGGCTGGAATTGAATCCAGGTCTATCTGGCTCCAATGTGTAATCCATTACTAGTACACTACGTCACCCCTTCTGTAGGATTTACTAAACTGGAGTTGTGAGGCTAGAATCAGATTTGGGTCAGATGTGGGTCACTTTTGAGGAGCTGTACATTTTGATCAGGAACTGGTCTTCAGTAAAGATAAGAATAATTTGAGTAGTGAATGACTGTTGGACAGAGCACAGTGGGAGAATTGGTAGATTCTGTGTGTGCTAAGGCAAGCACAGGATTAGACCAGACAGCGAAGCTGTAGTGGAGAGGAGCAGACAGGTATCACTGACTAGGCTGGCCGGACTCAGACACCAGGAAGGCAAGAGTGCTAACTATTTGAACCAGAGCTTCTTTCTGCCCTACTTTATATAGCCTGTTTGCTTTGAGTCCACAGACCCTACACAGCCGCTGTCAGAGGTATGCAGGTGAGGTTCAGGGCAGAGATGCTGGGGGTTGCCTTATAAAGAGAAAAGCAAGTGATACTAAGTCCTTCAGTTTTTTTCTCCTGGAAAAAACTTCTCTTGGTCCATCATTCTGTCCCAACATTTGGACCAGTTAGGGGGTCTCTGTTGCTGAACAACTCTGTGTCTGATGGGAAGTGAGGCACAGAGACAAGGGCAGGCATTTCCTCTATCTGGGAGGGTGAGAAGCCTCAGATCAGGAAGCTTCAGATACAGCATAAAGACAGTGTGCTCAGGGGCATAGATATATCAGACCTGGGTTATTTCTATCAGTGGCAGGCCATCCCCGGCCAGGTTCCTGCTGTCTTTGACAAATGATGGCACTGATGACATGGAGGAAAAGGTGCAAGTTAATGCACCATTTAGATTTGTGAACTTCCTTCAGGTCTTCTTCCAGTTTCTGCCTGAACCTGGTTGGAAGCTAAGAGGAGTGGGTGCGATGGGGTTTCATTTCTAAATATGTTAGCCAGGCTGTGTGTGTGAGGCTAATAAGACAGTCCTGTGCTTTGGACACAATTTAATATGACAAGTTGACCACTTGTTTTTTTCTCTTCTCACCTTCTCCACCCAAACTACTACCAAACACTGGTAAAGTTATTAAATGATATTCATCCCCAAGGCTAAGGAATATTTTCTCCCATTTTGAGGGTTATCTTTTCGTCCTGTTTATGGCTTCCTTGGCTGTGCAAAAGCTAAAGAAAATGGGATGGGGGCATCAGTGGATAGTAGACATTAATAAAGTTTAGCAAGATCAGAGGCAGAAAGAGGAGTGGTAACCAACTCAGCCAAACTGAGGAAGCTACCACCTCCCATCCTACAAAGGGGTATACTAACCAGAAGCAAGTAGATTCATCTTATAAAACCTAAGGGTCTTAGAAGTAGTAGAAACTACAGATGGTTGCAGAGTGATAGGTCTGAAAACTGCCAAAGTACTGTTGTTTAGAAGGTTCATAAGGTTGAACTAAAAGGACCAATGCAAAAAAAAAAAGTGCACGGCATTAATATGTGTCCTGGTAGCTGTTAGAAAAATCCAGTTGATAAGAAAAATTTGAACAAAATGACTGTTAAACTTAGCCTCATTGACATAGATAGAATATTAAAATGTGCAACTAAAGAATATGCATTCTTTATTATATTCCTCATATACAGTGTTATATACAAATGAACATGGAACGTTTACCAAAATGAGAACAGATTTCTTAGTACATTGAAGCCATTGAAATCCACAGGCCCAAAATGCCTGTCAGAACAAGACAACAGGCCCAAAGTGGAGTCACTTACGCTACTCCCCATGTTACCAAACCGAGAGTTGACTTAATTACACTTTTGGCCTTTCCCAAAACTGGAATTTTGGACCAATCAGTCAGGAGCTCCCTGATCAGCCCTACTGAGGTACTCTGCCTGGCAGACCCTTGTCATCCCCTAAAGGAAAATGACCTTGCCACAGCCAGTCCCCTTTCTGCTAGTATAACTTCCTTGTCCCACTCCCTTCTGCCTATAAAAACCTTACATTCTGTACAGCTCCTCAGAGCTCCTTTTTATCTGCTAGATGGGATGCTGCCTAATTCATGAATCATTGAATAAGGCTAAGAATGTCTTTAAAATTTACTCGTTTGAATTTTGTTATTTAATAGTATATTCTCCAGTAGCAGAATTATGCTAAAAATTCAAAGAAATTTATAACTAGAAAACACCCAAATAATTTTGACATTAGACAGTAATATTTCAGCTTTTGGAATAAGATTACCAAATGCAATGTCCTCCAGCCAAAGTACACCAGGAATATACTTGTAGTTGAATAAGTCGAATTTATTACTCATTGTAGCGAGAGAGTATGTACCTCACGGGGAACCATAGGATATCTCAGTTAGACGGTATTAAAAAAGATTTATTGCAGAATTTAGGGTTGTATTACATGATTTTATGGGACGTTTAAGGAAGTATGTGCTTGCTCTGGATCCAGACGCTGTCAGAAAATGGAGCTAATTCTACTATTGGGTATCTTAATAAATCTTACCTAAGACGCAAGACTAGACTGAGACTAAAGCTATAATTGGTAAAGAAGCAACAATTTCATCTTTGCCAGGACAGGGGACTCTTTGGTACTTTGCGGCTTGGACAATATTCATGTCCTGTCTCTTTCCAGACTTGATTACGGAGTAGAATGTTTTGATCTACCATGGGCACTGGGTGTTCTTGTCCACTATTAACGTTCAGTGGAATTGTTTGTTTATCAGGAGAACAGTAAGGCCTGTATGTGAGGACTAAGCCAGCTTGTAGCGACACCAGTCTAGCTGATACGACTTGACAAGCACCCAGATGTTAGGAGCTGCTTCTTTCTTTCTTGGGGAATTGAAATAAAGCTGTACTTCAGTTTGGGGAAAGTGATATATTTACTATTACTGAGCTTTCCAATCCATGATCAAAGGTGTATCAGTCGAATTATTTAGCTTTCCTTAATTTTTCTCAGGGTTTGTTTTCTCTTTGTGTTTTTCCATAGAGAAGTTGTGTTCATATTTTGTTAGATGTCCTCCTAGATATTTGATTTTGTTTGATTCTATTGTAAATGGTTTCATTTAAAATTTTTATTAAATTTTTATTGACATGTTTGTTGCTATATGTAGAAATAAAATTGAATTTTAAAAGCAGGAAAAGGCTCATAAGGAAGAGGGAGTTTGGGGATCCTTGGCCCCGTTCTACATAACATGGTCATGTGATACTCTTCTCACCTGCCTCCCATCTCTCTTTCATAGAACTGAGGTTCTTCTTTTGAGAAGTTAACTGGGAAGCTCTGTATTCAGGGGTATCATGTATACAGCAGAGGGCAAAGATAAATCACAGGGTTGAAAACAAGGAGATTCAGTAACTCTATACAATAGGTACTCCTAAGGCAGGAGAGCAGAAAACTGGTGTCTTGACAAACAGAATGACTCCTGGATGGAAAGATTTCCAGATCCTTAAATTTGAGAGTCTCTCCACAAAGAAGAAAAAAAGTCTTCTCTCTGATTCCTCTTCAGTGAAGCCTTCAGGCAACATGCCCAGCCCATATATTCCAAGCTTCTACTTGTAAATATGAATATGCAAGCAACGATCACAAGCATTAGAGGCAACGTGGAAGAAGCACTGATATGAACAAATTGAAAGAAAAAAAAAAGTATAGAAAATAGAAACAAGAAAATATCAAAATAACTATTTAATATTCTTAAAGAGATTTGGGATGGTACTTTATTTATGAATTAAGAACAGTATACTATGATAAAGGAACAATTAAGGAATACACAGAGGTTTTGTAAATAAAAACTTACTTAGCCAAAATAAATTCAAAGGACAACTTGGAAAATAACTCCCCTAGAAAGTAAATAAAAAGCAAACATGGCAAAAAGGAGTTGAAAGGTAAGAAAAGTAGATCAATTTGTGAGGTTCATATCCAGTATGAGTTCGAGAGATCACCAAAAAAGGATAGGAAATTAACATAGAAGCAGTAAAAAAAAAAATTAATTAATTAATTAAATGAAAGACATTGTTTTTGGACAAATCAAAATTCAGAAAGACATGTATTTCTGAAAGGTACATTGAATACTTTAGTACATGGCGTAAAACCTAGACCAAAGAAAACCACTGTAGGATTCTACAACGAGAAACAGGATAGAATTGGAGTCAGACTTTACAATAACAATGCTAGCTGGGTTCTAGAAAACAAAGGAACAATGCCTTTGAAATTGAGGGGGAGTTACCTTCAACTTAATATTTCATACTCAAATGATCAAACATCTGTGAAGTAAAATAATGATATTTTCAGGGATAAAAGTGTTTTTAAAATGTACCTTCCATCTAATCTTTCTTGGAAAGTTACTGAAAGATGTGCTCCAACAAAATGAATAAATAAACCAAGAAAGAGGAAGACATGCGTTCCAGAAAAAAGACAGTGCAACACAAGAGAAAGGAGAAGGGAAGTCCCAGGAGGACAGCTGTACAGCAGAGCTGGGTGTGAGAAGTAGGGTGACTGGGAGGTAACTGCAAGAGAGGACGCCAGAGAAAAAAGAGTTGATAGGATATCTGACGTTTGTTCATTGTGGGGAAAAAATCTTTTGTCAGGCATAAGACAGCATATCTGATGGCAAGTATTAAAGATGAATGAATTGAAAACTGTGCAAATGAGAAAACTCCATTTTTTTAATCTCTAAGACCATTATTATCTCTAAGGAAAACACAAAATTGGTTAAAGTAAACATGATCATAGTAGACAATGCTAAAAGGTTTAATTTAACTCTATTTACTTAGACTTATCAACCAAGTTAGTTAAGTCTAAAATAGCTGTCCTGTACCTCTGTAAGTTACCCCCAACCCTTGTAGAAAACTTGGGAAAAATGTGCTGTTTTCTTTCTCGTTGTCCCCTCTCTCCTAGTTATGATTATTTGGTATATTGTTTGATATATCCCATGTCTGTGTTATACTGTTTTGCTAAACTTGTGTACTAGGCAGAGTTTTAGGGAAAAACAGAACCAAAGAGCTGTCCCCTCCCCCCCCACACACAGAAAGAGAGAAATAGATATAAATATGTCCCCCCACATACACACAGACATATAAAAATATATAAATATGTCCCCCCCACACACACACACAGAAAGAGAGAAATAGAGGTTTATTTTAAGGGACAGTCAGGGAGGGGTAGCATGTCTGAAGTTTGAAGGGCTGGCCAGCAGGCCAGAAATTTAGTTAAAGGTTGATGTTGCTATTTTGAGTCCAAAATCTGTAGGGCAGGCCAGCAGAGTTTCTATGTTGTAGTCTTGAGGCAGACTTGCTTTTTTTTTAGGGAAACCACACTCTTTGTTCTTAGGGCCTTCAACTGATTGGATCCACATTATGGAGGATAATCGGGTCTACTGATTGTATATATTAATCACATTCACAAATAGCTTCCTAGAAACATCTAGACTAGTGTTTGACCAAACAGCTGGGTGCCATAGCCTAGCCAAGTTGACATACGAAGTTAACCGTCAAAATCTGTTTATCATAACCTGTATCTCAGTCTGTTTGGGCTACCATAACAAAATACCGTAGGCTGAGTGGCTTAAACAACTGGAATCTATTTCTCCCATTTGTGGAGACTGGAATCCCTGATCAGGGTATTAGCAGGGTCTGGTGTCTGGTGAAGGGCTCTCTCCCTGGGTGGCAGACGGTGCCTTCAGTGACTATTTGATTCTTTCACAGTGGCTCAGCAGCTTAAACAAGGAAGCTGGATCCTAGTGCCAAGTTGGCAGTTCTTTGATTAACTTTCCCCTGTCTTTCCCAAAGGGGAATTTCTACTTGTGCCTTTGATGTTTGCATTCTATAATAATTAGGAAGTAGGAAAAGAGGTAACATTTAAATATCTTGTATGGCCCCTCATGTTCAGGGCATGATGGACCCGTTTAAAGCAGATGGTTGGTTGTTTTTCTCCTGAAAACTCTGGGAACAGAAAACCCAAAATGTCCCTCATTTTCTTCCTTGTTAAGAGGTTCTTTCTTATGTCCATCTAGAATCTTTCCTGCTTTCCATTAAGCCCATTTCCTTCCTGATTCTGCGTTAACACAGAATCATAGCACCATCGACTTTTAGAGCTGAGAAGAATTCTTTAGAGATTATGTAACCAATCTCTCCATTTGACACTGGAGACATGGAAGCATAAGAAAATTCACCTGACTTTAAAGTCATAGGGCAGTACTCAAAGTTTGACTTGCTCCGTAATGATTGCTTCCTATATTACATTTTAGCATTCTCTGGAAGAAATCCCTGACAGAATTCATATCTTCAGTGGTTCTCTCATTTATTCTCTCAGATGAAAAATTTTAGCCCTTTCTATGTACAAGACACTCTGCTCAGCATAGGGAATGCAAACACGAGTAAGATAAGGCTCTAGACTGTGGGCTCAGAGTCTCCTGAGGCAGCGGTTCCCAACCTTTTTGGCACCAAAAAGGTTTCGCGGAAGACGGTTTTTCCAAGGATTGGGCGGGGCCGGGGGGGGATGGTTTCGGGATGATTCAAGCGCATTGCATTTATTGTACACTTTATTTCTATTATTATTACATTGTAATATATAATGAAATAATTATACAACTCGCTATAATGGAGAATCAGTGGGAGCCCTGAGCTTGTTTTCACTTGCCACTCACGGATAGGGTTTTGGTATGAGTCTGCAAGCAACTGATTTATTATGGTCTCTGTGCAGTCAAACCTCTCTGCTAATGATAATCTGTATTTGCAGCCGCTCCCCAGCGCTAGCATCACCGCCTCAGCTCCACCTCAGACCATCAGGCATTAGATTCTCGTAAGGAGAGCGCAACTAGATCCCTGGCATGCGCAGTTCACAGTAGGGCTCACGCTCCTATGAGCATCTAATGCCGCCGCTGATCTGACAGGAGGCGGAGCTCAGGCGGTAATGCGAGTGATGGGGGGCGGCTATAAATACAGAAGAAGCTTCACTCACTCACCCACTCCTCACCTCCTGCTGTGCGACCCAGTTCTTAACAGGCCACAGACCGACCAGTCCGTGGCCCGGGGGTTGGGGACCCGTGTCCTAAGGAGCTGCCGTTTAGTGTTTTCTTCTTAGGAAACACCATAATGTAGTGAGAGCGGCACTTACCTCTGCTGGGTTTCTAAGAGGGGGTGACTCTTGCTCTGAGTTTAGGACGGATGAGTAGGAGTATCTCTGACAAAGATCTTAGGAAAGGACATACCTGACAGAGTAACGTGCAAGGAGAGTAACTCAGGAGAGGTCACGGGTTCCAACAGCTTGGCCTGGCTGGGGTCAGGGAAGTGTGTGAAGGCATGGGAGGTGCAGCTGGGGAAGTAGGCAGGACCCATATCTTCAAGGACTTTGGATGCTGAAGGAAGTCCCAGGACACTTTGGAAGGATCATAGATGGGGAATAATATGTAATCATATTTGCTTTTTGGAAGGATCAAGGTGACAGTAGCATGGAGACTCTAGGTCTCTAGGAGAGCAGCAGCTCAGGGGTGAGCATGAGTTGGGGAAAGCAACAGTCCAGGAAGGTTAGTAAGGACTCTGGAGCTGCACGGTTGGATCAACTGAGGATATAGGAGGAGAAACTGAGGTGGGGGTAGATGATTACAATTGCAGTCTTGAACTTGCTGAGTGTGGGGAACTTAAACACCTAAGTGAGATGTCCAGTGGGCAACTGTTTTTTTTTTTTTTGTCAGGAGCTCAGGACATCAGTCCTGGCTAGGTAGGGGAATGGGCAGGCAATGGTCAGTGTAGATGTGTCATTTGAACCTGTGTGTCTGTAGTGCCTTTCCCCCATGCCAGAGTTTCTAGATCCTCTGTAATGGCTTGAGTATTTACTCTCTTCTCTTCCCCTTTTTCGGGAAGAAAATCAAGAAAATGATTTCCTCATAAACACCTTTTTTGAGTCTGAGCAGGACTGGATTCATAAATGAAATGATCTCATTTTTCTCCAGTCACAGCCTTCAATCATGTTATGTTGAATGGCTCTTTGCTGTCTTTTAATGATAATATGAGGTTTCTGGTCACTTCTAGGTACGTAAGACAGTCTAGTGCAGTCTGGTCCAACTGAATAGTTAGGCTTACCTTTTCCTCCTGTCCTTCTAAGCAGTGCCCAGCATTCAGTCAGAGGGGCTTGGCATGGGAGAGGCAGTGTCTACTTTTTTATTCTCACCTCTTCCAGGCTCCTTTTTCCTCTAGTGTATGTGTTAGGACAAGCAGGAGGCTTAGGGGAAAAGGGGCGAGATCAGTTTTGTCTTAACTAATACAACTGCTGACATCACTGATGAGGGTCAATACCCTTGGGGGTAAAATTTTAAATAGAGTAAAATGCATGTATCCTGAGTGTACAGGTTAATGAATTTTGACAGACGTTGTGTCCATGTAACCAATACTTCAATGAAGATGTAGGACATTTCCATCATCCCAGAAAGTAACCTTGTATCCCTTTACAGTCAACCCCTAAACCACTTCGCCAACTACTGTTCTTATTTACATCACCATAGATTAGTTTTGCCTTTTCTTAGCTTCAAATAAATAGAATCATATGGTATTACTTCTTGTGTCTGGATTCTTTCACGGAACATAGTGTTTTTGAAATTAAGCCGTGTTACGTGTATCACAAGTTAATTTTCTAAAATGTGTGTTCAGTTGTATGAATATAGCACAACTTGTTTATACATGATGGTGTTGGTGGGCATTTGGGTTGCTTCTAGTTTGGGACTATTTTATTTATATTTTAATTAATTTAGGTATTTATTTTTGGCTGCATTGGGTCTTTGTTGCTGTGTGCAGGCTTTCTCTAGTTGTGGTAAGCGGGGGCTACTCTTCGTTGCGGTGCGTGGGCTTCTCATTACGGTGGCTTCTCTTGTCTCATTACGGTGGCTTCTCTTGTTCTGGAGCACGGGCTCTAGGTGTGAAGGCTTCGGTAGCTGTGGCACAAGGGCTCAGTAGTTGTGGCTCACGAGCTCTAGAGCGCAGGCTCAGTAGTTGTGGCGCACGGATTCAGTTGCTCTGCGGTATGTGGGATCTTGCCGGACCAGGGCTCGAACCCGTGTCCCCTGCATTGGCAGGCGGGTTCTTAACCACTGCCCCACCAGGGAAGTCCCGGGATTATTTTAAATAAAGCCATATATGAGTGTGTGTTGTGTGTGTATAGATATATTTTCATTTGTTCTGGGTAATACCTAGGAGTGGAATTACAGGTCATAGGATAGGTGTATGTTGAATTTTTAATAAATACTGCCAGATAATATCTGAAAGTGGTTGTATGATTTTACACTCACATCATCAAGTGTATGAGAGTTCCAGTTGCTCCACATACTCAAACAGTATTTTCAGGCTTTTTAATTTCAGCCATTCTGGTGAGTATATAATGGTACCTTGTGGTTTTCATTTGTGTTCTAATGAATAATGATGGTGAGCACTTTCTGTTGTGTGTGTTGGCTATTTGTATTTCTTTTTAATGAAGTGTGTGTTCATATATTTTGGGTTTTTTAAGTTGGATTGTTCATCTTTTTATTGAGTTGTTGGAGTTCTTTATATATTTTGCAATCAAGTCATTTGTCAAATATACATATTTGATACATACATAGTGGATAGTTGTTTTTCAATCTTTAGCTTGTCATCTTCTAGATGAACAGAGTTCTTAACTTTGAAGTTCAGTGTACCAACTAAAAAAATTTGGGGTTTGTACTTGCTGTATCCTTTTGAAGAAAACTTTGCCTACTCCAGTATTGTAAATGTTGACCTCTATGTTATCTTCCTTTTAACTAGAACTTTTATCATTTTAGGTTTTACCTTTTTAGATCTAATATCCATTTAAAGTCATAATGTTGGTTTTTTTTTTTTTGGTCATGTAAGGAATTTAAGATCCTTCCTACCCCATATAAATATCCTGGTTCCAGCACAATTTGTTGAAAAGAGTATTCTTTCTTCATTGAACACCTTACACTGGCACCTTTGTTAAAGATCTGTTGACCATATATGTGTGGATGTTTTTGTGGATCTATTCTGTTATATTTGTCTATTCTTTTATTAATATAACACTGTCTTGATAACTGTAGCTTTTGAAAGTCCTGGAAGCAGATAGCCTAAGTCCTTGTTGTTAAGATTATTTCCATCATTTGAGATCAAATATATCTCAGAACAACTTTTTAGTTTCTACAAAAGAAAATGCCAGATGGGATTTCGATTTGGGTTGTGTTGAATCTATATATCTTAATAATACGGAGTCTTTCAATTTATCCCCCATTTATTTAGGCTTCTTTCATTTCTCTTAGCAGTTTTTTTTTCTTTTTTTTGTAATTTTCAGAATAGCGGCCTTGCATATCTTTTTAAAAATGTATTCCTAAAGGTTTTATTTTTTATTGAATTGTTAAAGGTATTAAAATATTTTCCATTTTTTCTGCTTGTATGTAGAAATACAGTTGATATTTGTATATTAACCTTGTATCCTGTGACAGTAGTAGGTTCTCTTTTCTATAGTAGTATTTAGTAAAATATTTAAGATTTTCTGTATAAAGAAAGAATCATGTTGTCTACAAATGAAGACCTTTTTTTTTTTTTTGTGGTACCGGGCCTCTCACTGTTGTGGCCTCTCCCGTTGAGAAGCACAGGCTCCGGACGCACAGGCTCAGCGGCCATGGCTCACGGGCCAAGACGCTCCACGGCATGTGGGATCTCCCCAGACCGGGTCACGAACCCGCGTCCCCTGCATCGGCAGGCAGACTCTCAACCATTGCGCCACCAGGGAAGCCCGTGAAGACCTTTTAATCTCACTTTCCAATCTATATTATTTATTTTTATTGCCTTAATATCCATGCTAGGAACTCAAATAATATGTTGAATAGAAGTGATGAGAGAGTCCTTTTTGATCTTAGAGGGAAAGCCTTTGATGTTTCACAATGTTTAACTGTCAGGTTTTGGGGGTTTTTTTTGGTTTTTTAAAAATGTGATTAAGTTTTTCTTCTATGTGCACCATTCTGAGTTAATTTTTATGAAGTGTGTAAGGTCTAGACTCACTTTCCTTTTTTGTATTTGCATGTCCAGTTGTTCCCACACCCCTGTCACTTTTTTGTAGATGTCTTTATAATGATGTGCCCTTCTATTCCAGTTTCGTGAGTTTTCATCAAATATGGATGTTTTGTCAAATAAGTTTTGTGTGTCTCTTGTTACGATATGGTTTTTCTTTATTCTGTTAGAGTGAATTACATTGATTTTTTGACTGTTAAACCAAATTGGTGTTTGGAACAAACTCTACTTGGTCATGAAATTTTTTTTTTTTTTGTATTTTGCTGTTTTTAGATTTTTTAAGATTATTTTTTCAGTCTATCTTTATGAAGAATTTTGATATGTAATTAAAAATCATTTTTTGGTTAGTTTTGGTATCAGAGTTATGCTAGTTTTTATTGAATAAATATTGGTAATTTGCACTTTTCATGGAATGTGTCTTTCATCTAAGTTTTTAAAGTTTCTGTTATGTGGCTGCTGTATCTGTAGGATCTATAGCGATATAACATCTTTCCTTTATGATATTTGCAATTTATATTTTTCTTTTTTTAAATCAGCATTGTTAGGGGTTTATCAATTGTACTAATCTTTTAAATGAGTTACCTTTAGCTTTGTTAATTTTTTACTAGTGTTGTCTACTTCGTTAGTTTTTATCTTTATCATTTCCTTCTAATTATTTTGGGCCTAATATTTTTTTCACTTTCCCAAGCTCCTTAAAAAGGAAACTTAGATAATTGGTCTTAAGCCTTTTTATCTTTTCTAAGTATTTAAAACTCTGCATTTTCCTCCAAGCACTGCTTTATCTGCATCCCATACATTCTGATATATTGTGTTTTTGTTGCTCATCAATTTCAAATTCCCTGGTGATTTTTTTTTCTTTTTAGATAAAAAAGTTATTTACAAGTGTTTAACTTTTAAATACTTGGGTATTTCTAGATAGGATTCTTACTGATTTATAATGATTCCATTGTTTTTATATATCATACTCTTTAATATTTCAGCATTTGAAATTTATTACGACTTGCATTGCTTTTTCTTGAGTAACCCATTTGTAATTGAAAAGAATGTGAATTCTGACGTTTCTGGATATAGCTGTTTCTAAATGTTCATTAGTTGATAGTGTTCAGATCTCCTAAATCCTTACTAATTTTTGGTTTACTGTTCTATTATTGAGAGAGGTATATTTGAATGTTCAACTATGCTTATGGGTTTGTCTTTCTTCCTTTAGTTCTATTAGCTTTTTCTTCATTTTGAAGTGCTGTTATTATGCATGTAAGTATTTATAACTGTTATATCTTCCTGAAAAGTCAACCCTTTAATCATTATGAATTATTCTTTATCTGCAGTATTACTGCTTGTCTTAAAGTCTATATTTTTGTTGTTAATATAGTCACACCAGTTTTCTTATGCATATCATTTGCATGGTATATATTTTTTTGTTCTCATACCTTGTAGGCAGCATATAGTTGGACTTTGCCTCTTCATCCAGTCTGGTAGTCTCTGCTTTTCAGTTATAGAGTATTTAGTCCTCTTCCATTTAATGTACTTTTTTTGATCTGGTTGAGTTGAGGTCTAACTTTTTACAATTTGTTTTCTATTTGTCCTATCTTTTCATCTTGTTTTCCTTCCCCCTCCCTTTTTTCCCCTTTGCTTCATTTTTATTTCATGTAGTATTTAGATTAATTTACTGTTAGATTGATCAAAATTTTAGCTATAATCCTTTATATTTTTAAATCGTTGCTGTGATAGTTACACTATGCATGTTGAATTCATCAGTATTCTCAGAATTTATACTGTACATTGTACAGTGTAAGAATTATAAAATTACATTTACTCTCTTTGTCCTTATGTGTTGTATCATATATTTTACTTCTGTATGCTTTATAAACCATATAAGGAAATGACATTACTTTGCCTTTAAACAATTTTTTTCCTTAACTTTGTTAAAATAAAACTTAATATCTTTTAAATTTACCCACCTAACTTACCATTTGTAGTGCTCTTCTTCCATTCCTGTACTGTGAGTATTGAGCTGGCTATGTTTTTCCTTCAGCCTGCAGAACTATCTTTTTGTAGTGCTGGTCTGCTGGAAGTGAATCATGTTAGGTTTTGTCTCTCTGCAGATGTATTTTGTTTTCACCCTCAATTTTGAAGGATATATTCACTAGGTATAGAATTATGACTTGACAGGTTTCCCCCACCACCCAGCAGTATAAATAGTTAGTTTATTGTTGGTTGGTGGTCTTTGTTTCTGGTGAGAAGTCAACTGTAATTTGAATCATTGTTCCTCTGTAGGTAGTATCTTTGTTTTTCTTTGACTGCTTTTGCAGTTTTCTCTGTATCTTGGGTTTTAGCAGTTTGACATGTGGCTAGTTGTGATTTTTCTTTGTATTTATCTGTTCGTGGTTCACTGAGCTTCTTGGATATGTAGGGAGATGTTTTAAATCAAATTGGAAAATATTCAGCCATTATTTCTTTAAATATTTTTCTGTCCTATTCTCTCTTTTCTCTTCCAACAATTGCATATGTTAGACCATTGGTATCGTTAAGACTGTCTTCACTGAGGTTCTTTCTATTTTTTAAAATACTTTCATCTGTGTTATTCAAATTAGATAATTTCTATTGATCTATCTTCAAGCTTACAGATCCTCTACTCTTTAGTCTCCAACTGGCTATTAAGCCTATTTGGTGAATTTTTTATTTTAAATTTATTACTTTATAGTACTAGAACGGGTTCTCTTTATCATTTGGTTTAGTCATGTGTCTGTATTTTCCTCTAAACCCTTGAACATATTTATAAAAACTACTTTAAAATCTCGTCTGCTCATTCCTACGTCATCATCTCTTGGTGTCTTTATATTGAATGCTTATTTTTCTTTATTATGCGTCACATCTTCCTACTTTTTATGACTTATAATTTTTGTATTATAAGTCATCTGGGACAATCCTTGTAGGGAGTCTGGATTATGTTTTCATCTTTGAAGGAGATTGGATTTTCTTCTGGCCTGTAGTTAAATTACCAGTGGATCCTCTTGATCCTGTCAGACTTGGTTTTATTCTGTTAGGATTGCTCAATTTTAGGTTTTGTTCTTAGCGCTAGGGCATGACTCTTCTTTAGGGAGTGGTGCTTTTCCAAAGTGTAGCCATTCTGTGGTCTTAACTGAAGGCTAAGGTGTGTAGTGAGGCCTGATTTTAAGAAATGGGACATTGTAGCACCCAGCACACAACGTTCTGTGCATATAAGTGTGAACTGCTTTAGGGAGTGTGGCCTTTTCTTCCCAATTTGGCGCAGGGCTTTAGGCCTCTTAAGTTCCTTCCCTGTTATCTTTGGGTTTTCCTCTTCCCCAGAGAGCTGCCATGAATCATGGAAGAGGCTCTCTGGGGAAGCTTTGGGACCTATCTCCCTCCTTTACAGAGCCTGGTAACAGCCTCACCTCCGAATACAATGCTTTGGGGCTGATTGGCAATTCACTCCCCAGTGCTGAGAGGTAGTACTAATGCCATGGTCATTATTCATCACAGAGGGATGGAGTGGACTGAGGGAGACTGAGGTCTTTATATTAATGTGATGAATAGTTTTATATCTGGTTACAATCCCAGCATTTTTATTTGAAGCAAGCTCCGTGTTACTCACCAGGCTTTATCTTTACTCACTACCTCTCCATATTTAAAATTTCCTTTTGTTCTTTTTTTCCCCTTTTACATCAAAATAATCAGATGTTTATAGATTTCCCAAAGCAGGAAACCAGGAATGAATTACAATGAAAATCGCTGCCAGTTCTTAAGCTCTTCTTATAAACACAATCCAGTTTAATGCTTTTGACTGACACTTTTCAATAATGAAGTTATCATGAAATAAGTTAGAATTAGTTATGTTTGTCTGCATATTTTAGCCTCAAAGAGTGTTTTAATTAGGCACTTTGGATGTATTACACATAATTATGTTTACCTTTAATTTGACATGAAAATGATATTTCTAGAACTAAGTTTAGTGGTGTTTTTTTTTTGCTTTTTGGGTTTTTTTTTGTAGTACGTGGGCCTTTCACTGTTGTGGCCTCTCCTGTTGCAGAGCACAGGCTCCGGACGCGCAGGCTCAGCGACCATGGCTCACGGGCCCAGCCATTCCCTCTGCGGCATGTGGGATCTTCCCGGACCGGGGCACGAACCCGTGTGCCCTGCATCGGCAGGTGGGCTCTCAACCACTGCGCCACCAGGGAAGCCCTAGTGGTGTATTTTAGAACACACCACTAGAGAAATACATCTCATCTCCTGGGCCCCTGTTTCTGCTTCTCCCTACCATCAATGAATTCAAATCAATATTTTTTTTAAAAAATCAGATTTGGTTATGACAAAATTGTAGATCCTAAGACCAGAGCACCACAATTAACACCATTTTCCTAATCGATGAACCTTGCAAATTTGTAATTCATTGTCTTCATTAATAGTTCAGATGGCTTGGGGAAGTGGGCATGGCATTTGCTCTCCGTAGTGGAAAAGTGATAATTATTTCTAAAGGTCGGTGTGCAGAGAACCTTGTGCCCATATACAGTGACCCTTTAGTTGCTGAGGGATTCAGTGACATGGCAATAAGTGGCTCAACAGTGTAAGCAGAGGTGGCATAAAAGTAGTAGTACTGGGAGGGGATTGGGGCCTGGGAGGCAGACCAAGGTTATAGTATAGGCAGAGCTGCTTAAGCTGCAATTAGCATGTCCAATGAAAGTACATAGATTCGTAAGTCAGTAAGCACCAGGACCCATGATTTCTGATTAGCGGCTGAATTCAGTTTCACGTTATCACTCCTTTGTCTCTCTTTTTGCATGGATTTTTTTCATGTATTTCTTCATTCCACCTATAGGTGTCGCTGTTTACTGTTCAGTGTGACAGACACTGGGGTTATGGGCATGACAACAAATTGTCAAGTAAATAGACCAGGCAGCATAGTATAGATATTCTGATACAGTTGTGTGAGCCCTGGGAGATGCAATTAATTTAGACGGAAACGGAAGGGAGCTCATGGAAGGCATCTGAGCCAAGTCTGGAAAGATAAACAGGATTTAGCTGGGCAAAGAGGGGGTGATGTGGGTGGGAGGAAGGTATTCTAAGCAGAGGGAGCAGCCTGAGAGATTGTGGCATGCTTGGGAAGCTACGTCGTTGAGATGCTTGGAATATAGAATCCAAAACAGTTAAGGCAGAGGTGGTGACAGTAGGGGACCGTGAAAGATGGAGCTGGAGACGTAGACACACATCAGATCTTAAAGGGCCCTCTCAGTAGTCACCTCTGCCATCTTCTTTCCACAGATCAAGTTGAAGAGCTTATTCTGGCTCTAGGGTCTCAGTCAGATGCGATCCCAGAGGGGTTGGGGTAGTGATCATCCTGGTTCTGACCCAGACCTTCTTTTCCTGCTGTGATCTGGTTCTTTGCTCTGCCCTACTGTGGGCCACATCCTTCTCCAATTGCCTTCTCTTATTCTTGCATCAGTGCTGACACATCAATTATAGTGAGTTCTCAATCTCTCTGTCTATAATCACTCAAAGATCAGTCTGAAATTGAATCCATTATCTGTCATTCTAGCTATTTTGGTTCTTAATTATTAACTATATAATCCAAGTAGATGCTGAAGTTGTAACTTTTGGTAAGACTAACGTGACATCTCTATATTTTTCAGTGTGCTTTCTTCCTGGTTTTGCTAGAAGGGGACCCTAGGAAGATTCGTCATTTGTGGTGGGGAGGGGGAGAGAATAGCTTTTTGCCATTTTCCGTGCTTATGATTCAGTACACCTGACTCTTTGCCTCGCCGCTATGGCAAATGAGAGTAAATGAATTATGTTTGTGTCTGTGGTGAAATTTTGCTCCTTAATTCTTCCAGACTTAGCTTTGGCTTGAGTTAGTTAACATAACTTATGGCGATCATTTAACTGTCCAGAAGACAAACAGAAGAAGGAAATAGTGTAGATAATTCTGAAATCACATAATTAACCTCTAGTCTATAGATCATTGACTTTTAACTGTCTTTGTTAGTGTTTCAAATTTATATCACCAGCATATTTACCTTGAACTCAGCAAATGTCTCTTAAGAAAACTACATTTGGCATCTTCTATATATTCATCTAGAAAATTGTTTCCAAAGTGTATCCTGTGTAATACTAGTTCTTAAGGATGTTAATTGGTACTGGTAGAAAAACTAGTTCTGTTGTCAAATAAGTATGGAAAGTCTTGGGTTAAACATGGATAATCAGTCTTCTTTACTGAAATTCTTTTGGAGGCTTTAATAAGTTAATATGCATTGTGAATTTCCAAGGCCAAAAAAAAATGTGGAGTGTTTTCCAGATTGACTTGATCATGTAATTCGTTTTTTTGGGGGGTGGGGGAGGGAAGATGTTCAGAAGTCAAATTGTTGTGTAGGTTGTATGGCAGACGTTATTAGCACAACCGATGATAAATTGGGAAACTCTGATCATGGAAAACTTAAAATGTATTTCAGAGAGAAATATTGAAGAATACAAATAGAGCAGTGAGAGAATTAAGGAAATCTTGATGTCTTAATCTTTGAGTAGAGGCTCAGTGACAACCAAATATGCACAGATGGGTCCAGCCTTGTCGTGGCTCATCTCTTCACTTATTAGTCATGAAGTGCTGGTGGACCCTCCACTATGAGACAGTCACTATGCTGGGCACTAAGGACACAGTAGTGAGCACACAGCATTATTGAGTGAGATAAAGGTTGAAAGAACACATCAGTAGACAATAGACAATGAGAACAGCAGGTAGTAAGAGATGTGAGGTAAGGGACAGTGGCTGTGAGGGAATACGAGGATGGGGGCTGCCCTGGCTAGGGTGCTCAGAGAAGGCCTCCCTGAGTAGGTAAAGTTTAAGCTGAGACTTAAAGGATGAAAAGATGCTGTCCCCTTGAAAATTTGGGAGAAGACCAGAGGGACCAGTATATACAAAAGCCTTGAAGTAGAAAAGAACATTTGAGATGTCAGAGTCCATTGTGGTTGGAGCTTTGCAGGATAATGGGTGCATAGCGTGAAATGAGCTTGGAAATAATTGATAGACCGTGTCAGGCCAAGCAGACATTCAGACATAAACATGGATGGGTTCCATGTTTAACTTTTACTCAAAGAAAATGGGAAGTAGAGCTTTAAGGAGGGGGATGACGTAACCTGAATGACATTTTTGGAAAGCTCATGCTGCTTCCTGAGTACAGAGAATTGGAGAAGGAGTGGAAGCTTGGAGGCCAGTGGAGGCTGGTGCTGGGCCCAGGTGAGAGATGGCAGAGTCCATCACCCTTGCACTAGGGGGATGTCTGTGGAGATGCAGAGGATTAGGCAAATTTGAGACACATTCTTTAGTGAAACCAGTGCCTCATTATCAACATTGATTTTTGCAGCAAAGGCACATTTTGAGTTGCAGCAGGATTCTAAACTTGAGAAAGGCTACGCATCTTCCTTTATTTCCTTCTGGTCTAAACCATTCTGTTTTGGCTTTCTCAGGGCGCTCCAGACCCCTCTGCCATCCCCAACCCTCTTCTCAGTGCCCTGGGAAGACAAGGGTGATAGGAATAAACAGTTGGATTTAAGGTAGGATGCAGGACAAGAAACTAGTCTGGCCTGCTTTTAGTGTTGTAGGTCATTTGTACCCGTTTCAAACCGAGGCAAAAAAAATGAAAAATACTCCATGCGATCTGGTTTACCAGGGGTCGACGGGGGTACACAGTTCCCTTGGACATGGCATTTATACCTGTATCCTCCAGAGGGGCCACAAAGGCATTGTGGATTTTCGTCCCTGGCTTAGTTCTTTCCCAGCCCATCCCATCATGGCTAACATTGATGAGATCATCTGTAAAAAGAAGCTGAAAATGAGGTAGTGTGCAAACCTATAGAGGTGTAAGTTTTTCCAGATATTTTAAAAGTAAATAATCCTGTGAAGCCCAGATGGAGGAATAGAACAGCACTCAGCCTTTCATGTCATGGCACACGTAGAAAATGATAGCATTTGTATAGCACAGTGGAGTGAGTGGACCAGGCTGGAGAAGACCAGGGTCAGGGCTCAAGCCCCTTGGGCACTGGATGGCTGCTTCAGTGGGGAAGGGGATCAGTGTCTGTGACCTATTTGCTGCCCACTAGATGTCCCAGTTGGAATGTTCTAGGCTGGAGGACTGCATGAAGAGAAAGCCAAAGGCATAGCAGAAATGGGACCTTTACAAGTCGGTTTTCCAGGTCACGGAGTATGCTTTGCATTCTGTAGGAATGGTTACAGCCAGTGTTATCTCATCACTGACGTTCTTGGTTTGGGAGTGGCCTCTTGGAATTAGTTTGTCTTCTTGTTCATCCCAACCAGATAACTCTATTCAGAGCTGAGGATTCACATCTTTTTCGATCACTTGATCTATGATCATGTAGGGACTGACTGGTGGTGACAGATAAAACATTTACCCTAAGTAGTGTCAGAACTTGGGGATTTATATATGAAAAGGGGATAGTGTTTCCCGATTGCTGGGCTGGAGGGGAGAACTTCTGGAAAATCACACATCTAAGATCCTAAGTCTTCACAGACATAGAAAACAAACTTATGGTTACCAAAGCAGAAAGAGGACGGGCAAGGGATAAATTAAGAGTTTGGGATTAGCAGATACGAACTACTATGTATAAAATAGATAAACAGCAAGGTCCTACTGTATAGCACAGGGAATAATATTCAATATCTGTGATAACCTATAATGTAAAAGAATTTGAAAAAGAATATATCTATATAACTGAATCACTTTGCTGTACCTAGAAACTAACACAACGTTGTAAATCAACTACACTTCAAGTAAAAAAAAAAAAAGAGGGAGAGAGAGAGGGATCCTGAGTCTAATATAAGACTTGCTGCTTTGAAGAGAGCTTTAGCTGTGAAGAATACGTGGTGCTTCCCAAGGCCAGTACCTCCCATTGCTAGGTACCCCAAATACCCCAGATGGGTTGCTGTTGTTAACAGTAGTAATAATTAAGCAGTGATTTTGGTAGTCGTGAGGACTAAACACGTGATAGCAGAGACTTGAGTCATTGAATGGTAGGTAATTGTATGTATCTACCTGATGAGAGTGTAGGATTCAAAACATTGTATTTATAACATCCAGATTGCTGAAGGAATATGCCAGATATTACATTTTTTTCTGCCCAGATTTTTTTAACTGACCAGTTGTATTTCTGTTTTTTTTCATAAATAAGTCAAACACCTCCCTAAATGCCACCCCTTAAATATAGTCTCACAGCTTCAAAGGAAGAAGTCAGTTTGACAAGCATATTTATTGAGTTATTATTTATTTTTCCTCACACTTGTTTTTTAAGAGCATTAGATCATTATTTCTGAACTTTATCCTAAATTTTGTTTTCTTTTGTGTAGGGAGACATAAATCAAGGTTTCCTTTGTGTTTATTAACCTGTGATCTTCCGAGATGGGTTGGTTTCTTTACAGAGGGCTAGATTTTGCATATGGGCTGTGCCATAAGCATAACTGATGGATTGCACGCTGATAACCTTTCTCTCCTTCTGATGCAGAAACTCAGCTTACACATGGTTAATGGAAAGGAGGTTGACCTCTTTCTGAAAGGATGCTGCTGGAGTCCACCCTAAGGGCCCTCCGAGGGTGGCATTCGGAGTGGGTGACAAGTGCCTGGCTCCAGTAAAGAGAAATGACCCCTCTCTCTGAGGACTGGGACTCTGCTGTCACTCACTCTTGGTCCAGATCATTTCTGTCTGTGTAGTGACTTCTTCCTGTGAGTTTTAGCCTCATTATCTCATGTCGGGAAACTCTTTGGGGGATAGAATGAGAAGCCTGTGCCTGGGGGAATCCCTCTCCCGCCCACACCTACTAGCTTTTGGCTTCAGGCAAAGGCCTGGTGAGAGGGGGGAGGTGCCACGCCACCAGTGTCACTGCCCAGGTGCTGTGAGCCTGAGGATTTCTGGGTCAGGGTTCTGCAGATGTAGCTGACAGGGTGTTCTACTACTTTTCAGTTAAGTCGGTAAAGTGTTGACATCTTTCTTACATATATGATAAGGAGAAGGGAGGCAGGCAGTCCTGAAAATGAAAAAGAAGGCAGTCTTTAAAATGTGAAATCTACAGGCAGAAACTTTCCTTTCCTGTATGTGAAAATAACACCAGGAACTTTAGCACACCGGCAGCATCTCATGGGTATAGCTTTCACTGCCTCTTTTTATTCTCTTCCTTAATATTTCCCACTTAACAGAAGCTTCTTCTTTCTTTCTTTCTTTTCTTTCTTTATTTTTGGCTGCATTGGGTCTTTGTTGCTGCGTGTAGGCTTTCTCTAGTTGCGACGAGCAGGGGCTACTCTTGTTGCGGAGCGCGGGCTCTAGGCGCCTGGACTTCAGTAGTGTGGAACGTAGGCTCAGTAGTTGTGGCTCGCAGGCTCAGTAGTTGTGGCGCACGGGCTTAGTTGCTCAGCGGCATGTGGGATCCTCGCGGACCAGGGCTCGAACCCATGTCCCCTGCATTGGCAGGCGGATTCTTAACCACTGCGCCATCAGGGAAGTCCTTAACAGAAGCTTCTAAATGTGTCTAACGGCCATGTGTGCCTCCTTGGCTACCATCACAGCACCTGTATAAAAGGTTTGTTGCAAAGAGTCATTCGTAGTTTAAAAAGGATTTTTTGCTGAACTGTGCCAGGATGTTATAAAAACTGTTTATAACATACCTACTGAGGAGTCCCTGGAATGTGGTAGTTTTCTTCTTTCCCTTTTCCATAAGAGCAAATGAAAACAAGGAATGGAGATTATTTTTTTGTTATTATTGAAGTATAGTTGATTTACAATGTTTAGTTTCAGGTGTACAGCATAGTGATTCAGTTTTATGTATATATAAATTTTCTTTTTCAGATTCTTTTCCCTTATAAGTTATTACAAAATATTTGAGTAGAGTTCCCTGTGCTAAACAGTAGGTCCTTGTTGGTTATCTATTTTATATATAGCATGTGTATCTGTTAATCCCAAACTCGTTATTTATCCCTCCCCCACCTTTCCCCCTTGGTAAAGTTTGTTTTCTATGTCTGTGGGTCTATTTTTTAAATACTTATTTATTTATTTGGGCTGCGCCGGGTCTTAGTTGCGCCACGTGGGATATTCGTTGCGGCATGTGGACTTCTTTGTTGTGGCATGCGAACTCCTAGTTGTGGCATGTGTGTGGGATCTAGTTCCCTGACCAGGGACCAAACCTGGGCCCCCTTGCATTGGGACCATGGAGTCCTACCCACTGGGCCATCAAGGAAGTCCCTGTCTGTGGGTCTATTTCTACTTTTTATATAATAAGTTCATTTATATATAATGATATAATCATATATTATTATATATTATTATTCTTTTGTTTTTTTAGATTCCACATATAGGTGATATCATATGATATTTTTTTTCTCTGTCTGGCCTACTTCGCTTAGCATAATAATCTCTAGGTCCAAGGAACAGAGACTATTAAAGCACAATTAAGCCTGTCAGAGGAGAAGGCAGCATCACCAGGCACCTGTTATTACTCTTGTTGTGGCATGCGAACTCCTAGTTGTGGCATGTGTGTGGGATCTAGTTCCCTGACCAGGGACCAAACCTGGGCCCCCTTGCATTGGGACCATGGAGTCCTACCCACTGGGCCATCAAGGAAGTCCCTGTCTGTGGGTCTATTTCTACTTTTTATATAATAAGTTCATTTATATTATTCTTTTGTTTTTTTAGATTCCACATATAGGCGATATCATATGATATTTTTTTTTCTCTGTCTGGCCTACTTCGCTTAGCATAATAATCTCTAGGTCCAAGGAACAGAGACTATTAAAGCACAATTAAGCCTGTCAGAGGAGAAGGCAGCATCACCAGGCACCTGTTATTACTCTATGGAGGCATCAGGTGGTCCCTAGCCAGTGTTTTCTCCTAAAGCAAGGTGGTAGCTTCTAGAGTAGGGAAGGGAATTTTGGTGGATTTTGACATTGAGTGAACATTAAGCAGGCATGACGAGTTTATGACTTGTTTTGAAAAAGAATCATAGGAGAGAGCACCTGGATTATTTATCTTGGACATGAGGGAGGAAACAGTGTACCTTGGAAAGGAATTTTCCATTTTCCTTGGGAAGGATTGAACCATCTCTAATAATGGAAAGAGGAAAGAGTTAGCAATTTAAACAATTTACATAGCAAATTAATAGCACAATAATTATCCATTTGCTTATTTAAAATGGTCCAGAAAAGCCTACTTTTTTCATGGAAGGTTATTTCGTTGCATGGACTAAAATAGAAAATTGCATACCAAAAAGCTGTAAAAATGAAATAAGACTTTTGAAAATATATTAATGTATGAAATATTTATTACAGAGGCTCAGTAGTGTTTTCATTTAATCATTTTTATTGTATATCAGGGGTTAGTCACTTCATTTTGGATTCTGAAAAATGAACATGAGATGTTTTGCAAGCACTGCTTTTCCTGGAGTGCATTCTCAGTGGGATTTACTGAGGAAATACGTATTTGTTGAGAGTCGGGGGCATGTGTTTGTGAGCACGTTACAGATGCTTCCCACAGTGGCACTGAAATGATCCGGGGAAGTGAGAAGCAAGCCGGGCCATGTTGCTTCATTGACATGGATTCTTATCAGTGTGTTTGTTAAGTGAAGTATGGATGAGTTGGGGAAACTTTTTCAGGACAACAGAGAGCCAGTGCCTCTCCGCTAGCTCTGTGTTTAGAAAAACACATCCTTCTCTTAGGTGTTTTTGGACACCAGTCTTTGTACTGGTCTGTGTTTTCCATTGTGTGACCTTTGTGTGATGTATGTATGTTTTTCTGTTTCCAAAGCATGCATATGCGGTTGTTCAAGTTTTAGGGCCAAGAGTTATGGCATTTGTGATGTAGCTACTTAATAAGCAAGAGTTAATCAACTGACTGATAATTTATTTCAAATGGAATCACAGTGCAGGGCCAAGGAAAGTGGCTCCTCATTGGTAGGTTTTCTGTGTTAAACTGTGAAGTCCTCAAGGACAGGGTATGCCCTATTCACAGTCAGTTCCAATAGCGTAGACGGTGGGAAAAATATTTTCTCACTAAATTCAGGTGTGTGTCAGAGCTTGCTACTTGAGATGATTTGGGAGCCTTGGATGTTGGTGCATGGAATTGGGTCCATAGCTGCATTCTCCCTCAGCCATTTGGCCAAACTGAGTGGCACTTGGTAGATGGAGCTTGGCACCAACCATTGGCAGTGTTCAGGGCTGTTTAGGGGGAAAAAAAAAGGCTGTGAAAAGCTTTCAACCTGTTCCATGCTTGAAACACTGTGATCTGCTATCAACTACATCTTCATCTCTGGGAAAGGTTTTAGCTATGATTCCTGGGCTGTGCCATTCTATCCAGGCTGCAGAAATTTACAAGGTCATGCTTCAGGCACTAGAGCCATCTTGCATAGCCATGGAACCTTCCTGGGGTTGATGTTATGTTGAAAAATGATGATTCCTTGTTTGTAGGTGCACTCGCTGAATGACAGCTTTTGCTATTTGGGGATAATTTGAAGCTGACTGAAGAGTCCTGGTTGAGAAATGACAGCAAGAGAGAGAATATGCTAGACTGAAATGATATCCAGTGCTGTGAGTTTGATGCAGAGGTAATTGCAGAAGTGAGGGTTCTGGTGTGTGAAAAAGTTCCAGTCAGATGCCTCCATTGTTTAGGAAGCATCATGGAATTTCAGATCTTGAAGCAACGTAAATGCAGGAGAGCCTTCATTTCAACCACATGATAGGCTGCATTATGGAGAAAAAGTGATTTTGTTCCACAGTTGGTTAAAGGCACATATTAATGCTTTCAGTAAGTATTTAGATCCTTATTTCTGTTTCTGCCCAAATGAATTCCTTAACTCAGAAATGTTTGAGGAAAATCTTTATAATATATGTGATATCATGCCTTCCCCGAGGACTTGATGAGTTTAAGGAATCTTTTTTTTTTTTTTTTTTTTTTTTTTTGCGGTGCGCGGGCCTCTCACTGTTGTGGCCTCTCCCGTTGCGGAGCACAGGCTCCGGATGCGCAGGCTCAGCGGCTATGGCTCACGGGCCCAGCCGCTCCGCGGCACGTGGGATCCTCCTGGACCGCGGCACGAACCCGCGTCCCCTGCATCGGCAGGCAGACTCTCAACCACTGCGCTACCAGGGAAGCCCCTAAGGAATCTTTTAAGCCTACTATCCCTTTTCCATTTTCAGATTTTCTTCACCGCTTTCTAGGACAACTGAAGTCCAAGCAATCTCTTGAATGGTTTGTGGTGACATCACCAATCTAAAGAGTAGAGAACAACGGGAAATTAGGAGAGGCACTAATTTAATTGCAAATAAAGCTTTACAAGGTTAGAAATTTGTGGTCTTATTAATAAAGTGTATTTAAACACACACATCAGTTCTGTTTACTTTCATGGGCCTTGAAATGATGTGATTTTATCAGCTAGGCAAATTGCAAAGGTCTGGAGGGGAGAGACCTGGGAAGGGATTGCAATGCAGAGCGGACAGACCAGCTGGAGAGAGGCTAAGGACCAGATCAAAGGTACAGATCCTTCCTCAACTCTGCCATTCTCATTACCATTTCCGGCACACAGAGTAGCAAATCCAGTCACATTGTAGCAAATGCCAGGCTTAGGCGTGCATTAGCCTGGCAGGTCTGAATAAAGCTTTGTGCACCTGTAGTTCTCATGCATTATTTATCGCTTGTACCTCTGCTCTTACTCCGCTTATAACTGCACTCCATCTGGAAGAGTGAAGGGTGCACAGGAAATCGTCAGCTCTTGGCCTTGTGCACTTAGAGAAGATGGCCTGCCAATTTGGTAACTGTGATAACTGCAGCAGTGTTCTTGGGTAGCTTGCTTTCAGGGCATCTTTAATGGGTGGAGAGGATATAAGGAGGCTATTAGCCTTGGCTGTGCTGAGCTTAGAGTGCTGTCAGCGATCCACTGCACGGGTGCCCCCTGCTGATTTCTTCCTTGATTAGTCTTTTCTAATGTTCTTGCCTGGGTGCGTCTGTGCTGCAATAGGGAATTTAAAATTCATAATCTCTGTTTGGGATCCTGAGGCTGTACTCTGTTCTGGAGCCCAGACGTCTTTTCTTTCCTAGCTTTGCCACTGGAAACAAATAATCCTGGCAAGTTGGCTGGTCGTTGGATGAGCAGCGTGAACGTGAGAAAGAAAATGCTGGGAATGGAGGTTGGTCGGTTACAGTCTGTCTGACTCAGAAGAGGAGATTCCAGCTGCTGTGGATTAGAAAGGACAGTGTCCTGAATCAAGAAACTGGGCAGGGTGAGGAACAGATCATTATAAGCAAAAAGACAGAGTAAATTAGCTCCCTGAAGGAACACTAGCTGCGAATGCCTGCTGTTGTCTTCATGAAATCAACAGATGCTTCCCTGCCCCACCCCATTGCTTTTTACAGCCGAATTAACGTGTTTGACATGGGGCTGGGGAGTGGGTTTTTACTAACTAAAGGTCTACGGTGATTCATTTCAAATACAAGTACAAGGAGGACACATTTTAGTGGTCCCAGGTGCAGTGACTCAAAGGGCGTAATGGGAAATAGAAGACTGAACTTGACCAGGTTGGGAGAAACCGGAAGAGGTGAGCAGCTGGCCAGGAGACTTGACCTTTGGCACATTCAGTAGGCCCTATTCTGGGGAAGAAAGGACCGTAGTGTCTGAAAAGAATGGTGGCAGGTAAGAGGCACCTGGGTGACATAAAGGTGTATCCTACTGGTGACCCTAGGAGCAGCCAGCATTCCGAGACAGTACACATAGATCCAGGCAGACCAGGCTCCTCCAAGGTGACTGAGGTTCACAGAAAAGATTCCATGGCTCCCAGACCTAAAGGAACTGGCTGCCAGACAAGTTATCAAGACACAGCAGGGAGCTTCCCTGGGGGCTTCCTTCTTCCCTCGTGGCGCAGTGGTTGAGAGTCCGCCTGCCGAGGCAGGGGACACGGGTTCGTGCCCCGGTCCGGGAAGATCCCACATGCCACGGAGCGGCTGGGCCCGTGAGCCATGGTCACCGAGCCTGCGCATCCGGAGCCTGTGCTCCGCAACGGGAGAGGCCACGGCAGTGAGAGGCCCGCAAACAAAACAAACAAAAAATATATATATAGGACATGGTTCTTCTATGGGGAAGAGATGGGTGGAGTTTGACTTTAGTGTCTAGATCATGAGACACTTGAAGGTAAATACCATATATTATACAAAGAAGGTTCTAGATATTTGTTGAATCGGTAAACATGGAAAAAACTGTTTCTTGATGTTGAAAATAGACTCAGAGATAGTCTATCGGCAAGTGTAATATAACGCTGGATCTGCTAGTGAGCTGACTTAGAGGTCACCAGCAACCCTCTACTGTAAGGGCAGCTTTAGTCACCTCAGGACAGGCTGAGCCTGGCTGGGGGAAAGGGAGCTCGCTAGAGCCTGATCAAGGTGTTCTAGTTGAGTGGAAGAGAACTGTAGACGCAGAGAACACAGGTTACTCTAGCACACCACTGCCTGATTTTCAAGGATAGACTACATTTCGGTTTGTAAACTCAGTGAATTTATACTCTTTCTGTTTTTCCAGAGGATTTAAGGAAGCATTCCAGAGTACTTACATGTAACCTGATATGGCAAAAACAGGTGACAGTATTGGGCACTCCAGTCCATGTGCACGGGCTGGCCCACTCTTGTCATCTCCCATCTGGGGATGGTGTTTTCTCTGTGTGTGACTGAATTTGTGACCTTTGCCCTGGAAGGTCAGTTAGTCTTGCACTACGAGTCCATGTTTTGAGTCACATTTAATCACATTAAGTTTTTTCTATAAACAAAAACTGTGAAGTTTAGTCTAGATTATCATCTAAATAATACAGGTTTTGAAACCCTGGTTTTACTTTATAAGCAACAGTGAATGGAAAGAGTAATACTCAACTCCCTCTTTTTTAATCAGTCCAAGCCACATAAAATAAGTTTTTGCAGTAGAAATTGTAAAAGTCAACCTCTAGACTTTGGATTCTTTTACTGAAATAATAACATGTCGTACAAAGTATTTGTGAGGCAAATCAAATTACTCAGTGGTTGATAAATGTGTGTATTTGTGTGTGAGTGTGTGTATACCCATGAGTGTGCAGAGTTCTGTCATGGGATGAATTTGTGGCAGGACACTCTCTGAGTGTGGCCTTCCTAGCACCAGAGACAGAATCACCTGGAGTGCCATTAAAATATAGCTTCTTTGGCCCTACTTTCCCAATCAGAATTTATTGAGGCCAGAGTCTGGGAATCTCTAAACAAGTGCACCCCACCTCCCATGATTCTGACACATAGGAGATATCAGGTTGAGTGATTTTTTTGGACCATATGTGATTAACACGAAGTGAATAGCAAGTAAGAAAGGGAAAGGTCATTGGAGATGGTGTTTGAGGTGTTGGGAAAAACTTTATAGACAATGTGGAATCTGAAATGTTTTTTAGGTTCTGAGACAAAAGATAGACATTTTATGTACAAAGAATGGCTTAAGCAAAAGGTAGAGTTTAAAAGAAGGTAATAGACCTGCACCATCAGAGTGAAGGCTTTGTTTACCCTAGGTGCAGTAGAAGATACTGGGATGGGGCATTGAGAGGCAGGAATGAGACTGGGCTGTAAAACCACTGAGAGTAACATGTGATGCTTTGACCCCCATAAGTTTCCTTCCTGCTTCTCACCTGTCGGAAAGTGAAATAGGCGCATGGCCTCCAGAATTTTGGACCAGAAAAACTAACCACATAATTATAGGAGGAACACTGTTGGGGAGAAAAGCATTTGGTTTTGAGCTATTTGCTTAAGACAAAAAGATCTGGACAGAGATGAATGTGTTCAGATAACATCTTCCCAATACAGAGATATCTTTGTTTCCACTGTTATCTGCCATGAACCTAATCTTAGACTAACATCATAATTTCAACGTAAAGCTCATTTTTACAAATGTATCCGTCATACTCACTGTGAGCTTGTGTACTGTGTTTATTAGTATACAGCTCTTCTAAGCCTTTTGTTCCTTTCTCTGCGGCCAGCCTAGTATAAGAATTGAGAATAGGGGTCTTTTTCCTTCATTTGATGCTCATATGAACCCTGTGAGGCACATGAAATTGACAGGCTTTGTTAGCCCGTTTAAGCTGAGAACCTGAGTGGGGGAGAAGCTAAGATTTGTGCTCTGTGGCTTGCAGAGCTAAGTGAGGGAGGAGCCAGGCCAGTGCCTTTCGTCTCCACTTGCCATGTCTCCTTTGAATGGACCCGCTGATTTCGTTTCTGGAACTCTAGGGATATTCTCTCCTTGACACAAGTGTAAAGCCTATAGCCTGCTGGAAATCATCGTTTTCCAGTCACAGATTTCTTACAAAATTCAGAGACTTATTAACATTCTTTGGACTTTTGTCATAGGATTAGGTTTATCATTTAAAAGAAAACATAATAGGAAATACTGGACACTTATATTCTTTTTCAAAACACTTGATACATATTGACTTATTTCATCCTTATCTTAACGTAAGAACTATTTCTATGGCTATTTTAGAGATAAGGAAACCAAGGCCCAGAACTGATAAGCACTTGAGTAGGATTGCACAGGGAAGATGGAAAGAAAAGAAAAAGTTTCTTTGGGGCTCTCCAGGCTGGGATAAAATGTTGCTGATGTGAGTACTCGATGGCCATCATTCCTCTTGTGTGACTCTCTAGTGTACTGTCTTCTGAGATGCTGATTATAGTATCTCACTCATAGGACATGCTGGTAGTTGCCAATTGGATGCTCTTTAGTAGGTTTAGAGATTTCTGATTGAATATACTTCTGATAATTGAAGTTTCACAGAAATCCTTCATTTTTTAATTTAGTCACTTCCACATACAAGGCATTTTGGGGCTTATGTAGGATTGTAGATCACAGGTCCCCCAAAGCCTACCATAACATTTTTGAATGTATGTTGTAGGGCTGAAGATAAAGGATGAGGTTTAAACTTCCCAGGGAATAATTTCTTTCCCATTTAAAATAAAATTTCAGCCATTTGGAAGTGATGTTACTATTCAATATCTTATTAGTAGACATGACTTTTCCTCATTATTTTAATTTCACCATATCTTAGTTCTTTTGTTTTAATCTGGACTTTGACCCATTAAAATAAATGTTTTGCTGGTTTGTTTTCTTCAATGATCAAACGGCTAAATTTTATTGAAGCTCTCTCCTATGTGCTGTGTAGTGGGTGAACACCATGATACAAAAAGAAATTTGAAACATAGCACCCACCATCAAGGAGCATAGGTGTCTCTCTCATCCATTACCTTCCTCCTTCACCCTTCATAATATGGACTGTGTCCTAATTTCCATTAGTTTTCTGAATATTTTAAAATTTTCCCTTCTACCCCATTACCTACTTATAGAATTATACTGTCCTCTTAAGCCGTACTAGTTTCTTAACTTGTTGTATTCCTATCCTCCTGTTATACAAATCTGGTCTAGTCTTCTTCTATTTATCACTTTCCAGTGGCTCTCCAATGGCCTGACCAAAGGGCATGGTGAAGACAGGCAGAGGTTCTTCATCCCCTGGCCTCTGCCCACTTTCCTGGCCTCTCTGCCAGTTCCCTGGCAGTGCTTTTGCCCCCTGTGTCTCTCTGCATTGTTCTTGCATTAGGATACAACATTCTTGCCCTTCGTGTGCTACCACTGTGAAAGCACCTCCAGCTTCCTCCTCAACCCAAAAATAATCCTTCTCCGTGTTTTCATATCCCCTTATACCAGTCTTTCACAAACCTATCCCATTGCATTGCAACTTTGTACTTGTCTGTCTGTCCCCTGTGCTGGACTCAAGAGTAAGCTGCTTAAGGCCTACAGTTATGTCCTCTCTATACTTTACGGCCCCCATGCACGTAGTAAGTAATCACTATGCAATGTTTAAATGAAAGAATGGGCGTGCTTTTATGGTTCAAACTAAAATAGTTCAAAAGACGTAATACTGGACTTTAGGAAGCCAGAGGGCATCAACTGTTATTCTCCTCTCTGCTGGGCCCTCAGTCCTTGGCCGGAGAGCTGGCACAGAGTAAGTGCTTAATCACTATTTGTTGCATAAAGAACCGGATGAAGATCAGCAAGGAGTATCATGAGTAGGAAAGAACTTGATTTGAACCCTGGATCTGGAAGAATAAGTAGGTTTTCTTGAAAGGCAGCAACCAGTGAAGGCATTCTAAAGCTGGTAATTACCGTGAGCAAAAAACTTGGGAAGAAGAGGAGTTTGCCTTTATGGGAGCTGGATCATTATTTTTCCTCTCTGAAGCATTGCTGTGTTTATGGTGCAGATGAAAAACTACCAGGTGTTTTGTTTGTTTGTTTGTTTGTTTTTCTGATTGACTGATTGCAGGAAGAAAATGACTATACCCATAAAAGTTTTGAACTGTCTTCGGTGAATGCAAAGAGCAATTATTTGATAAGTATAACGTATGGTTTAGACTGTTATGTTCTGGCATCATTAATGGACAAGTAATATGTTGGCCGATCTATCTCCTGTGAAGGTTGCTTGGAAGCTAAGAGTCTGCAAGGGCATTTTTGGGAACTGACCCTAAGCATTGAGGGGGTTCATCGTATCAAGGAGGAGCTGTGAAAGAGGTAAAGGTCAGAACAAACAGAGGGAAGAGTGGATGTTAGATCTCTTTGTTCTACTTATTTTCATCAAATGAAAGCAGCAATTACATAAGTTACTTCAATTAGGTAGCAGTTGTGACGGTTCCTTGCATTGCTATGAACCGGGCTGTTGTAAGTGCATTCTTGTTGGGAAATATGACACGTTATCTGAAATCCCACCCCATTTCATGACCAGTGCCACTGACAATAAAGTGCACCTTGGACTTTGTAGTTTTTATTGACGATAGCACCTCTTATTTGGGCTTTCTGGACTTAAGGGGAAATTCACAGAACTGACATTTCAAATAAATAACGTTTTCGAAACACCGTCGTGCTCACACTAAACAGTGGCGCTGAAGATGGGTTCTGAGTAGAATTTTAATCCTGAGGCAGACGATATGCATGCAAGTTTGACTTTTGTGCTGTGGCAATGATAATTTCCTCTAGGACTGGTGCATTTATACTAGAGTTCAGCGGGCCAAGTAGACTTAATTATGAAGTGAGATAACACACTCTTTGACTCGGTTTGCATCTGTGCTGGTGGCAGAAGAGGAAATTCAAATTATGGGAAGAACTGTTGGGCCACCCGCAGTAATACTGTGATGAACGTGAAACTCAGAAATGTTGAAATAGCAAATGTACAAAAAACTGAGATTCACCACACCATATGCTCACTCTCAGTTTTATTCAGGGGGCAATCTGGGAGTTAGAAACATGTCTCGGATATCTTAAAGAAAATGTCTGACTTTAGTAAACTTCCTTTAGAAAGTTTATTTTTAAATGTTTAAAAAATTTTAAATATTTTAATAATCCATGGAAGATTATCCTCAGGATTATTAGGAAAATTTTTAAAAAGAGTATGGATATATTTAGAATATAATGCTACTGACACATTGTCACTTTAAGGAATGGAGGGCGAATACATACATTTATTAGTAATAGCTAACATTTACTGAACGGTTTAGCAGATACTGTTTTAAGCGTTTCACAGGTGTTAACTTGATCTTCCAATAAGTAGTATGTGAGGTAGGTATTATTATTATCCCCCAATTTATTGAAGCACAGAGATGTCAAGTAACCTGCCCTAGGTCACACAGCTGGTAAGTAGTGGAATTGGGACTTGAACTTGGACAATATCTAGTTCCTGTGCTTTTAAACATTAAAACATACTGCTCTGTGTTTGCAGTTGTGGGAGTTCTCTTTGTACTACACAACCTCTACTTCCAGATTTATTCAAAAGGCAAGGGCACAACCCGTAGATAACAACACCGAGAAATTCTGTAATTTGTGTATCTGCCTCAAAGGCAGTAAGATCAGGGTTGTTAAAGTATTTCAGTAAGGAGGTCATTAGACTCAGGTCACCTAGGTGAGCAAACCCAAACTTAAGCCAGAGTCAATACACTTGAATCCAAGAAAGTGAAACTTAAGGACACCCAATCACAAACAGCCAACGAGACTTTTTCAAATAAGGCAACCACTTAACGCTATAAGCAGTCAAGTACAGTTGGTCCTTCCTATCTGTGGGTTTTGCATCCTCAGATTCAACCAACTATGATAGAAAATATTTTAAAAATTCCAGAAAGGGGCTTCCCTGGTGGCGCAGTGGTTGAGAATCTGCCTCCTAATGCAGGGGACACGGGTTCGAGCCCTGGTCTGGGAAGATCCCACATGCCGCGTAGCAACTAGGCCTGTGAGCCACAACTCCTGAGCCTGTGCGTTTGGAGCTTGTGCTCCACAACGAGAGGCTGCCACAGTGAGAGGCCCACGCACCGCAATGAAGAGTGGCCCCCGCTCGCCGCAACTAGAGAGAGCCCTCGCACAGAAACGAAGACCCAACACAGCCAAAGATATAAATAAATAAATAAATAAATAATTTTTAAAAAATTCCAGGAAGTTCCAAAAAGCAAAGCTTGAATTTTTTGCAACTATTTACGTAGCATTTACGTTGTATTAGGTATCACAAATAATCTAGAGGTGATTTGGAGGATGTGCGTAGGTTATATGCAAACACTACATCATTTTATATAAGAGACGTGAGCATCCATGGATATTGGTATCTGCAGGGGTCCTGGAACCAGTCCACAGTACTCCTGTGGATACCGACGGAAGGCTATAAATTCTTTGCTTTCACATTTTCACAATGAAAACATTGCCCCTAGCTCCTCTAGGTGGAGGTGCTCCAACCACTTTTGGTTTGGTACTGCTCAATGCCAGTACATGCTTGCTCATAGACTTTTCACAATTTTTTTTTTTTTTTTGCGGTACGTGGGCCTCTCACTGTTGTGGCCTCTCCCATTGTGGAGCACAGGCTCCGGACGCGCAGGCTCAACGGCCATGGCTCACGGGCCTAGCCGCTCCGCGGCATGTGGGATCTTCCCGGACCGGGGCACGAACCCGTGTCCCCTGCATCGGCAGGCGGACACTGCGCCACCAGGGAAGCCCCTACTTTTCACAATTTTGATGTGCCTTAGTTTACCTTTTAACAGGTTTCAACAATGACTTAAGTTTCATTACTTGCAGAATTCAGCAAATTGCATCTCAGCATTCACTGATTAAAGTCATGGTCTCAGTTTTAATTGATTGGCTGGTTTATATGCTTAAAATTCAATATTGATATTTACAAGTGGGCACATTGGCTTTGATTAATTACTGAATTTAATTCTGTGTAGAGTGCTTCTTGTTCTCTAGTCAGCATTGCCGATTTAATAATCACGTATCCCTGTTTCCAAGATAAAGACATTAGGTACCCAAAATGACAATTTGAAGATTGACACATTTCTTTTCAGTCGAACTATAAACTTGTTCCAAGAAGAGATTCCCTCCTTTCTCATGCTCTTTTTTTCTTCTTTCACTTTCTTCACAAAAATTGTATTAAATTCTTATGTGCCAGTCTGTGCTAAATGATATGGTTATGAACAGGATGGTCATGGCCTCTCCTTCTATACTATAAGTTCTGTGACACTTCAGCACAGAAAAATTTGTCTCTCTTAATGGCAATTTTTGAGTTGGAATGAAAATGTTTTATAGAAATATTCAAATTTTAACTCATTGCATGACCACTTACACAATCATATGTCTAATTTAATAAGGTCAGAGAAATTGTGGTGGTGTGAGTTTAAGTCGTGAAAATAATGACTTAGAAATGTTTTATTTACTGTGTTTATTGCATGTAGTAACCTCCTGTCATAGCTTGGGCTGCTATAACAAAAATATCACAGACTAAGTAGCTTAACAATAGAATTTTATTTCTCACAGTTCTAGAGACTGGAAGTCTTAAGATCAGTGTGCCAGCATGATAGGATTCTGGTGAGAGTCCTCTTTCTGGTTGTTGTATCCACACATGCTAGAGAGAGAAGAGAGATCATCTCTCGTGTTTTTCGTTTAAGGGCACTACTCCCGTTCATGAGGGCTCCACCCTCATGACCTAATTACCTTTCAAAAGCTCCGCCTCCAAATACCATCACATGGGGGGCCGATTAGGGCTTCACCCTAGGGATTTGAGGACATTCAGTCCATAGCATAGTCCATACTGTTTCTAGCTGGAGAGCTGCCATCTGTAATAAAATTTCAAGTGAGCATGTTTGACACTTGGTTAGGCAATAGATATTTATTGAACACCTACTATGTGCCAGGGCTGGGCTGGCTGCTGAGTTATAGCAGTGAGCAAGATGCAGCAGCACCTGTCCTTCCAGACGAGATGATCTAGTAAGATACTGCCAGACTCAATGTGATTATCATCCAAAGTGGGTTACATTTTTCTCTTTCCTAGCTGTTGTTATCTTAGAAAGGCATTTTGCCTAATTCAGGTTGATTGATTGAAAATTCAGAATGAGTGGTTTTGCTAGATTCAAAATTTATGTGACTTTCTTAATAATTTAGATTTTTAAGCTGGAGATAAGGTTAAACATTTAAAGAATTTCTAGAACTTCAGCCCAAACCAAAGAAATCTAAGGGGGTCATCTTCATAATTTACTTCCTGTGCCTTGAATAGTTGAAATTGGAGTCTTTTTGAGTAGTTTATTATAAATGTTTTTAAACTCATTTTTCTTCACTTCCTTGCATGTTGTAGTCTTACCAGTTAAAGGGATTGCCTGCTTTTAAGTATGCAAAACAAGAAAAATAGTAAATAATGAAATTCACCGTGATGAAATATATTAATTCCATAACACAGAAATTATCATCTGTGCTTTAAAAAAGCTGGGTTTAAGGCCAGTGTAATCAGATCAGCCTTTCAGTGGAGTCAAGCTCCATGCAGGCCTCACTCATCCGTAGGAGTGACCCTGGTGCCTTGCCCAATGGTAAGAGGTAGTCTAGAAACTTAATGAACCAATATCTGCTGAATAAATGGCCCTTTTTCTTCTATTGAGTGACACTGATGCGTGGAGACTTTGGGTTTGCCCTTCTTTGTTGATGTATGCACGTAAAAGTAATAATACTTAGCCTATTGTTGATTATTTTGTACCAGTTATTTATTTCTTATGCTTACAGCAGTTCTACAAAATATTGTTACCTTCATCTTACAGGTGAGGAAACTGAGAGTCGGGGAGATTAAAAGTAGTGTACCTAATAATTGGCAGCACCACGATCAGAACAAATGTTTCTGTGGCTTCAGGGCCCAGGCCTTGTCCGTATCTGGGCTGTTTTACTTAGCAAGCAAGATGGTGGATCCAGTGATGGCTCAAGTGGAAAGAGCAGGACGCACACACAGCCCAAGTGTATCCCAGCACTGGCCTGCAGTGAAGCAAAGTTGATACAATAGCCGATAACGGTTGTTTTGTAGTTCTGTTTCTTCCAATGTCAACATGTTCCTGCCTGCTTCCGGCTTTGCTGCAGAAGATGTAATGATACCTTTGACTAAAGCAAACCTGATATAAAATGATTTGACATAAAGAAACTTTGCTTTACCCAGAGCAAAAAACATCTTTTCCAGATACATCTGTTATGTACAGAGAGGTGGATATGACTCATATATAGGATTGACTTCTTGAGTGCTTTGAGCAGCGGCAGTTGACAGTTGAGGTAAGCTTCGTGTGAGTAACAATGCAGGGAAGAAAGGCCTTTCTTAACACAGCCCTCATGACGTCATTGTCAGTAGCAAACACTTAAATGTCTTCAGGAAGCACATTTTACGTGAGTCACTCCCATTCTGAAGTTCATTCACTCCGAGAGCGTCCTGTTTTTACTCTCATAGCATGACTAGACGTTTAAGGACATGACCTGGTGGTTTGACAGCAGCCCAAACCATTGTGGGCAAATCTCGACATTTCCTCAAGCTAATCATGAGAAGGCCGTGTAGTTCACCATTTTCAGACATTTTTTCAAATGAGACATTTTCCCCCCCAAGACTTTATATTTTGGAGAAGTTTTAGACTTAACAACAAAATTGAGAGAAAGGTACAGAGTTTTCCCAGCTACCCCCTGCCCCACACATGCATAGCCTTCCGCACTAGCAACATCTCTCATCAAAGGGGTACGTTGGTTACAACTGATGAACCTACATTGATACATCATAATCACCCCAAGTCCATAGTTTACCTTGGGGTCCATTCTTCATGTTGTACATTCTGTGGGTTTGGACAAAAGTGTGATAGCAGATATCCATCATTTTAATATCACGTAGGTTACTTTCACCACCCTAAAAATCCTCTGTGTGCTGCCTGTTCATCCCCCCACCCCTCTCCTGGCAACCACTGATCTCTTTACTGTCTCCATTGCTTTGCCTTTTCCAGAATGTCACATAGTTGGAATCATACAGTATGTAGCCTTTTCAGATTGGCTGCTCTCACTTAATAATATGGATTTCAGATTCCTCCATGTCTTTTCATGGTTTGATAGCTCATTTCTTTTTAGCATTGAGTAATATTTCATTGTCTGGATGTGCCACAATTTGTTCATCCATTCTACCAAAGAAGAACATCTGAGCTGCTTCCACAAGAGAGAGATTTAATTGATGTTCATTAGAATGTTTCTGTTCTGAAACTGACTTTGGGCTGTCTATACCTCTGCAGGAAGAACTCCTTGCTCCCGCCTTAACTGTTTTGTACTAAAATGGAAGACAGTGTTGGGGGAGCTCTCATCAGTTGATACATGCAAGGGTTCTGGGTTCAGCCAGTGTCATCTCAGGAACGGGAATTTCCTTAGGGCACTGTGCAAGTGTGAAGATCCACTTAAGATGGGAGTTAACAAGATTGAACTTTCTTTTGGGCTCGGAAAGATCTGGGTTCAAATCCTGACTGCTATCTTCTAGTTATCTGAATGTTAGTGAGGGTTGGGGAGACTTAATTTCCCTGAACGTCACTTTCCCTCAACTGGAAAACTGAACCTAATAATACCTACTGTGGATGTTTTATGTCGGGTTTATTCACTGTTGATACTACCATTCACTGAAAGCAAGGAGGGGGCTTCAGCCAGAATGGCAATTATTTGTGAGTGGAAGGAAAGAGAACTGGTATTTATTAGATGTCCACTGAGTCCAGGCCTTTGGCAGATCTGCAGTCTCACTGAATCTGTTCACAGTGCACTGTACCGTCCAAAGCAAGTTTCTTTGGCCTTGGAGTCGATGCAGTCCTAGCCTTGCAACTTACAGGCTATTGCCTGGAGAGAGAGAAGGCTGTACCTTTGGGAAAGCTAGGGGAGTCTTCTCCTTTACAAACCAGAATTCCCTTTTGGAGGTGGAAAGGAGAGGTGGCTTCCCTAGATCGCAAAGTTCTAGATTCAAAACTAGACCTTGAGAATGCTTCCTATAGAAATAACCTGAAAATATTATTAATACGGTAATTCTGTGTTGAGAGTTAAGATTTATTTTGCTTAGATGGAAACCTAGGCGTTCCTTCTGTGGGGAAAAAAGAGAAAAGAACGTAGAATATGAATTTATGTGTCAAAACTGTTTTAAAATTTTTATTTATTTACTTATTTATTTTTTAGCTGTGTTGGGTCTTCGTTGCTGCGCGCAGGCTTTCTCTAGTTGTGCCGAGCGGGGGCTACTCTTCGTTGCGGTGCGTGGGCTTCTCATTGCGGTGGCTTCTCTTGTTGCGGAGCACGGGCTCTAGCATGCGGGTTTCAGTAGTTGTAGCTCGAGGGCTCTAGAGCTCAGGCTCAGTAGTTGTGGCGCACAGGCTTAGCTGCTGTGCGGCATGTGGGACCTTCCCGGACCAGGGCTCGAACCTGTGTCTCCTGCACTGGCAGGTGGATTCTTAAAACCACTGTGCCACCAGGGAAGTTCCTGTGTCAAAGTTTCTTCATAAGAAGGTAACTACAGAGTAAAATTTTAGATCTTATTTCTTGTTTGAAGACTTTAGAAGAAAGAAAATACGTGGCTTATGACATGAGTCCTTGTAATGGTTAAAATTAAATTTCTTTCTTGACTTCAGAACCAGCTCTTAAATCTGATAGGCAACTACACAAATACAGCTGTTCTGTAAATAAATTTTATGAACTTCAGCTTGCAACATAGTGAGACTGCCAGCTTAATGATCATAAATGCTTCACAGACCCTAGTTGGTTTCACAGGCTCAGTTTCTAAAATGTTTTATGGTATAGTGTTAACTTATCTAATGGCACTGTATAAAATATTGCTCAGAAAGTAATGGTGATGCTGATGGGAGAGGTGACAAGATTGTATGTAACATTTGGTTAATAATAAAAGTGATTTTGAAAATAAACTTTGAATGTAAATTGATACAGCCACTATGGAGAACAGTATGGAGGTTCCTTAAAAAACTAAAAATAGAGCTACCATACAACCCAGCAATCCCACTACTGCGCATATACCCTGAGAAAGCCATAATTCAAGAAGAGTCATGCACCACAATGTTCACTGCAGCTCTATTGACAGTAGCCAGGACATGGAAGCAACTTAAGTGTCCATCGACAGATGAATGGATAAAGAAGATGTGGTACATATATACAATGGAATATTACTCAGCCATAAAAAGAAACGAAATTGAGTTATCTGTAGGTGGATAATCATCTGAGGTGGATGGACCTAGAGTCTGTCATACAGAGTGAAGTAAGTCAGAAAGAGGAAAACGAATACCATATGCTAATGCATATATATGGAATCTAAAAGAAAAAGGTTCTGAAGAACCTAGGGGCAGGACAGGAATAAAGATGCAGACATGGGGAATGGACTTGACATGGGAAGGGGGAGGGGTAAGCTGGGACGAAGTAAGAGAGTGGCATGGACATATATACACTACCACATGTAAAATAGATAGCTAGTGGAAAGCAGCCACATAGCACAGGGAGATCAGCTCGATGCTTTGTGACCATCTAGAGGGGTGGGATAGGGAGGGTGGGAGGGAGAGGCAAGAGGGAGTGGGTATGAGGATATATGTATACGTAGAGCTGATTCACTTTGTTATACAGCAGAAACTAACACACCATTGTAAAGCATTTATCCTCCAATAAAGATGTTAGGAAGAAAGAAACTTTGGGGCAATTTGAACTGGAGAAATGAGCCTACTTGTTATTGGTTCATGTTTTGACTGTCAACATTTGTTAAATAGCTTTAGGAAGGATTTGAACAAATAAGCCATCACGTATCCCCTTGGGAAAGTTGTCACTGACTTTGACTATTGTGTTAGCTGAAGGCAGGAAAGGATGTTAACTGGAAAGCTGAATGCTTCCGAGAGGACCTGGGGTTTTGGCAGTGGGGATTGAGGTTGGCTTCATCACAGCATGGTTGGCTGAATGTAAGTCTAGCTCCATGTCTAGACATTAGGGTTGCTTCTTGAGTTTTTATAATATAATGTACACTCTGCCTGATAGAGAAAAAGGGTGGGTTTTTTCCTCCTTGTATATTTGTACAAGGCCCTGGAGGAGTCATACTGTTCGCACCAAGAACCTCAGTTTACCCCGTATAACATATGAAGAACAAGAGACTTAAAGAAGTGGCATATTCCTGGTGCCATCCAACTGTGGCAGGGCTGGAGTCATTTGCTGTCTCCGGTTCCAACTACTGTTTAACCTACATACTTATAGTCTCAGGGGAGACAGGGACATGCCTTGGATGAAATGTCATGGCCATGTTCACTGATGCAACTGATTGTTGAGCAGATGTTTGCTTATTTTGACAAGTGGGGGGACAAGTCCAGAGAGGAGGGTTGCCCCCCAATACAGGAAGCAGTTTCTAGTGGATCAAAGACCAGTTTAGGATGCTGTCGAGGTTAGTATTATCTTTGCTGGAATCTACCTTTCTGTTACTCCTGTCAACTGCAGCTGCCAGAAGCAACAAGAAGTCCCAGGGCTTATGTGGGACACAACAGGAATCAGGGCAATTCTGTTTCGATAAAATGGATTTCTTTTATTCTAACTTATAACAAGGCCCTTACAAAGTTGGACCACGATGATCTTATATTAAGAACCAAATCAATCCGACCAGACCAATCAAGCAAAGAAAACAAAAAATTGATCTGTTTCCGCTTCACTTTATTGGCTTATCTGAGCACATTCTTAATTGATTTCATGTTCCCTGGGTTTAGTATTGCTCTGACTGATTATTAGAAGTTTTTTTTTAAGTTTTTATATGGCTACATCTGAGAATGCTCATTTAAGAATGCCCCAAAAGTGGAAAAAGAAAAATGAGATTCCTACCGTTAAAGCTGTTCCCTTCACATCTAAGTGTGTGAGGTCTGCAGCACTGTGTACCGCTGAGAAAAAGCAGCAGCCAGGAATTCTTCCAGGAAGCAAGATGGAAGCCAGGTCATATGGAAAACGGCACGTGCTTCTTAGGAAGGAAGGATTAGTCCTGTCGAGTTTTTCACATGAGGTTTACAGGTGTGAGTAGACAGAAAATGAAGACTGTTGAATCCCTATTCATCCTACAGCTTGAGCCGTTTGTCTCTCTCTTGAATTCATACCTTCAAGGAACTCTTGATCCTTGCAGTGCTGGCAACTTTTAATTTAGGGAGAGAATGTCAACTATGACATTTTCTACCCAGATTTCCTGTAAGTTCAGTGGCAGTGTCCTTAGACATTTCCATGGATATGTTATTCTTACTTGCTGGTATGTTTGACTTGAAATATAGGAGGGAGAGAATAATTTTGATTTGTATTTTGTTCCAGTTTTTTAAATTCTTCAGAATTCTTGGTCCTCTCTGGTGATAAGGCTCAGGGAAAGAGACAGAGGAAGAGAGTACAAACTTTAATGTCTCAAACTCTAGGGTTAGTCATCAGGGGCAGCCTTCTTTGACTGTTTCCCATTTCCCTCCTGCCCTCATCACGCTGCAGCATTCACACCATCCCTCAGGTCCCAGTGCCTTTTTCCATCAATACTTAAACATAGGATTTTGGCTTTTGCTGGCTTCTAGAAATTCTGGTAAGAATTGTTTACAGATTGCTTCTGAGAGCTCAAGCTAATGATCTGTTAAGGATTGTCCTGGTTTGGTTGGTTTTGATGACTTTGCAGTAAAGTGATGGTGACTAATATTTAATGAGAATCTAACCATGTGTCAGGCACCATGCTAAGATCTTCTATGTGAGTTCAGTTCACCTTTACAGTAATTCTAAGAATGGAGCAGTAGAAATTCCCCTTTGCGGTTGTGAAACCAGCTCTAAAGGCTGAATGACTTGCTCAAGGTCTCACAGCTGGTAGAGGGCAGAGCAAGGATTCAAGCATCCATAGCGCTATAATACCTTATATCTCAGGGGCAGTCCCCGGACTAGCAACAAGACTGTCATCTCAGCCTGGAACTACTGAACCAAAAATCTACACTTTAAGGCAATCCAAAGGTGACTTGAATGCACGTTAATACTTGAGAAGCGCTGCTGCACTCAGAAGGCTGATAAAGTGGAGACTGCAGTAGACAGGAGGGTCGGGACACTTGCTTCCTGGTGGCGCTGTTGAGGTGTGATGTTGGGCATTTGCTTTTCGAACTGTGTCTGAAGCAGGAGGTAGGAGCAAATAAAGAGAAGCATTGGGGTAACGGTAACATAAAGAGTAAATTTTGGGGTGTGGAAGCACCATCATCACTGTCATTATCACTAGTAAACATCCATTAAAACCTTCTTTAAATGGCAGCTCTCAGTTGATGGAATGATTTAGAATGACTCTGTCTGTTATGAGACATTTATCGGGAGAAAATGGGAGCCTAAATCAGAATTTCTTGGACTGAGTTTGAGTACCTGGAGACAGTGCTAAAAAAGCAAGGAAATCATTTTTAATTACATGTTTATTATAGTTACCACAGTGGTTTGGGTTTACATTTATAACGTAATGGGGTTGTATCCTGATGTAGGTACAATTTATGATGAATTGGGCCCTTTGTGTAATCAGTGTGTACCATGCATGCTGCCCCTATTATAGACTTTGAAGAAGAACCTTAGTGCTTTCCATGACTATGAAGACTTATGATTATTCTATCTTTGCTTTTATGACATTGTAGATCGTATTTGTGACAGCTGTAATACCGAATCCTTGGTCAGAAATAAGCATCCAATTACTGTATAGTCTCAGTGGGAAAACATGATTGCTTTATGTGGTACCACTTCATAAAGTGATCTTAAGGATTTTAACTTGGTGAAAAGGAAGTACTGTCTGCACAGCGCTTTCATTTTAACATTCATTTATTTGATATTTATTGAGTGCCTACTCTGTGCTAATCACTTTCATCTCTAATTTTGAAAATCTGACAGTATTCACCAGTCCTGAAGCTGACTTGATATGTTTCTGGAGTTTCACATGAAGAGAATAGACTTGGTGGTCTAGGTTTTGATCCTGAAATACAAGAGCATGATAACTAAGTTTGTAGAGTTCTTTATGCTTCCAAAATGCTTCATATACACCATGCTGTTTAACCCTCATGTTGGGTCAGGGTTTAACATGCTCATTTGATCGAAGGATTGATGAGTCAGATGGTCTTACTGTCTTTTGTATCCTGACAAAGTCTTTTGTTGTGAGCAGAGATGAGCAGTTGTCATTTTATCGCCTGACTGTTCGTGGCTGTTATTGTTTGTATCAACCAGTTGGCCGCTAGTCATGTTCTTTTTTGTGGTAACTTTGTCTTCTGTTTTCATCTTGATAGTCATTTATATCATATTTATCTTTGTATACATTTCAGTTTTACTTTCCTAGTAGCCTGTGCAAATCTCATGTGTGTTGTATTTCTTTATGTTCCTTATATTACCTGGTGCATCATAGGCCCTCGATAACTTTAGTTGAATTTTAAGTGGGAATAAGGAGAACTAATATCCTGCCATGGAAAATGATTTGCATCCTGCCCTCACTTGTTTCATTTCCTAGGCAGTGTTTTTTTCTCTAGGTCAGTCAAGCCTGGGACTACTGTTTCCCTTTTCCAGGTTCTCACTTTAAGCCATGTCTTTGCCCAGCAGACCATGATACAACAAAGAGGATTTGGAGCCCAATAGACTCAGTTTTGCCAAATGTTCATTGCTCTGATAAATCATCTATTGGCTAAGCTAACTTCGGGGAATTATCTGTGGAGTTTAATTCTATTTGCTGGCCTCATCTGGTTGCCATGGATACTTGCCGTGGCAGAAGGTTGTCCTACAGGCACGGGTACATGATGTTGCCTGTGGCAACAAATAGCTAGCTGGGTGGCAGAGGAACAGGAATGGGACGTGAGTACTAGGTATTCACAGGGAGGGCAGGGACTTTGCTTGCACCCAGCAGGGGCTGGGGAGCCTTCTGGTCGGATAGTCAGCCCTGGGCCTGTGGAGGGACCCAGCGTGTGGTGTCAGGAGATGGTGTTGCTGCAGGCAGTAATCAGCACTGAAAAGGGTTGTTTAGGGCAGCGGGTGTGTTTTGGCTGGTGATCAGCCACCTTGCAATGGGGATTCCAGCGGCAGGTAATCTGCAGAGATCCAGATGGGCTGGCAGTTGAGATTAGATCTGATATTAAGTAGGAGAGATGAGGGCCAGGAGGCAAGCTCTTAAATGAGCTTGGACACTTAGCTGTGGAGGGAGCGGGGAAGGCAGAGCCTCGGGATGGTGCAGAGAGAAGGTGGGGCTGCCTAACAAAACGGAACCTGGAGTTGGGAGCTGAGAGGTGCTCTGAAGACAGAGTGCTGACCTGGAGTAGGAAAATGCTGAGTCTCATCCCTGTTCTTCCACATATTAACCCTGCTGTCTGCAGAAATTATTTTGCTTCTTTAGGCCTCAGTTGCCTCATCTGTAAAATGCAGAGGATGGTTTGAGGTGCATTTTCCAACCTATGACCTGCATGGTGTTGTCCTTTGGGAAAAGCGTTCTGTGTTAAAATAGTTTGGGAAATGCTGCATGGTCTACCTTCAACATTGACAAGATTTACAGTATTTGTTATTATCTTCAAGTAGCCAGTGGTGACCTGTGATGACTTTTATTTAACCTAGTGGTTCTCAGACTGATTGACCATAGCGTGTCTTTTCCCCCGGACAGCTGTTGACTTGGTGAGGGAATCTCGAGCTTGGAAGCGCACAGTCTGAGGAAGACTGGGTTCACTGATCTCCCAGGTGCCTGCCAGTGGAGGATACCCTGAGTATATCCACTGCTCATTTATGAGGCTGCAGATACACAAATGGCTTGTCCAGTTGTGGAGCCACAAGGGGTCCTTTCCTTTCTACTTTAACTTGGTATCCCTTCCGTCTTGAAAGTTGTAGTGGAGACTCGCTGCTGTTTGGAATTTCCTGTCCCCCAGCCCCGGAGCACTGGTCCCTGATTCCCAATCATGATTTAGAGGAAGGGGTGTGGAGGGTGCCTGTGATTGTTCCTCCTTCCTTTCCCAGAGCCCTGGTGTTGGGGAGTCAAGTCGGCCTCCCCGAAGCCGCTTCTCTTCCTCTCAGCCCCTTTTGCTGCATCTGTTACATCTTCTGGAAAATGAACCCCCGACACAGGGCATTATTTCAGTCACTGGGAACGTGTTTTCCTCTTTCCCAACAAGTGATTTACAAATAAACTTTTGGAATTCTGCCCACTCACCCCACCTCCCATGGGGTTGGCTGAGGTAGTTTCTTCAATGCAATCTGTTTAAATATTTTCTAATCAAGAATAGGAAAAAAATACTAATTGTTTTCTCAGGCTGCACTTTGCATAAATAACTTTTTTCCCAGTGGCCTTTTGAGAATGGAGAAATTTCATAAAACAACTTGGTGGAAGTAAAAGTGACTATTTTTTTAGTGATTGAATCAAGCTATGGAAATGACTTTGAGACTGAAAATATTTACCCCCATAGCAAGTATTTATGCAGCTTATACCACGTGTCTATCATTGTGCCTGACATAGTGGGATATCAACCAAGCTCCTGCCCTCAAGGAACTTACACAACTGGGGAAGTAAAACCACCATACGGATACATGAGAATGGAATCCAGTGTTATTCTACATAGCATTTCATTGAGTTAAGGCAGTGTATGGTATGAATTCAGAGACAGGAGTGATCATGACAGACTAACTTAGTCAAGGGAGTTGGAAGGACTGCCGAGATGGAAGGACTTGAGGGCCCGCTACTGTAAGATAGGTGGGATTTATAGATTTTACAAAGAAAAGGGCCAATGTTTAAATGGGCAAAAGCATAAGTAAATCAAACCTCCTCAAAGAAAAGACTTTTGAAACCCTGTTGAGTGCTAGGCTGTGTGTTTTGTAGCAGGGGGTGATCATGGGAACTTCCTCTCTGAGGTGGCAAGTGGATGTGTAGGACCGGAGACAATGAATGTGTAAACGGAGCCACCTCAGACAGAAAAAAATAACAAATCCCAGCTTCCCTGTTTAGTTGAAAGTTGGAACTTTCCCAGCTTGGTGGCGGTGCACAGACCACCTAGAAGGAGTCGGCTCAGTGCTGGACTTGGTGTTGGCAGACCTGGGACCAGATAGAGTGGTGACAGGGGAGCACGATGGTAATAATAAATAATAGCAATACATTCCTGAGACATTTGTTAAAAGAACTTAGATAGATATTTGGATCAGTTGATAGCCAAGGAGACGATAAATTTCAAATGAAATGTTGCCTGTTTCCTTTTGGAATCATTCCAAGAACTGCCCCAGTGCCACATATGGTTTGGATGGCATTTAACTGTTAACCTTTGCCAGGACGCTTATATGATCATATGGGCATTTATATTGTTCTCCTATAACCTGTTCTTGGATATTAGGGACAAAACCAACCTGATCCCGTCTAGGACTTTTTTTTGTTTTGTTTTTGTATATTTAGAGCCACAGAATTTTATTTCTGCTTTTTTTTTTTTTTTTTTTTTTTTTTTTTGTTCCCTGCATTGGCAGGCGGACTCTCAACCACTAAGCCACCAGGGAAGCCCTATTTCTGCTTTTGACTGGGCTCGAGGACCCACACAAAGGACCTTTTTCTCCTGCTGAGTGCCCAGATAGATCACTCCAGTGATCTACCTGAGTTTTATTTTTGGCATTGTTACTATTGACAGAAATTGATAGGCTGTTGATGAAGCTAACCGACCAGTTCTCTTGAAGCCTTGAACTGGTTTGCAATTGTAGACCCAATCTTAGTACCTGACTTGGAAAAAGTCACTAACCTTTGCTAGATCCCTATCACCCTCTCTGTTGAATAGTTACGATACTATTGTGAGAATAAAACAAAGTGTCCAGAAAGCACGTAGTACAGGAATGTTCTATTAATATATTCTATTAGGATATTTGTCTTCAGTACAGACACGTGGTTGACTGTCCATAAATATTTGTTGAATGAGTGTGTGGTTAAAGATTTCCACTTCTGTTTCAGGCAGTTATTCACAAAATAGCAAAATGTCACTTTTCTATGATAAACATACGTCAGTGGCATTCAATAAATTGAAAGTATTAATGGTAGTTGTCAAAAGGTTTTTAAAATGTCTTTTGTGTGTGTCTTACCCGTGGCTGGAAGAAGATTCCTAAGCCAGAGTTATAATTTTTTTTTCTATTTTGTGTTCCAACGGACTTTCTATTCAGAGGGCATATTTTAGCTTCATACATTGGAGAATTAACTCAGGCTATCTCACATTCTAAGAGATGCACGTAGTAATTGGAAGATGGTAAAGTGGAAGATTTTTCTTTTCCTGTTATTAAAAGCCTGTGTATCCCGTAGCTAAGCCAATTCAGCAAAGACTGGGAGGCACCAATTATTTAAGGTTTTCCTTTCAAGCTGCAAACTTTAATTAAAATGTATAGTTGCTATGGTTTCCGAGGCCTCCATTTGAGCAATTTATCTGTAAAGATATTTTCACAACATAAATTCCACATTAATTGGGAGTTTACCTTCTGTGTTGAGGGGCACACCTACTCCAGCATGTAGCAGTCCAGAGAGTCTGGGCTGCCATTGCTGGATATAGCACTTCCCCCAGATCTTCTTTCCAAATGGAACATTGTGCCATTTTTCATAAATATTAATGTACGAACTAAGGCTGTCTGTCTTGACTTGCCAACCTAAGTGAGAAATTAAATACTTAGCCAGGCAACTGAGTTCATCTGTCCCCAGACTCTTTCTCTTCCCTCATTAAGAGGAAATTTTACTTGAAATATTGGAGTTGTCTTCATAATTGGAAATGAATTTTTCAGAAGGGACTTGAAAAGGGTGTTTGTTTCAAAGCCCCTGCAGAGCAGTTTGACTCATACTCTTGGATAGCCTTTGGAGTTTAAACTTTCTTAAATGATTTTTTAAACGCCAGGTCATTCATGGATCTGCTTGTCTGTGGTGTCATCTCCAGGTCCCACTTTCTCTCTCCACATCACCTCCATCCTCAAGTCCTGGGGTCTTTTACATTGTGGAGGTGGGGGAATTGTCTGTGACCACTTTACTCTTTCTTTGACTAACCAGAACACAACAAAGCTTCTGAAATCCAGTTCATCTTATTTATTCTTGTGATGAAAGCAGATGATTGCTTATGCATGTCATCTACTGAGCTGACTTCCTCTGGCATTTTTTATAGTCAGTCCAGAGTGCTAGAGCCAGCATAATCTGCCTTATCTGTACCAATAAGTACATCACTTCCTAGAGACATTTATGGAATTTTAGAGCTGGAAGGGATCACATGAACCTAATCACCAAGCTGGTGTGAGGTAGATACAGACTTGATGCCTAACACTCTTCTTTCTAACTGTGCTCTATTTTTTAAAAAATATTTTTCTCATCTCTACCACAGGGCCTTTGCATGCACGTCCCCTTTTTCTAGAATGCTCATCCTCTAACCATGGCTGGCCCTCATTCATTATTAATTAAACACCTATTCTTCAGAGAGGCCTTCCCTAACCATCCAATCATTCCTTCATCACCCTTAACACATTTGAAATGATTTTATTTATTTTCTTGCTTCTTATCTATCGTTCGTTCTCCATTATAGCTCAGTGTCTGAAACATTCAAATATTTGCTGAATAAATAAATATGCTGTTTTGGCCTAAATTCAGTGTTTATTAGCGGCCAGAGGGTCACTAGTCACTTTACAAAGAGTAGTCAAAGTGTGTACACACTGAGTCAGTGCTGTTCCGAAACACAGGCATTCCCTTTCCTTTGAATCGTCTTACCCATTTGTATTTGGCTGGTTTTTACTCCCATTTCACAGATCCTCTTTGCTGGCGTTCAGTGCTTGATGCAGTAGTCAGGCTTCACTCAGTGGAAGCTGTGACTTACCAGTGTTAGTGTGTATGGCTGAGAGCAGAGCAGCCCGTAAAGCGAGGCTGAAGAGCCTGTGAGCTGCGTGTGCATAGGACCAGGGGAGACAGCACAAATGTGGAGCGCAGCCCTGTCTGCCATCGCAGTGCTGGAGGCAGGGGCCAGAGCAGCCACTCTGCTCCGCTGCAGAGGGCCAGAGACATGGGCCGGCGGCGGTGGTCTCACAACGACGCTTAGCACTAGAAGGGAGGCAGGTGTTAGTAATAGCTGGGGCTTACTGTGTGCCAGCCACTGTCCAGTGCCTACACAGAGTAACTCACTCAGTACCTGCCGCTGAGTGGAAGGTTCTTATTCATCCACTTTGCAAATGAGGAAACGGAGACGCAGGAGTTTAATAAATCGCTCGAGGCCACAGAGGAGGTAGTTGAGTCAGCATTCAAACTCAGGCAGTCTGGCTCCAGGCTCTTAACTACTAGTCTAAGCCAGATCCCAGATGAGTGTCTTCGGTTCTAACAGCAGCATAAAGAGAATATTGCACTGATAGAGTGGGCTCAGATAAAGGTCGGAACTGACTGGAAGATTTCCAGCTAAATTTAGCGGAAGCCGTGAACAGGAAAGAGGCCTGGTCCTGGAAATCAGGCACAGGGCAATCCCAGTCATCTCCTTGCCTGAGCTTTGTTCCTAAGAAATGTCCTTGAAAGGTCTACTGCTTGCCTTCCTTCCTGGCCTCTGCTTTCCTTCAAGGTGCCGTGCTCCAGTCCCCAGCCTGACATTGGATTTGTGGCTTAAGTGTGGGTGCAGGTCCTGGGTTGAGAGTCTTGACTGTCAGAGCAGATTAAAAGCATTCAAAGTGTGCAGCTTCTCAAGAGTCCTACAGGTTGGGCAGAGTCAGGCAGAGTCTTCTAACCCGTAGACCACAATCCTTTGTCCAGGAAAGAATATCCTAAGACTTTGGATCCAACATGCTCCATTTTACTGTAAAAAACATTGCATAAAAATATATAAACCAGTAACCTAAATAAAGAGCTTTTTAAACAAGTTGAAAACCTTTTATTTAAGGGTAACTTTTAAGAGCCAGACACGTTTTTAAAAGACCACATGAACTCTTGACAAAGGTTGTTTTTGAAGTAAACAAAGATTGCATATTTTCAGGTGCTGATAAAAGTGGAATAAAATATGTGGAAAAGACAACATGATAAACAATAAGCATGCAGAAGACTCAAGTACCAGAGACAAGGACCCTGTGGAATGTCCTGGAGAGTGGTTAGGGAGGTCACTGGACCCCACACACAAAGTGACTGGACAGTGAGTGTAGAGCCCAGGTGCTGAGAACTGAATGGAAGACAGACCTTAGCTTCTGAAAGTGTAAAAAGCTGAGGCCGGATCCTTCCACCGTCAAGGATTCTGGTTAGAGCTCCAGGGAGATGCCCTGTTGAAGTTAACTTTCAAACTACTGTACCATCTGCTTGCTGTTTAGATCTGAGTGAGCAGATGGTGGTAAAAGGTATCCTGATTCTGTGGGTATGAGAAGGTTCCATTTGGTATTTCCTTCCTGGGCTAGAAGCTTGTCTGCTCTGATGTGGAAGACTTGACTAAACTTCTAAAAATTTTTTCCTCCTTGCGTATGTATCAAATACCTAGTGATGGTGGTGATTACAAAGCAAGTATTTTTTTCTAGGCCGCTAAAAAAAATAAAGCCGATTGGAATTTATTTACACAGAATAGAGCACTGTCTTCAGAATTATGTGCACTTCTTCTGAGTAATTCATTTTTCTCCATGTATATTAGGAGCTAGATTCTTAGCTTGATAGCAGGGATAGGATAAGAGAAGTTGTTGTCTCTTGATGATAGACTGAATTCTCTCTCAGTTACCCCTGCACAGACAGCAACAGGAAAATAAATTTCGAGTGAGTTGCTATTCAGACTAAGAAGGTTAATCTCTTTATAAGTCAGTTCATTAAAATGGGCTGAAAGATATATACATTTGTAGGTGTTAAGAGGCGTCCATCATTTTCCATGGATTTGAATTTACATGGGCCGTGGGCCTGTTGTTTTATTCTACCTTAATGTTCCCGGGTGCTTCTGTTAAGTGATATACAATACATCAGATTCTCTTTTATTATCACCAGGAAGAAGGTTAAACAGCATTGGTAGCCGTGACATTAAATTAAGCAGAGTGAACCTTTCATTGGGTTCCCCAACTGTTCAGAAGAGAATCCAGGAAAGCCGCTGCTTTGAAAACAACTCAGGTTAGACATTAGCCAGAAGAATCTGCTCTTTGCCTTTGTCCAGTAGTTTCTTCTAAGCCTGTAGGTTTCTGAATTGTAAGAAGGTTGTGAAATTGTCCAAAGATTGCATTGTGAATGGCATCTATATTTATGAAGCCCACTAATGACTTTGCAGGTCCAGGTACTTAGCTGGGGATGGTTTGTTGGTTGTCGACCGTGAAACTTGCTGCCTTCACTTCGGCTGACTCTTGTTTACTTGAAGGAACAACCGTATGAATTGAAGGGGTGATGTATTTGTTTTGTATCTTAGGGAAAACAGTTTTCTTTCAACAGATGCGTTCATCGAGTGATGGTGTAGTGTTCTAGTGTAACGATGAGGAAGAGACTTTAAATCAATCAGACTCTATCGGTGCTGGTCACCCTCCTTGGCCATTGTTTAATTTGGCCTTGCCTCTGCCTCTTCACAGGGTCTGTGTTCTCCAGCAGTGAGGAGTGGGCTTTGAGGTCCAGAATTGCATTCTACTAGCTTTGTTACTTTGAGGAGTTACTCAACACCTCTAAGCCTCCATCTTTCATCTCTAAGATGGGAATAATAATACCTGCTTCTTAGTTTGGCAGTGAGGATCAAATGCATTAGTGCACGTGAAAAAATGCCTATGCCTTTTTAGCGAAGTGCTTGATACACGCTAAATGAAATTAAAGCTATTAGCCATTATGTGCGTCATCTGACATACTTGCTTGACCACATTGATTGGTCTGTTGTTGCCTAATAACTGTTTAGTGAAGACAAAACGATCGAATCCTTGGGAATGGAGAAGAGCCCAAAGGAGCTTTGAGGTCAGCAGGAGTTCTCCTGGTCAGAACTTGCCCTCCCTCCTGCACTACAGTCAAGTGTCTCTAAAATCAAACGGCATGAAAACCAATGTGAACACATCCAGGGTGCCCTGTGTTGGCTGTATTTAATAGGACTTTTGAGGTTTATTTCCCATCACAATTTTTCCAGTGGTGGAAAAAAAACTTGATATCTTAAGTTTAGAATACCATTGTCAAATAAAATACTTAGATTAAGTAGTGCTTTTATAGTTTTCTGGCTCCTTCTTTTTGCAGACATTCAGTAATTTGTTCTCAACAATGTCATCAAGAAATATTCTGTTGTAGTGAGATAAGTCTTTTTTTTTCTCAGCCTTGTAACTTTCTTTAGTGGAAGGAGTTTTTAAGTACACAGTTGAGGAAAGAAATCTGTAAGGGTAGGTGTTCTTAAAGAATAGAATTTTTAAATGTTTATAAGCTTCACTTAAACATGTTTAACTGCCCTAATCAGAACTGGTATACAGCTGTCACATGAGTATGCTTTATTCCCCTTCTCAGAACATAACAACATCACCTTAAATATTCTCTGCTTCTCCGAGGCTGTGTGCGTGGTAGATAGTCTATAAATGTTTAATGGATAAATGAAAGAACAGCAACATAACTTACATATACTGTTAGAAACCTTTATCTTAGCTGCCTTTAGCGGTTAAGCCACTAATATGGATTATGGTAAAACACATGATAATCGTAACCCAGGAATTGTGGGTCTTAAAGATCATCCATTTCTATGTGCGTATTTGCGTGAAAACTGAAACCCACAGAGCTAGCACTTAGCCACTGTGCTTTACTTTACTCCTTCCAAAATTACTGTGGGAGGGCAAGGGGCTCCAAGAGGAGGAGAAAGAGAGGCATGCTGAAAGGGAGGCAGCAGGAGGAAAGCGAAGTGGGAGGATTGGATTTGGGAATGAAACACAGAGTAAAGGAGAGAGAGAGAGAGATCTAATTAAAAGGTACCTGAGCAGAAGATACACAAGCTCTGTGGTCGTGTCTACAAAGGCAGCCGGGTGCTTACTTAGCTTTCTGAGGCTCGGGGCTGGGGAGGCGGGGGTTGTGGCTGTGCACCTGCCCCGTGGCTCTTCCCCTCCACCAGGCTTCTCCATTCAGACCCTTCTCCAAACCGCAGGCTTTTGACAGCAGCTCTCTACTGGGGACTTGCACATTTAAACTGCCTCATATCCCTTCTCGGAGCTGCAGTCATATATTTAACTGCCTCCTCTGGGTCTTGCCTTAGATGTCCAGTAGAAATATTAAGCCTAACATGAACAAAACAGAATTCTTTTTTTGTGTGTGTGTGGTACACGGGCCTCTCACTGGCGTGGCCTCTCCCGTTGCGGAGCACAGACTCCAGACGCGCAGGCTCAGCGGCCATGGCTCACGGGCCCAGCCGCTCCACGGCATGTGGGATCCTCCCAGACCAGGGCACGAACCCGTGTCCCCTGCATCGGCAGGCGGACTCCCAACCACCGCCACCAGGGAAGCCCCAAAACAGAATTCTTGATTTCAAACCCCACTTCTAATCCATCTCCAAGCCATCGCCCCATCCCCTGGTTGCCCTTGCCGGAAAGGTAGCCATTACCTTCGATTCCTTTTCTTCGTAAGACCTCACATTTGCTCCATAGTTATGCTTTGTCCTTAGTCTCTTTCTCCAGGAGGCTTGTTGAATGTGACCACTTCTCTGTGCACCACGGCTATGGCTCCTTCACAACCCACAGTCACCTCTCAGAGGTCCCTCAATCATCCCCCAAACTTCACTCTCATCCTATTTTTTCTCTGTCTTTCACAGAGCAGCCAAGACGATCCTTTTAAAGTATACATCAGATGGAGCCAGTGGAATGTACCAATCCCCCTTTTCCCCAATCGCTTCCCATTCCAAACAGTACAAAATCCCAGCTCCTTACACGGGTTCGCTGACACCGTGGGTCTTGTCTCTGCTGCTCCAACTTCATCTCCCCTCACTTTCCTCACTTCTTTCTGGCCACTTCTGTCTTCTTTCTTTTCTTTGAGTGCCTGTGGCTCATTCCCATCTCGGGGACTTTGCAAATTCTGTTCTTGCTCTTTGGAGAATTCGTTCCCAGAATCTTTGCATTCAAGTGTCAAGTTGAATGCCTCAGATCTTCTCAGATGATCTCGATCTAAGCTAAAGTGGTGGAGGGTGTACGGGGGAGCAGTGTGCTTATTTATGTGTGTGTCTGCGTGTCTGTCTGTCTTCCGTATTAGAGTGTTCCATGAGCAGAGGAGCCCTTTTTGTTTGTTTTCAGTGGACTGTCTATAGCACATGAAAGAGTGTCTGACACATAGTAAGTGCTCAATGAATGTATGTGAACTGACTGATTACAAAGGGCTTGTCAATACATGCTAAAATAGCTAACAACAAAAAGAGTTCCACAGTATGTGGTCTTTCCAATTTTGTTTATCTAAACTAACTATACTTATCCATTATCTAATTGCATTCATCCATTATGTGTTCATATCACTTTGTGTATGGATAGATAATGCTAAAACATTGTGAAAACTTTGCTCTTCTGGTGTAAGGCAACTATTCCTTAATTGTTACACTATGAGTTTGTTTGACCAGCTACTGTTTCGTAGCCACTGCAGAGAGTATATATAGGCTGAATTGAACAACATTTTTATGAATTCCCAATTGATAGAATCCAGATTAATGATGCTTTGCTGTACAATATGATAAAAAATATTTTTATTTTGCTGCAATGTATGACAGTAAAAAAAAACTGTGCATATCTAAAATATCTAAATGTACATAAAACGTCAAAGTAATTATCCTAAGAGAAAATAAAATTTTTATAGACTTACTTTTGAAAGTAAGTCTTTTGAAAATTTGTTTTCTTATAGATTTGCTTCCTTGTTCGTTCATTGACAATGCTGACAAGATGCACTTACAAGGGGGCCGCATACACTGAAGGAAATTGTTAAATTTCATCAATTTTTACCCTCTGGCATTGGGAAGAGGCAGCATTTTCTCTGGGAAATGACAACAGCGGCAGCAGCAACATAACAATGGAAAGTAAGACACATTTTAACCCTGAATAGCTGTTAAAATGGTACTCATGCTAAACAGCTCTTCAGAGTTTCAAATATTTTCCACAGAGTCTCCAGTCCTTTAGGCCAGTTCAGTGCTACTTACCTCGTGTCTCCTTCATGGAGTTGATGCTTTCAAAGGGAAAAGTCAAAGTGAAGGCAATTTTAGGGCACACAAACTTCCTGTAAGCCAGACTTCAGTTTCGATGGCTTGCTATTGTGTGATTTTTTGGTGGAAATCTGACTGCATTTTGAGTCAACTGCTTGAAGCTGTTCGGGGAGCAACAAACTTGGGTTAGCTGCCAGAGCAGTTGGGAACCGAATGATGAGGACATTAGTTCATCAGAAATTCACAGGACACCTTCTAGCACATAGCACTAATGCGAACCATAGGACAGCTCGGAAAGTAACTATAAGGCAAGGCCTTGCCACGTGGAGCCTCTAGCTTCTAGAGAGAAATGGAAGCTGAAACAACCAGGTGCCAATTCCCAGGAAGAGGTACAGGTGGATGATAGCAAATAGGCAACAAAATGCCGTTCTCTCCCATTTTAAAAACACTCTCATTTGGAAAGAGGAGAAACTTGAAAAATTTTTGGTGATTATTTTCTGGAACAAAGTTAGGACATAGACCCTGATTTTCTTTTCTGTTTTCTAAATTGGTTTATGTGCAAATCATTGGATTTCAATATCCATTTAACTATTATATTTACTCTTTTATAGAAAATAATAAGTGAAAACAATCTGGACCGTTTCCAAAAACATACCACTTGCATGGCACTAGAGGGATAACACTCGTGATTTTTTTCTGACAAAGCATTCTTGGCAAAGGACACAGTATTTCCACCTTTCATTCTAATAAACAGGACAGCACATTGCTCTGTTTCCTTTTCCTTTGAAATGACAGGTTTTTCTCTTCACGAAGAAACATACCTGTCTTGAATGGACCACTGCTCTCCGGCCTCCTCAGGCTGCTCTCTCACAGCTCAGAGACCCTCACTCAGGGCCCAGCTGGCACCTGCCCTGTGCCCCACAGCTATGCTTGCTCCTGTGCCCTCCCCCTCGGTACACCACTCCCTCGCAGGGAGTGTCTGGAAGGAGAATGTCCAGGTGAAGTTTAAATTCCTTCCAGTGGTATTTCTAACCAAAAGGGGGAACCTTATCAACTTAAGCAGATGTCCAGATGAAGGCATTTATATTGTATTCCAAGATGTTACTGGCAGAAATGGTTCATGTTTTGCACATTTCCCATAACTGTTTTTATGTCTGTCTCTTTCTCTTTATCCCTCTTTGTACTCTTCCTTCTCTTTCCTCCTCGCCTTCCCCCCCACCATGTGCCATCCCCCCCATAAGACATTTTTTTTGAGCCTGGTGAAAACGCATTTCAGATTTTATTTATTCGTTTATTTTTTCTTTTTATTTGGTTACGTCGGGTCTTAGTTGTGGCACACAGGATCTTCATTGCAGCATGTGGGATCTTTCATTGCGGTGTGCAGGCTTAGTTGCCCTGCGGCATGTGGGATCTTAGTTCCCCGACCAGGGATCGAACCCACGTCCCCTGCATTGGAAGGTGGATTCTTAACCACTGGACCACCAGGGAAGTCCCCAGATTTTTTAATTGAAATTAGCCACCAGTGATTAGATCTGACATAATTTGAGAACCTCCCCAACGTTTCCATCCAAAGTTTAATGTTCTCTAGAATGTTCTTCATGTTCAGTGGCACAACAGAATTGATATTAGGCTCCATTCAGATACAAACACAGTCTTACCTGGAGTGATTGACAATTGTAGACCTGTACTGTGAAATAATTTCTTTTCAGGGCACTATCTGTGTAATGGGTTGATTGACTCATTCAATAACTTTTTAATGTGCAGACACTATTCTAGGCGCTTGGAGTACATCACTCAACACAACAGATCAAGATCCCTGCCTTGTGGAGTTGACATTCTGATGGAGAGAGGCAGGGCTTATACAATAAACATAACATATGAACAAGCTAATTTATATGACAGAAAGTGATCAAGTATTTTGAAGAAAAATAAAGAAGTACAACAGGCCAAAGAAGATCAGGAGAATGTGGGGCGGAGGTGGGAGTAGTTTACAGGATTAAACGAAGAGGACTTGGTAAGTCTCACTGAGAAGCTGAGATCTGAACAAAGACTTGTAAGAGTGAGGAAATTGGCCAAGCAGCTCCCTGGGGGAAGAGCAGTCCAGAGAGTGTGGACGACTAAAGCTAGTGTATGCCTGGGGTGTCCCGGAGCAGAAAGGAGGCCTTGTGGCTGGAGCAGAGGTGTGACGTCATGAAGTCAGAAAGGCACCAGGTCCCCAGATCACATGGGGCCCTGCTGGCCTTTTTAAGGACCTTGACTTTTATATGGAGCAAAATGGTGAGCTCCTGCATGGTTCTGGAGAACGACGTGATCAGACTTAGCCTTTTAGAAGGAAAACCCTGGCTGCCATGGGTGTGAAATAGACTTTGAATGATAGTAGACCTGGGAGAGGAGGCAAAGATAGAAGTGAGGACACCTGTTAGGAGACTAGTGGGAGGTTGGATTTTTAGGATATCTTGGCAGCAGGGTCAACAGAATTTCCCAATGGATGGGAAGTGGGGCGTGTGAGAGGGTGGAACCAAACGTAATGCTAAGGTTTTTGTCACAAAGAAAACCTAATAGTCAAAGGGTTCAAGTCTAGGTTTAAGTGTAAACAGCCAAAGGGAGCACAAGGTTTTTAAAAATTTAAGTAGTGGAGGAAGGGGACAAGACGGATCCCGGTTTCAAGCTGCTGTCCCTTCCCCTTTCACAGCTGGATTCCAGCAGAGGAGTCTTCCCAGCCAGGGCCTGTGCACCCCCCTTTCCTGATGCCTAGAACTCTCTTCTCCAAGCTCTTTGTATAGTTGGCTCATTCGCAGGCTGTAGTCCCCAGAGAGCTCTTCTAGGCCACACTCCCTACTGTAGCTGTACTTCCGCTCAACTCTGCTAGTTCTCTGTTTCGTTGCCTTTACTGCGCATGTTGCCTCCACAAAGGGGAGAGTATTTGCTCTCCACTGTCGGTCTTCCTCTCTGGAACGTGCAGTCTGTGAATGCACAGAGCGTATCACTTTTGCTTGGTGCTGTATCTCCGTGTTATCTAGAACAGTGTCTGCCACACAGCAGATAATCAGTATTGGGTGAAGACCAAGTCTTGATATTACAGGAAGTCAATAAATATGTATTAAATCCCTACAGGAAACACCAACAGTCACTGGGTAGGGTTTAAGGGAATATTTGCAAGTAACATATTTGGGCAAAAAATGAAAACATGAAAATAAATAACATACAGACAACTAGGTAAAGGAACACCACAAGGCACTCTAATATATGATTTCTTGGCAAATGATAAGAAGGAAAATGAACGGGATTTATGGAGGGAGCAGAATTGAAAACTGTAGAATTATTGATCTTCAGAGGTAAAGGGACTAGCCCAGCAGCACACACAGGTAGAAGTCTTTGCAGCATCTCATCGAGCGTTCTCCAAGCATTTCCAAGAACACGAATCACGTTATCATCTGAAGCAGTATATTCTAATCTTTGGATATTCTAATTATTAGAAGGCTGTTTTTCGTAACATGCATAGAGAAATAAGGAGTATGGACTGGGCTGGGAATGATGATTTGGCAGGGGAAGGTGTGGGCAGAGACCCAGAGCTAAGTTGGGGCCAGTGAATAACAGTGAACAGGTCTCTACATGGGAGGACCGGGTAGAAAATAACTATCTCCTATTTCTTTCAGATTGCCACAGAGAGAAGGGTCTGACAGGAGTAGAATTAGCTTCATAGATGATGGACCAGAGCAAGACCTGACATCATTTTTTTACCTACTTAGGACAATTAAAGCTCCCATTAAAAATTTAAAAATTATACCTCTGCCAATAAAGCAGCCTGAGTTAAATATCCAGGCAAATCCGAAACTGCTGATGCCAACAAGATTTTTTTTTTAATAAGTAAAGCATCAAATTATAGTGAGAAATGTAATCACTTATACTTCTGGAGCTCATACGAATTCTAAGTAGGAGGCTGAACTTTGCTTGCCTGAGGAAGAAAGAGAAACACTTTTAGAACAGTAATAATTTTTTAAATATATAGTTCTGAAGTCATTTCCTTCGGAATGTGTAAAAGCCTGTGGATGGTGGGATTAATTTGGAACTAATTCAAGCAGTGTCTTTAGAGGTTGGGGTTTATTAAAGAGATTTGCCTCCAGATTTGAAATCATGTGACTGTTGGACTCTGTCTGGCCGAGGGAGACTAACTCAGTCACAGAAAAGCTAACGTCTATGAACCCACAGCAGCAATAGTCTTCCGGATGACTGTCCTCCTTTATATTCTTCCAAATGCTGTAATTTGTTTTAGAATGGACCATTACCAGGTTTTATTTTTCGCCCTGAAATTTTGAAGACCAGACGGCACTTCATCTAATCAAAACTACTCAGGAGTTTGACCAACCTTAGGCAGTTGCAAATATCAACAGTAAACCATTCATGTACAATAATCAGAGTAATCCTTGGCTGATTTCAAGGATAGGATTCCCCTAGGGAGGGAAACACTGCTTTAGAAATCAAGGGGGAAATTAGAGGGTTTAATATTTCAACCAGAGTATTTTCAAACTAGCAGAGAAGAAAGTCGAGCTACTTTTTATGATTGAATGCATTTCAGGTAAATCGAAGTGAAATCAAATCCAGGATATTGTCCAAGGAGAATATCAAGTTATTTTAAAGGTAAAAGTCCATCCAGAATATCTACAATCAGGAAGAAAAAAGGAGAAGTTAGAATTTAACCATCTACGTGAGAAGCTTGACATCTTAGTGATTAGAAGATCCAGGATGGGAATCTCTGTGATGCCCCAGGAATGAAACAGTCTTTTGAATGTATATGTATAACTAATCCCCAGTGTTAGAGGCCAAGTTCACTACCTTCTGGGCTTTATTCTCTTATCTGCCAAATGAGTCAGGATGGGGGACAGGTTGGATTACGGAATCTCTTAGGTACATTCCAGTTCTCAAATTGGAATCAATTAGATGTGTGTTAGTGGAATTCTTATGACTGTTTCTCATACTTGTTTTATTACAAGAGGTCCTGTGAACTTCTACGTGTAGGTTCAGAGAAAAGTGAGATACATGGAGAAAATGATTTCTGCTTTGAAAACATGCCCAAGATTTACCCAAAGAACCTCTTGAGAATGTCATTGGATTTTCACATTGGTATTGTTTGCTTAACCTGGCTTTTCTAATGTGCAGATGTCCATAGATTTCTCAGGAAAGAGAAATAAAATGCCCTTGGGGGAAGTTAAAAGCAAATCTCACCATTTGCATGGCTGTGATTTGACACTGGCTTCTTTAGATCCCTGAATGTGGGACGCAACTTGGCTTTTCCTCCTTCTGCTTCCAGTATGTCCCTCTCTCTTCCTTCATGTGAATTCCTTCTCTCTTCCCTGTTTACAAGAGGATCATTCTTGTCCGTCCTGTGGCTCTACTAGCATCTCTCTGTCTCTCAAGCTTCTGTTGATCCATTAGTCAAGTTTCTCCTTCAGAAGAACTGCAGCCAATATTGATCTTTTTGTACTCCCGTTTCACATGATTTAGCTCTGAATATCATATTACCTATTGCTTTATTTTTTTTCCTCCTTATCGCCCCTCAACTGGTTATATACTTCTTGAAGATAGGATCCTTCTTTAATATATTGTATATCTACATAGAGCGGTGGTCCCCAACCTTTTTGGCACCAGGGACCCGTTTCATGGGGGACAGTTTTTCCGCGGACGGGAGCTGGGTTGGGGGATGGTTTCGGGATGATTCAAGCACATTACACTTATTGTACACTTTGTTTCTATTATTATTACATTGTAATATATAATGAAATAATGATACAACTCGCCATAATGCAGAATCAGTGGGAGCCCTGAGCTTGTTTTCACTTGCCACTCACTGATAGGGTGTTTTGTTTTGTTTTGTTTTTTCATAAATTTATTGATTTATTTTTTGGCTGCATTGGGTCTTTGTTGCTGCATGCGGGCTTTCTCTAGTTGTGGCGAGCGGGGACTATTCTTCCTTGTGGTACGCGGGCTTCTCGTTGCAGTGGCTTCTCTTGTTGCGGAGCACAGGCTCTAGGCACGCAGGCTTCAGTAGTTGTGGCACACAGGCTCAGTAGTTGTGGCTCGTGGGCTCTAGAGCGCAGGCTCAGTAGTTGTGGTGCATGGGCTTAGTTGCTCCGCAGCACATGGGATCTTCCCGGACCAGGGCTCGAACCCATGTCCCCTGCATTGGCAGGTGGATTCTTAACCACTGCACCACCAGGGAAGTCCCACTGATAGGGTTTTGATATGAGTCTGCAAGCGATTTATTATGGTCTCTGTGCAGTCAAACCTCTCTGCTAATGATAATCTGTATTTGCAGCCCCTCCCCAGCGCTAGCATCACCTCCTTAGCCCCACCTCAGATCATCAGGCATTAGATTCTCATAAGGAGAGCACAACCTAGATCCCTCGCATGCGCAGTTCACAGTAGGGTTCACGCTCCTATGAGAATCTAATGCCGCCGCCGCTGATCTGACAGGAGGCGGAGCTCAGGTGGTAATGCGAGCGATGGGGGGCGGCTGTAAGGGCTAAGTACAGATGACGCTCGCTCGCTCACCCACTGCTCACCTCCTGCTGTGAGGCCTGGTTCCTGGTTCCTAGGTACCCCTGATGTAGAGTATAGCCTCGTATTTGGCTCTTTTCTGCAGGAGCCTTGATTTTCTTTTGGAACCTGATTCTCAGAGTTCTGAAAGCCAAAATGACATTCTGAAATGTTTTAACAGCTGTCAGCCACTGGTATAAATGTAATGATCAGTTCAAATGACAGTACATTCTAATGCAGTTGTGTGTGTGCATGCACGTGCATGTATGTATCACTTTATAATAAAAGCACCAATTTTTGTCATGTACTTCTCTTGGGAGCACAGTGGTTCTCCACACTTCCTGGGTGTAATGGAAGTGTGTATCTTATAGTTGACACCACTCTGCAAGGTCCTTGTGTAAGGAAGGAAAAGGAAGCAGCAGCTTGGGGAAGGGATTGTAGGAGACATGGTCAAATATATTCCAGCACACAAGGGGCTCCTTTTCTTTCTTACACAGAAGATTTTATCTTTTTTTTTCTAATGATCAAGTAGGACTGGGATGTGGATTGCGGTGTACTTTTTAAAGTGGAATTTCCTATACTTTATTATGTTTTATTAAAACGTTTACATATTTTCTGTCCCATTATTGGTTATATACTAGTAGTTGGGCTTGGCTAGCCTATGATGCAATAACAAATAAATCTTGAAATCACGAGGGTTTAACAAAACAAATGTTTGTTTTCCTCTCATGTCACAATTGAAAGATTGGATGCTTTCCTCAATGGCTCTTCATATAGAGACTTGGGGACCCAGTGATGATCTTCCAGTATATTCCAGAAAAAAGTCTGCCTGCTCCACTCCCATATAAAAGGAGTATATAAAAAGTTTTTTGATGAATTAAACAACTAACAGCGTGAATTCTCTTTTATTCATGCAGATTAACTATACTTCCTGTCCCCCAAACCCCACCCACCCACATACACACACGAGTGTTTTCATTCATCGTATCTGTTCACTGTTAAATAATAATTGCAAAAGAGAGTGAGCTTGGAACAACAGGACTTCTGGAACACAGCACGTGGGTGTGTAATCCTAAAATGAAATTTGCATTCTGAGAAACTTAAGACTTGCAATAACTGGCCTTTGCTTCATTCCAACCCTCGTAGTGCCCAACACGCGTCAGTGATGCAATCAATATTTGTGGAGCAAATTAACTCAAAACTTTCCTTAGCTTTGCCTTTACCTTAGAGCTAATTTGTTTTTTTACGTTACCTGTCTAAAAATCTTCCCTATCATTTCCTGTCCCTGCCGATATTTGCAGTGAATGCTTTGAAACAGATTTGGACTTCATCTGTTGTAGCTTGACATTAAAAATTGGAGTTAAGGAACGTTTTCCAAATTCAAGAATTTACCCTTTTTGGGAACTGACATGATGTGACTTTCCTAATGTAAGTAGAAACTTAATGAAAGCATCAAATATGTAAACTGCATCAAATATGTAAACTGCAAAGATTTAAAGAAGAGAAATAGATTAAAGTGACTGAAATAGTTACTGAATTAAAATCCATTCAGTGGCATTTTTCAAATGTCACCTGAATCACTCTGTATAGAGTCATTTCGGCTGCTTTCAGTATCACAGCCTTAAGGATGATGCAGTATAGGGACAATAAAGATACGGTGTAAATTGTGAACAAAGGAAAAAAGAATTTTATTTGCTTATGGTTTAAATAGACTATTTCTGAGCAACTTTTCACTCGAATGACCCTTATCAAGTGGTTGTTTTTTTAGAGTAGAGAGGGGAACTTGCAAAACTGTGTAAATCAGGCAATCTACATTCCCATTTTGATGATCAGCAAATCACTTATTCATTTGCTAGAGTAAAGCGGATTCATGAAATCAATAAGCTGGTTATTCATTTATGCGATACTTTTTTTTTCCCCCCTTTTGAAGAGTCCATAGAGCAAACACTTAACATTTCACTGAGCTAAAAAAATGAGAGCATATTTCTGGCAAACGTCTTCAGCTTCCTTTACCTTGTGTTTCTGTCTTGTTGAGAAATGCTCAAGGCGAGTTGTCACCATTTGTGTGGGATCTAGTGGATGGTTATATTAATGTTGGTGATGGGGACTTCCTGCAAACATTTGTGAAAACAGGCATGCTGTAAACCGGTTAGGGATGAGTTTAATTTTTACATTTGTGAATTAAGGACTGAAGTTTCTTGTGTATTTTAAGAAAATAAAATGTTACCTTGTTGCTTTGGAGGTCACAAAATGGAATTGGGTTCATATAACCAATTTCCATATAAAAATTAAGAGTTTCCGTGATGAATTTCAGATCCAGCTATTAATTTGCATACATATCCATCCTAACTGCAGATTATTAGGGGCTCCAAATGTTTCCTTCTGAAATGCACTACCTTCTTGGCTTGCCTCTTGCTGTTCTGTGTTTTGGAGGCTGAGGAACATGCACATGATCTGCTGCTTTAAAATTAACTGTGGAAATGTGCCCTGGAGGGATTCTTTGGTCATGTACCTTTCACCATACCTGCAATACGTTTGCTCTTGGGTAATGAATGCATTTTGCACATGATCTGCTGCTTTAAAATTAACTGTGGAAATGTGCCCTGGAGGGATTCTTTGGTCATGTACCTCATACCTGCAATACGTTTGCTCTTGGGTAATGAATGCGTCGCAACTATGTTGCGGTATGATGCTGTGCAGTCGATTATTTTGGATTTAATGAAGAAGAGTCACTGTCGGATGGTTCCTCAAAGTGAAAACTCCACTTTGCTCCCCGTGTGAGCTTTTTCATAACGTAAAGCTCTAAGATCGAGAGTTTTGCGACGGAACAGATACTAAGCATGATGCTGACTCTGAGCTGTCAGCACACACCTGAGCTTGTTGAAGAAATGAAAACAACAAATTTCAGGTCTGCCCTGGTTTACCTAAATAGGGAAAAGCTTGAGTCTCTGTCATGCTCAGCCAAAGTCAAAATTCAGACTAACATTATTTAGCCCCTTTGTAGCTGTTCTCTAGGTATAGTCATACTATCTATAGATTTGTGAGAAGAACACAATGTTGCTCTTAAGACTTGAGAAAATGAAGGGAGCTGGATATTTTAAATATCTTCTTATTTTCTATTTTTTTAAAAGACCTTGTAATCTCTCTGTTATAATGAATGTTACAAGAAGTCTTGTGTGTGGGAAAGCTTAAAATACATACGCAAAATAAGTAGAAAAGAGGGAATAACTGTCTTCAACGTGTCTAATGTTCTGAAGGCTGCATGGTGTACAGACACCTGCAGTCTTAACCACCTGTAAATTTCTCTGATTCTCCTTAACACTATGCAGTTGTTCATACTGCCTATGGTTTTAATGGCTTCTGTTATTGTCCTTCTGGGGAGAAATCTTTTTTTCTAAATATCAGATTAAGTAGTCACTACCTGATTTGAATAAATGGAGCCAGAAACATCCTGACAGTGTACCAAACAAGACCTGTGTGTATAATGTGAGTTCTTTCTTTTCAATTTTAGAATCAACCTTGTCCTATGTTAGGCAGCTGGAGGCAAGAGTAAGACAGCTGGAGGAGGAAAATCGCATGCTGCCCCAGGTGGGTGACTTCCAGAAGCTCATAGCTAGTCAGTGTCATTTGAGTTGTAGCATTTTATGTGGAATTTAAAGTCTCAGTTATATGACAGAAATCATTTTGTCACCAGCCATTCACCAATGTAGAGCGTGATTACTTTCCGTAATCAACCACTTACCCATCATATTGTCCAGATTCTTAAGTGTGATACTAAAGGGCACAGATGTCTCAAACATGAATGTAAAATCATTTTGAAAGGAAGAAGAAAGAGAAAATGAAGAGAAGTAGAAAGTGCTTTGATGGTACTGCTCACATCCGTCATGCATGTTGTTGGTGAATACAGGGAACGGACTCTTATTTAAATGGAAAATGTGCTCATGTGTGAGCTAGGGAAAGCTGCAGGTAGTTTGAGGAGTTCATATTTTAATTAGATGAGTACTTTCTAAAATTCTTTGTGATGTAATTGAACTCTTTCAGTGCAACAAAGCAATCACAGTAATTGACAGTTTTTACTTTGGGGCTTAATTTTTTTTCCCCGATGAATGTAAAATGGCACTTTTTCTGGGATTTAACGCCTTGCCATACATTTTACTGTAAAAACTTTTTCCACGGGCTGATACCTTGGTGAGAATGATGTTGGTTGAGGTCGTGGTTCTTGGGAAATGTTTTGTTGAAGAGTTGAACAAATCTACTCATTCTAGCTTGGTTTCCTTGACAGCCGGGTAAACAGTAATGTCTTTTAATATGTCATAAAAAGGAGTATTCTCAGCATTTAGTCGCTAGTGTTCTTTCTACATTCTGGTGACTATTTCTATTTCATAAGTGACTAAGAGAAAATTAAACCTCAAACAGTTAGTAAACAGTTTAAGTGTCAAGACAAAGACTGTTTATAATTCAGGAGAAGACATATAAACATTATTACAAAGACTTCATTAATGCAAAGGCTTTGGAAAGATATTTTAGGTCTTTTTAATCTTGTTTCGCTTTTAAACTAGTTTTGCCCACTGATGATGATTTGAGCTGTCAGGTACTGCATGTGGGAATGCCTCTCTCTTTCTTCCACTGGCCAGCCATCCAGATAGAAATCACGAGATTAAATGAAACTAGTCTATTTCTCACCCTTCTCAAACTGTACATATGTCAATGCTCATGACGACAGAAAGGACTGTTTGCGTTATGAAATAAAATACTACTGGTAGAGTATCTTCCTGTGCTCTTCTACACTTTTCATTTTTTAAATTTCTTTGCCATTTTCCCTTTTATATTGGATTCAGAGTATGACTGTGCTAATACCCTTAACGGACAACATCTAACGTCTCTGTTCCAAGAAACCTAAAAGATGTAATTATTTTATATACGGTTATACCATCTCTCGGGCAACTGGGAATGTAAGTGACAAGAAGGAGGGAAAAAAGAGATAATGTTTCTTGGTTTTTCTCTGAGTGAGAATTGAAACTCATACCGAGTATTGAATGAGTGCATGTGTGCTGTCTTACCGAAAAAGAGGCACAAAAATAATTATAAGAATTGATTTTTAAAAATCTGTGAAAGTGAGTGTTAGAGACCTTGAAGGGAAATCAGAAGAGTCCTCAACTATACTTGATATGTGTGTGCATATTTAAATGCCTGCGTAGTTAAGAGTAGGAGAGATTAAACCGCTTTACAAATTAAACTGTTTTCTCCAAATTCATATAATTTTAAATGCATTGCTATTTTTTATCTAAGAAGACTGCTGTTGTTGTTTTTGTTTTTCCCCACAAGAAATGGCTAAGAAAGACCATGTTTTATTGAACCTAAGATGTTATTGATGTGAGAAGCACCATTATCATGTGTACTATTCAGAAAGAAAAAAATGTTGTCAATTATACCATGTCCAATTCTTGCTGATTTCAGTGATGATAAAATGGAAAAACAATGTTTTAGAATTAAACAGCTCTTTACGTGTCCAAAGCACTTTAATGCAAAGAAAATCTGTTGTTTGAAATATGCTGTTGGACTTATGCAACAAATATCTATCTCAGTTCATAAACATTATTTCTGTTAAATTTCTGTATTTGAGAGCATTGCCTTCGTTTATAGCTAAGATAGATATGATAGAACCACAATTTGCAATTACTTGTATAAACACAACTGAAACGAACAGGGACAGTAGGTGAGATCCGAGGATGGAAAATAGTAAATGGACCTTAGAGGAGTGGGAATCATGTCAGGTGAATCCTCGTGGAACTCTGAGACTTGGGCCGACTAGCACAAAGACATATGTAATTTATTCTTAGATGTTTATTGGTACTAAAACAAATAATTGTGAGATTTCCCTGCAGAAAGGATTTATGACTGCATGATGTGAGCTGATTTGCAAGGTCAGTTCAATGTGACAAGTTGACATCCTTGCATAAATTAGTATCAGTATCTGAACACTTGATTTCCAATTATAAGAGCTTGTTCACTGTGCCTTGATTAGAAGGTATTATTTTTTACTCCCAAGTTTATAAAAATATGTCCACTTCTTTGGATAAACAGTAATAAGAATATAGTTGGCAATTGGAATTCCAAGTATATCAGATATCTTTTGTGATATTTGTAGCAAGGTCCTTTGCTGTTAGTTTAGTATTTAGACTAATTACATAAAACCTTTTCCTGGATGAAGAAATTTCCTTAATGCTTACTTTCATTCCTTATATAAAACTGTGTATAATGAACAGAAAGTCACAACTTTGCTCTAGAAATACATATTTAAAGATAAACACGATGAGTGTCATAAATGCTTGTGGATATCCTTCTGGTTAGGTGGATATCCTTCTGGTTAGGTGCAAAGGCTTCCATTTCTTGATGTGTAAATGGCAAAGTTCCTCCCAGCTCTTGTATTTCATAGGCCTAAGTGTAATTAAAGCTTGGGTCCAGTCTTATACCCATGCGAAGTTACCAGGTCCCAGAAAGAAGGGGTTTTTTTTTTAGAAAAAAGATAGGAAAGTGCAGTGAAGATTGAGTTTGGTTCTATCTGGTGGGGAAGAGGAGCTCACAGAAGGCATGGATGAAATGTCAGTATGGATGCCATGGCCGATCAGCACCTAGTAAGCACAGAGCTCTCGGCTCTGCCGCAGCCTTTGCAACATCCTCCAAGGATCACTGAGCTACGCTGTACGTCCAATTAGGAAACGCAATATTTCAAGGTGTCTTAAAGTCAGAACAGTCTCCTTAATTTCAGAAAATGCAGTATTATTTGCTAGGTGTTATTTGAAAAGAAAATGCCTTTTTACTTTTGTTTTTATTTTGCGAGGAAGACAACATGAGGTCTACCCTCTTAACCGATGTTTTAAGCGTTTAATACAGTGGTGTTATCTACAGGCATGATGTTGTACTTCCGATCTCCAGAACTTACTCATCTCGCGTAACGGCAAGTTTATACGTGCTGATGAGTGACTCCCCATCTCTCCCTGCCCCTCTCCTAGCCCCTGGCGACCACCACTCTGCTCTTGGCTTCTGTGAGTTTGACTGTGTCAGACACCTCATATATATAAGTGGAATCATGGGGTATGTGTCCTTCTGTGGCTGGCTTATTTCTCTTGCCATAATATTGCCGTTTGATCCAGCAATCCCACTTCCAGATAGTCACCCAGAAGAACTGCAATCAGGATCTCAAAGAGACATTGAAACTCCTGTGTCTATTGCAGCACTATTAACCATAGCCAAGATGTGGAAGCAACTTTAAAGGTACATCAACAGATGTATAGCTAATGAAAATGTGGCATAAACATACAATGGATCATTATTCAGCCTTTTGAAAAAGAAGGAAATCCTGCCATATGAGGCAACAAGGATTAACCTTGAAGATGCTTTTTTGAAAGTTGGTATAAGTGAGCACTAAAGATAACCTGGACCTGGGATATTATCTTCCTTGAACACATAAACTAACATGAACATTTTCTACAGATTATGTTTAAAAATATTTCACACGATTGCATCTACCCTCTCATAATATATACCTGTAATGCTAAAACTGCTCAGACTGGTCTGTCAGCTCCACTGTGTACATATTTAATACAATATGAACCCTAAATGAAGATTGTGTGTTACTTAAATAAATGTAGCTGCTAGCTATGAAATTTTGTTAACTTTCAAATCCAATGAGGTAAAGTCACCCACAATGTCATAAGTAAGCATTTATAAATTACAGACCTGAGATGGTGTAAAGTTGTAGTTGTAAAGGAATTTCTTATCAAATTTAAAAGCAACATTTCTATCTCAGGTATTCACAAGATTGCTCTGGATAAAAAGGCATTAATTTTCAAATCTGACTAGAACCTGACATATGAGATTGGACAATCCCCTCCTTTAGAAAAAGCATATAAGGTTCACAGAGTCTGGGAATATAGTCCTGGGCAGACAGCTGATTACAGACAGACTCAGGCTAAGACACAGGCCTATTCAGTGTTCCTTCTAGTGTACCACAGTGCCTCCATCAATCATTTCATACCATTAACTTATTTCACTGGAATTAAGCTGCTAAATCTTTTTATCTCATTGTCAAATTGTTTCTTTAACCCTTATCTTAAAAATTAACATTGGATCTGCTTAGCCATCTAAGATTTGTTAGACGTGTTATTCTATTCCTGCTTTTAAGGGAAGTATTGTTCTTCAAGCCACAGTATCATAAGTGAAAGAAAAATGCATTTTAGAGCCTTCTCCTCCCTGACATATTTCCCAGATACTTCAGAATCATAAAGTTTTATTGTACAAACCCACAGACCCATATCTGCATGAAAAATTCATACTTAACAGAATGTGGTCAGAGAAGGTCTTTCCGTTCAGATGATTTGGAGGTAGGTGGGTAGGGAAACATAGATACGGTAGTGGCTTTCAAGGCGTTTCCCAGTGACATTTGATATTTTAGCCTAAATTCAAAACCCTTGCTTGGATCTCTCTGCTTATTCCATTGTCCTTTTCTTGATGGTCACAAAGGTTGTTTAATCTAGACCTAGCCAATATGTTTATGTGCTATGTCTGCAATGCAGTCTGTTCAAGGAGAAAATATCTTAAAGTAGATAGTGAAGAATACCTATCTGATGATTTTATTATAAATAATACTATCCTTTGAAGACATCAGTTACTCTTCAGATACAACCATAAGGTAAAAACTAACATTTTTAAAGCTATTTTCACCTATCTTGTTTTGAGTTTGGAGTTTGCATTATGGAGAGGGCTAAAGACAAGAAGCAAGCAGTTTGCTGTAAATCCAAAGCCAGTTAAGTACATTTGCTACAAGTCTTACTGGGAAACCTGTCTTTTCCTCTAATACTCTGGCACCAACACCTGCTTGGAAAGCACTGTGTGTCCTTTATGCCTCAGAGACCCTCTCCAGAACAAACCACCCACCTCTTGAGACCAGGGTTTTAGAGCAAGTTTTCCAGCATCAGCGTAGGTGCCTGGTGTCCTATGCCTGCCCTGTGCTGTGGGTTCAGCAAATGTCTTAGAAAGGCACTGGCAACTTGGAGCACCACTGAGTGGGCCCTTTTCAGCAAGTGTTTCTCTGTCTGTTGTGCTAGCACACACACAAGAGTCTAATTTTAGGAGTGGAAATGAAAAATCTCCCTCTCGTGCAATTCGGTTGCAAGGTGGCCTCAACAATGCAGTCTTTCAGTGCACTGGGAAAGAGGCAGAGCCGTTTTCAGAGCAGTTCCTGAACAAAGGAAAGAAGCTGTCACCATTGCCAGAAGTGCTGAGGGAGGGTACCCAGGAGCTGAAGAAATCCAGCCCCTCACTTCCATGGCAACACACCCCAGGTCCAGGATCTCATCTCGGAAAAGCTCCCTCACCTGTGTGCTTATGCAGATTGCCGGCGTGCTGGGGAGAGATTGGGGGGGCGGGGAGGGTCGTTTCTCTCTGATGTGTAGATTTCCCTCCTGTGCTTTTCCTGTTTTGCTGTGGAAGTATTTATTTATTGTGTCACTCTTTCTCCTTTCCACATTTTCTGACTTTATGTTTTGCAAGTCATTTTTGCCTTATCGGGTCATAAATATATGGCTCTTCCACGGTTGGAACTGCTCTGGAAGAAAAATTCAGTAACTATAGCACAAAAGCAGACACAGAGTAGTGCTTTCGAGGATGCTAAGAGCGAATGGTGGTATCCTTCAGTTGTTATTTGCATGGAAATTACCTCTGTGGCACTCATGAGGGGCAACTTGCGCAAAGTTTTTCATGGATAGCAACTCCAATTATGTTGCACAACCTGGGTAGAAGCTGGATGCTACTGACAGAAGAAATTAGTTACATCCATTAAGGGTTGGTTGCTGCTAGAGCCATATTTGGGGGAAAAATGGACTCCACCAGAGAAATAGTGATTGTGGATTACAATTTTCTCTAAATCACCATGATTTATATAATTAAAGAAAAGGAAAAAGGCTTTTTCTGTACAGAGTTTTCAAAGGAGATGGGTACTACACAAGTGGCGTGGGTGTATTGGAATAAAAGAGACAGATATGGGAAGTAAGTTGATGGGGGAAAGTCATGCTGGAGAACCTAAATACGTGGAGACTGGATTAAGGGAAAAGCGAAAATCTATCAGAGAAAATATCAAAGAGAGTAAAGCTCACAGCAAAAATGTCTAAAGCAACATGGAGTCTCTCAGAGTGAAGGGATTTGCAACTTTCTTCTGTCACCCCCTCATGCTTAAGGATTCTTGTTTGAGAATCTGCTACATGATGAGAAATCTTATTTCTCATGAGGGAAAATAGGTGAAATAGAAATGCAACAAGCAACATAGCTATACTACTTATTAAACTTATTAATAGAATTATTGAATTTAAAAGGTACTCCACTGTTAGGGACTGTGGTATCAATAATTCATATTTAACAGCATTGCCTTTTTATAGCTATACTGGTATGTTAGTAATTCTATCACTAGGGCATATTTTTTAAAATGTTGTTTTGATTAGTAGTAGCCATAAAAAATAGTAGCATTTTTGCTACCTGTCCTTGGCAGAATTTGTCACCAAAAACAATGGGACTCTCTCAGCACAAAGTTTTGCTGTGTAGTAATATCAACTAGAATCATAGGTATTTGAATGGGAAGCAATATGGAGGAATATTTGGGGAAAATTTGGGATGGAACTACAAGAGAAATTAATGTTGCCTTGTCCCGTAGAAATGGCTCTCTACTCTTATTATTTTTTTAATCCAGAGTGGAGTCAAAAATGTTTTATGAGGTAAAGATGAAACAGTCTTCCCTTTTCTTGCTTTTTCTAAGGGTAAGAAAACCATCTCAGAGAACGTGGTGGAGAGGACCGTGTAATGTTTGACTTGGGGATTCAATTAAGCAAACTAAATGTAAATACTATTGAAATATGGATATCAAAAAATGTAAATGATGAAAACCTGGCTTAGTTGACACTCGTAAAGGTGCGGAGACTCCCGTTGGAGCACAGTCTCACTTTGGTCTCCATTTCCCGCTGGAGGGCACTACCTCTCTGACTGATGGAAACGAGGCATCTGAACTGTGCTGTCCTCCTCTTCTTTCTGGTTCAAATCTTTCCTACAGTGGAGTTTAGGCATTTTTCATGTAAGGGTCTAAACGTCTAGTTTCTTTCTTCGCTGTAGCCTGAGGAAAAGGATCACATTTATAACACAACAAAAATTAAAATTGGTGCCTCTTAATAACTGATAGTTACCTATATCAAAATGTAAAGTAAGCAAGTATAAATGTAATATAGGCAATGCCTATATATTGCCTAAGTATAAATACAATATAGATAATAAATGTAGTGTAGGCAAATAATTATATTCTTTGACAAAGTAAGACAGTTTAAGTAAACAAATTTCTCAGTGATTTGAGACTTTCCTAAATTATACTTAAAAAGCTATCATTGTGTGAAAACTAAGCAAAACATAACTAAGTCGTTTTTAGAAAGCTGAGACATGGTCAGCCGTGACTGTGGACTCTGTTAACAATCAAGTAATTAAAGGAGTCACTGTGAATATGCTAGAACAAGCACTGAATGGGAATTACAAGAACTAGGACTTGGTCTAAAGAGCTGCTGGACCAGGATGATACCCTAACCTCTGTGAACCGTAAATGTCTTGACTAGAAAAGAGGATTGTCAAAGGTGAGGTGGAAGGTTCTGCTCAGCTCTGCGAATCCATGACTCTTTATCCAGAGAAAGTTTGTGTATATGTGGAATGTATACACAAAAGAGGTGTGCCTCTTTTAATTTTGATATAAAGTTCCCTAAAACTACAGGTTGGCACCATATGGGATCTTTTATTTACAGGTGTGTATTTAGTGTGTATTTATGTCGTTGTGGGTTATTCTTCCTCATTGTGTTCTAAAGTTAATAAAATTTCATCAGACAGCTATTAAATTTAAGTAATGTACAGTCTTATGTGTAAATCTTTGAGGCTCATATCATATCAAGTATGCATGTAATGGGGCTTACATACTAGTCTGGGCAGTGTGAGCTTGTGTATATTTTGAGAGATAATGTGCAGTCCCCTTATTTATATAAAATTATATGTAATGAACATAAAGGCACTAGTTTTCCCTAACAACATACACATTTTAAAATAACCAAGATGAGTGTAGTGAATCCTTATGGATTTCTCTCTGGTCAGATACAAAGGCCTCTGTTTCTTCATTGGGAAGTGTGGTTTCTTTCAGCCCTGAACATTCTGAGCCCAAGGATAAGTAAAAGCGTGTGTGTCCATCTTATACCCATGCAAAGTTACCAAGTCCCAGAATGAAGGGGTCTGTAGTCGAGAACAGATAGAGAAACGCAGTGAAGATTGAGTTGGTTCTCTCCAGTGATCAAGAGGAGTGCTCAGGAAGTATGCATGGGTGTCACTCATCACCTGGCAAGCACAGGCTCTTCGATCTGCCATGGTCTCCGTGGTACTCCACAAGTATCGTTGAGCGCTGTACTCTACACCCAATTTGTGAACACAGTATTTCAAAGGGAGCCCAAAAGTGTGAATGGTCCTATTACTTTTTAAAAATTCAGTATTACCTATTAGGTATTATCATTTGAGAAAGAAATGCCTTTTCAAAGTTGGTACCAATGATAAAGATCCCCAGAACTTAAGATATGTAAAGTAGGCAAGTAAGCACATAAACCAATATAAACGTTTTTTACAAATCACTGTTAAAAATATTTCAAAGGGGGACTTCCCTGGTGGTCCAGTGATAAAGAATCCGCCTTACAATGCAGGGGACGTGGGTTCGATCCCTGGTCAGGGGACTACGGTCCCACATGCTGTGGGGCAACTAAGCCCGCGGGTCACAACTACTGAGCTCGCGCGCCTCAGTGAGAGAGCCCGCATACCACAAACTACAGAGTCCACGCGCTCTGGAACCTGAGCGCCACAACTACAGAGCCCATGCAGCCTGGAGCCTGCACGCCACAACCAGAGAAGAGAAAACCCACACGCCAGAACTAGGGAGAAGTCCGTGCGCCGCAGTGAAAGATGCCGCATGCCTCAACGAAGATCCTGCGTGCCGCAACTAAAGACCTGATGCAGCCATAAATAAATAAATAAAGTCTTAAAAACGATTTCAAAGGATTTCATATAATAAATGGAGAATGTTATTTCACAGAGTTTTTAAAATTATGATGAAAGAGATCATCAATATAGGAAATGTTAGAAAATCAACTTTTATTTACCTCTAATTTATACCAAAACAATATACATTCTTTATTTTAAAATGTAACATACTTTTCAGGAATTCAATTATGAAAGAAGCCAAAATAGATTACTGTGAAAAAGAGATGACAGAGATACGAGATACCAGATATTAGTCTTTTGCAGTGTGACTAGACTGAGGAGAATAACACGACTCCCTGCATATGGATCAAATGGCAGCTATACTGGGATCCACAGAAAGAAGACAATGTTCTTTCAAAGGAAACTTATTTGTTGTAGACAACTGTAGACTGTAGACTAAAGCACCTGAAATAAAAGCCAGCAAGAAGTGGACCGGGCCTTTCTTTAGATTCTGTGGTTGTCGTAGAAAATGAAAGAAAAATGGTAGGAGGTGCATCGCGAGACAGTTATCAGTGTCACTTTTACAGTTCACATGGAACTTTTCTTTATTATCTTTTAGATCGTGTGCCACGGAGCCTGTATAAACTGGTGTCATGTTGACACACGAAGCTAATTAAAGCATGGGTAGAGAAGCAGAATGAAGAAGGAGAGCGTATGAAATAAATGACAGGCTTCCCCTTAATTGTTTCACGACTTAAGGGCCTTTACTGGCTGGGTAAATAATTCTTAGTAGATTTAGGGTTATTTTAGAGCTTAATCTAGAAATTCTACAACGTAGTTTCTGTATTGCTAAGCAATGGGGTACTTGGAAGAAAAAACCCACCCACACGTGTAAATGTGGCATTCCTGAAAGTCACGGTAGACTGTGTTTGCTAAGGCCAGGCCAGCACAGGTTGGGTGGGGGGATGGGATCTGTGCACTCAGCCCCTGGGAGCCTGCCTTTGGGAGCTGCTCCCTCCTCAAGTGTACAGGTTTCCCTGGCCTCCATAGTCTGGTCCTGACTTTGGCTGCTATAGTGAGGTCCTGGCCCTTCCCCAAGGCTCCTATGATCAGGTCTCCCAACATTTCCTGGGCTGAGAAAATTCCCCAACTCCTGCTTGCGATCCACCTTGTTCCAGGCCCAAAGCCTATAGAAAAAGTACTTCTTACCACAGGGTCTTAGCGTGAAGCCCAGAATCACTAGTAGTGAAGGGACAGCCTATTCAAAGATCGTTCCTCCCTTCTGAAAGTGTTTCATTATCCTTGTTTCAAGTGTCTCTCCCTGGTCTAATTCTTTCCTTTGGGAGAACATCTTGTCCTCAAACTTTTCGATATCTCACAAAAATCCACTCATCTCAGATACTTGTGATCTCAGGAGTGCTTAGTTGAGGCACACGGATCATCGCGCCCTCTTTCAGAATTTTTATCCTCTTTCAGATTTTTGTAACTTCCGTAATATAGTTTGGAGGAGTAGAAGCAACTTTTGAATTATTATTTTTTTAAAAAAGAGAAAAATAAAACACAAGGAGACAGCTAACCTTGCTTTAAAACCCTTGGACTAATTAGTATTTTGGTAGTTTTCTTCATCCAGCTATTGCCCTTAGCAGTTTATTAGAAAGAAGATTGGATACAAAAATGTAAGGATCATGGAGGAAATGTAAATCTGATGTAAATGTAGTATAGCAAATAAAGGAATTTGATACTGTCTTTTCTTGACCTAAGATGCCTCTCATTTGCAACAGAACAACATGTGAAGCAGAAGTTCTAATGTTTGACAGATAACAAAAAACTAATAAACCCAGGCGCAGATGGGAGCCATCCTGGACTTACATAAAAGCTGGCTCTAAGAAATGCTTTTTAATAGTCAAAGTATTTCAGCTGTTTTTGCCGTTCAAGACTGGTGTGTCTTAATGTCAAGAAGAATTTTTTTATTTAAACATTTTCATATGCTAGGAAATGTAATAACCTTAACTACAGAAATATCATAAAAGTAAAACATAAAATACACACTCAGAAATAAATCACAACTCCAGTAAATCTGATCACAAATAAATTGTGTGGGAATGATGGGTCTTCATCCTTTTGGATGCCAGGCATGTATTGAGTGCCAGAAGTTAACAGAAGCTAGTTAGAACTTGAATGCTTTCTTTCCGATATAGAGTTAGACAGAGGGGACTTTAGCAACTGCATTTGTAAATTTGTTATATTGTTTGGGACAAATTCCATTCACTCTTCAGCCCCTGTTCTCATCTCACTCCTATTTTCATGCACAATTCCTTAACCAGCGAAACTCACATGCGTTTGTTGACTTCCGCAAATGGTAAGGTAGTTAGTGATGGCAGCTCACATTCATTGCCAATTGAAAAGGACTTTGGAGAGGTCCATTTAAGACTGGACCCTCTACTAAACGGTAATTTTTAAAGAAGGTGGCTTATGTGGCCTCACAGCATTCGTTTTATTAAAAAGGATTCTCTTAGTTAGGGAAACCAGTTATATTGAGTCTTTGACACTTGAGAACAAGATCAAAGTGGGCATGAGAGCAGGTAAGGCCAGCTGCCCTTCCAATGTTTTTCACGTAAAGTAAGCGCCCTGCTCAGGATCTTGATGTTGACAAGGTTCTTCAGAGTCAGTTACCAGAATGTGCTAAGACATCTCTGGATTCTAGGTGGTTTCTCAGGGCTTCAGGGCTATAAATGATGCCAGAGTAATTTGTGAGTCAATAGACCTTAACTAGTCTTTTAACCAGTAGAAAATGTTCGATTTTGTTATCACATTGATTTTTAATACCTTATTGCCTCATTAAACTGTGCTTTTTATTTTAGATGTATCTTTATGGTAATTCTGTTTGAAGGCATCAATCCTACTGGTTTTAAGCGTTTGTTCAGAATCTTAAGTCTTCAGGGCTCCAGGAGAGACCCCATTATAGGTCATGAAAAGGATAGTGTCTAATTCTTTTATTTGTATATGTCCTTTCTTCTTTTAAATGATGAGGTTGTAACCTAAAATGGACCTTTCTTTCTGTGAGAAACAGCTTGGACCACAGCAGGACGGATGATTTAGAAAAATCTGTGACCCTTGCAGCTGGGTCTGCCTCAGGGCACAGGATGTGATGGTTGAATCACCCATTCTGCCCTGGAGGCTTGTTTAGGACACAAGCACTAACCACAGCCTGAGTATCAGCTGAGGTCCTGGGTATTGGACCAACACTGAGTCCATCTTGGGATACTGATTCCCATTCTGACCTTGGTTCCTATGATTATCTCTATTGCAGGTGAGAGTGTGTTCACTAATGGGCAGAGGCAAGGTTCGTGTCCAGATTTTCTGTTACCACTAGTCTAGCATTCTCCCCATTTTGCTGAAACTTGTCACGTGGCAAGTATGTTTCTCTTGAAGCAAGTTAGCTTTGAAAACACCACGACCAGCACCATCACCACCACCTCCATCCACGACAAACCTCTGGTGTGGTATCACTGGGGTGTGAATTGGGAATTAGCCAAGAAACCCAGTTTATTTTCTAGTCCATCTGTTTTGCTGTTCACTGAGAGTTTCATCACTCTAATAATGATTTTCTCAGCATAGGAAGATCTCATCCTTTTCTCAATCTCAAGGACATTTCTAGTCTGTAGATAAATAATTACTCAGGAAAAAAATATTTGTCCACTTATCACTTATCTTCTGGTTCAATTGTAGTTTCTCTTTAAGCTGCTTGCCTCCTTCTCTAGAAACTTCCCAGACTCTTCCAATCTGCAGTGACCTTGTTATCTTCTAAACCAGGGTTTGGTGCTTTTTTAGTAAAGGGGCAGATAGTAAACATTTTCAAGTTTGTGAGCCATATGGTGTGTTGCAACTACACGTCTGTCACTGTGGCACCAAAACAGCTGAACACAAATGCAGAGTATCTAAATGAATGGGCTTGGCTGTGTTCTGATAAAAACTTTGTTCCTAACACAGGAGAAAGAGGCTGGATTTAACTCTGGCAGTAGTATGCTGACCCTTGTCCTACACTAAAAATATTTATGTGTCAATTGCTTGGGTTATCTGTTAATATTATTTTTTAAAAATTGGTCTCATATTGTTACATAAATTTGCATTTGTGCATAGGGAATTTATTGTATGCAAATACTCTTCTCAATAAGTATTATTTATTTTTTCATTGGTTTAAGTTCCTTTGTCTTATCACCCCCAAACCTGCCCTGAGTAATCAGTATCTGGTATTTGAAAAGTGCTGCAGCTGAGCCAGAGGGGTAGTTGAGCAAGAGATAAAAGTATTCTTTCGGAGCAAACCACTTAGCTTTGGAATGATTCTGCTGGGGATCCACACGCTTGCATTTGACTTGAAAAGGCAAGTCCTCCCATACAGGAAGGACAATTGTGGTGCTAACAGATAGGAAATTTGTACTTTTCTGAAACGCATGTGTATGGTGACTGAATCTGTACTTTAGTGAGCGAGTGATTATATTGCTTTTGTGTCCTGGCTGTTCTTGCACACCTTCAAGAAATTGCTGGGAAGACAACATGGGGCAGGCTTGTCTTTAAAATAGATACCGTACAGCTGGTGGCTTGGGAAGGACGTGAATTTCTATATAGTCCCTCACAGACAAGCAAAATTCTAAATCAGTGTTTTATCAATGAATGAGGAAAACCATGTCTGGCTTGGGAGGAGGTCAGAAATCAATTAATCTCCCTTTTCCCTTAAGTGAGGGCATTTCATGAAAGAATAAGAAATAGGGAGGATCACTGATAAGAATTAAGTGAATTCTGTGTTTTCAAGTCCTTCGTGTTAATCTTCTCCTCTCTCATCATCTTTGTTAAATATGTGGTTTTAATTGTGGTCTGTGTGTACCTGGAAAGGAAAGGAAAGAAAAGAAAGGCCTTCAGTTGGCCGTTTGTACAGCGTCTCTTCCTTCATAGGGGCTCTGCAAGTTGCTTTGGAAACAACAGGAACACTGAGGCCAGTTCAAGTCTCCAGCATGTTTCCTGTGGCCCAGGAAGTGAGAAGTGAGTGAGAGGACTAGGCAGGTGAGAAGAATCCTCACTTGTCTTTTTGTCTTTGTCACCAGGAGCAATTGATTGATATCAGAAGAGCCAAGAGGGAGAAGCCAAGGGCATTCGCAATGCTTAGATGGTGACTGGTGGCAACCTGGCTATTAGCAAGCCTGTCTCTATAGTGTTCAGTGTTTTCAGAGTGCTTTGCAATCAGGTTTCTTAGTCCCCCTTCACAGCCACCACATGAAGCTAATTGATAGGCCTCTCCCGTTTAGCACTGAGGACAAGTAACTTGCTGAGGGGTCAGGCAGTGAGTTGATTATGGAGCTCATTAGTCCCTGGGTCATCAGTCTTGTGGGTTAGCAAAATATTATTTCCTTCTTATTTCGAAAAATAGCTCTAGCCAGCCTTGGAAAACTTATTACTACTGGTAGACCTGATTGTTTTCCAGGATGATACTACTGTAAAGATTCTAACTTAATAATATTTTTTTAAGATTTGCCTTTCTTAAAGCTTCATAATGTCACTTTTCAGAAAAATTTAGCTGTGCATTTTAAACTTCAGCCAAGTCCTTTATTTAGTGATGATCTCAGAATTTTGGCCCTTTTATTCCTCTTAAGTTCTTCAACCAGAGACTTCAGGAGAGAGAAAATTTTTTAACTAGTCAGACTTGGTTTGTGGCGTTAGCTGTGGTCAAAATTTGTATGGAGGGATGAGGTGAAACTTTTCTATTTCAGTTATTCTTTTTCTTTTTTTTTTTTGGTCGCGTCGGGTCTTAGTTGCGGCACACGGGCTTCTCTCTAGTTGTGGCTTGTGGGTTTTCTCTCTCTAGTTGTGGTGTGCAGGCTCCAGAGCACATGGGGCTCTGTAGTTTGTGGCATGCAGGCTCTCTAGTTGAGGTGTGCGAGCTCAGTAGTTGTGGTGTGTGGGCTTAGTTGCCCCGCGGCATGTGGGATCTTAGTTTCCTGACCAGGGATGGAACCCACGTCCCCTGCATTGTAAGGTGGATTCTTTACCACTGGACCACCAGGGAAGTCCCTCAATTATTCTGTCTTTTATTCCCAGAATCTCATAGAGGCTAGACAAAAGCAGTAACCTCGCTTTTTGGAATGAGAGATGTTGACATTTATTGTTCCATTAGTACAGGGATATTCATTCAATGATGAGTGACTAGTGGGCTTTCTCTGCTTTTCTTAATATAACCAAAACAACCCCTAACAAATAGGAAGTGGGATTTCTATAGGTCACATAAGGCTGATGACTTGTATTGACCATTCATTCAATATTTTACCCCTCAAGTATTTTTTTTTTTTTTTGCGTTATGCGGGCCTCTCACTGTTGTGGCCTCTCCAATTGCGGAGCACAGGCTCCGGACGCGCAGGCTCAGCGGCCATGGCTCACGGGCCTAGCCGCTCCGTGGCATGTGGGATCTTCCCGGACCGGGGCACGAACCTGTGTCCCCTGCATCGGCAGGCGGACTCTCAACCACTGCGCCACCAGGGAAGCCACCCCTCAAGTATTTTTTGAGTATCCCTTATATAGAGATACTGTTTTAGACAATGGGGATACAGCCCTGAATAAGAAATTCATGCAGCTTACATCTTAGTAGGTGGATTATTCTTTTAAAACCATAAATACGTATTATTGGGAAGTGATAATCACTGTTAACAAAACAAAAGCAGGGTACAGAATTGGATAGTGACTGGAGCAAGGGGGTATTTTACATGGAGTTAGAAAAAGCCTCTCTGAGGACGTGAAATCTAAAGAGACCCGAAGGAAGGAAAAGACTATGGCTAGAATAGAGCATTGCAAGAAGTGAGAACAGCAAAGACAAAAGCCTTAGGTAGGAATGAGATAGGCGTGTCTGAGGAAACAGGAGCTAGAAGGCTAGAGTGGCTGGAACATAATGAGTGAGACAGAGAGTAACAGGATGTGAAGTCAGAGATGGGCAGGGAACAGACCCTGTGGGCTTTGTTGACCAAGGTCGAGCGTGTGGACTTGGGGTCTGAGTTGACGGAAAGCCATTGGAGGAATTGGGTGAGGGTATGATAGTATCTATTTACATTTCCTAAAGGTCTCTGCGAATATTGGGTTGAAACCAGACTAAAGATAGTAGAGGCAGGGAGAGGGGACATAAGGACACTCAATAGGGAGCTACTTTGGTAGACTGAGAGGGCTGATGGTAGCTTGAACTAGGGGTGGAAATGGTGAGGAGGTATGGATTCACAACGCTATATATTGGAGTAGAGCTGGGAGTGCTTTATGACAGATTAGATGTGGAATATAAGGGAAAGAGACCACATATGGCTTCACCGGTTGGGTACTGACAACAACCCCAGGAAGAACTGTTTACAGAGACTGTGCAGTGAATGGCAGCCCAGGGAAGAGTCAAGGATGATCCTTGGATTTTGATCTAAGCAACCGTATGATTGGTGGTGCTTTTTACTGAGATGGGGCAGATTGGGGGGAACAGGTTAAGGGGTGCAGGGGAATCAAGTTCTTTGGGGGCGTGGTAAAGTTGAGATGTTGGACATCGACGAGGAGATGTCAGATGCAGAGTTAGATGTATACATATGGGACTCGGGGGAAAGGGCAGGGCTGGATATAAATATTTGAAAGAATACATGGCTATGCGACTGAATTAGAAATTTTTGTGAATGAGTGTTGAGAAAAAAAAAAGTGGTTTGTGGACTGCGCCCTGGGACACTTGCAAGATTTCAAGGTAGGGAATGAGAGAGGCATGCAGTACATCCTAAATTATTTATGCTAGGAAGTAGCGCACAAATAAACATATTTTAAAATCACTTATTTTCTTCCTCCCCTAGTAAGAGCCGTTTATGAAAATTGAGCTCACGTCCCCATGATGTTTCCTTTTGTGCTTTAACGGTGTTGTCAGTAATGAGAGATCTCATTTCTCCCTGCTGGTGATTTTATTACTACCATGTGTGCAGAGCTTATGGGGCCTAGATTCATTTGGACCACTCTTGCTTTTGTAAGCCTTTAACAGTCAGATCACTGTGAATTGCCCTGAGGTAGAGCTTTCCACAAAATGGCACGGGTGAACTGCAGTCCGACAGGTAGCCGTTGTTATTTGTGTTATGAACGCGTATCCTAGGGCGGTAGCTGCCTTTGGATGAAGCTGACTCTTCCCGCCTCTCTGTTGACCTCTCTCATATCTTGACCTCCCCATTTTGTGTGGGAGCTTCGGGGACTGGAAGACCCTTGAAGATACCGTAGACCCTTCCTTTTGCCAAAGCCAGGCCAGTGAACACCACCTCACAGTGTAATATTTCTCAGTAACCTCAGCAAGGATTTGTCCTAAATATCTGTTTAGTCCCTGGGGCTCTAGCTACATGTCTTCCACTGGGTTCTGAAGTGCTGAGGTATTTAACACAATCATTACTCAGCTCTGCTCTGTAAGCCAAATGCAATGTTAATTAGAATTACTTTTTTTTAAATGTGTCATATAATTTATTAAAATCAACACAATTCATATACAAAATATTTAAATGGCAGTCATTAAGTTTGTGAAGCACTTCAAATACTGAAATGTTAAACCAGTAAAACGACACTAAGCACCTTTTGCATCAAGGGATCTGATCTAGCTCACTGGTTCAGGCTGAACATTCACTCCGAAGTACTTCTTCAGGCATGCAAAAAACAGGGCTAACAGGTTTAATCTGTTCTTCTCCCAAAGGTGACAATCCAGCCATTCCAAATACAGTATGAAAAGGATCTACCCTATCTCCTGGCCTGTCCGCAGATCCTCCCGTTTCTTCATCTTGACACGCTAAGGTGAAACTGTGCAGTTTCTCTCTGTCAATCCAGTGAAGCCTTCCAGCCCACCAAGAATAGCATACATCTGGGAACTTCTGTGGCCTTCCACTGAATCCACCTGACGCAGGCTGGCATTCACAAAGCCACCGGCCAAGTAAATCAGAATGTACTCGATGCAACTGACTGGTAATAGCCAGGAATCCTGTGTACCAATAGATCTACCCAGCATGGGATTCAGAACCTGGCCTGCAACCAAACCCACCCTCAAAGTTCCTACATGATAAAACAAATTCGATTGCCTTTTCCACATTAATAGCACCCCGCTTCCCCAATAGAGCCAAACTGCCACCGCACAAAAAGAGAATCTTGTATCGATTTCTCCCTATTATATAAAAGTAGATTTTCACATCCCACAAAGCAGCTGGTCTCTCCGGCCTGCACTGCATTCAGCCCTTATCTTTTAGACTGGCCCCCTCTGTTCTAGTGCTCCTGTACGCTGATATAACTAGCACAGTGCCTGCTGGAACTTCCAGCAGACCATTAACTCCAGTTAGACCAGCTGCTTAGTGGGACCCCACATATCTCCAGCGAAAGAACCATCTTCTTTCTGTAGACTCTGAACATATTCCACAACTTTATTTACGTCAATAACATTAATACCATCAGAGAGAGTAAGAATGTAATCATCTCTCTCTGAGCCATAAGATGCTATATAATCTGCATGCTTCTCCAGTAATAGGGTGTCAGGTGCATCTGACTTGATAATAACATCCTTCTGCAGTGTGCCCATGTCTGAAAGCGAAAAGAGCTAGAATTACTTTTTTGCTTTTGCATCTACACTGGCATTTCGTTTCTATGCCCTGACTCTCACTCCTTCTCATGCCCCTCTCCTGCTCCATTGTTTATAAGCTCGAGACCTAAAAGTATTCAGATATGTTTGTCTCAGCAAGAATGCCAAAAACTTTTACTATTTAATGTCAACCTGATTGGAAACTCATTTAGATGTATGATCTTTCTTTTTTTTTCTAGAAATTTCAGTCTTTCTCACAGGGAGGTGTATGGTTAATAAAAGACAAGAATTAAGCACATAAACTCTTTACTTACAAGCAGAATGCACGTAAATCTAATTGTCCACATTTCCTACCTATTGTTTAACAGCTATTTTTTTTTTTTTTTTTTTAACCAGGCCTTCTTGGTTATTCTTTGTCTGTTATTGCTCTGGCTACAGAGATACAGGGTTTTGGCTGTTTTGGCCCTTTCAAGATATTAATTCTTTTCTTCCTGGGGTTTGCCCTCTCTCATTCTTGTAAAAAGGCATCCTGCTAACCTCCGTAATTACTTTCATTTATTTTATTTTTTTCTGGAAACCGTATTTAAATATCTTCAAGTTTCACCTGGAGTGATAGATATTTCAGAATTATTTTCTTTTCCAAGAACATATTTTCATTATGGCATGAAGTTAAAGTCATTTACAATTTAATTATTTTGCAAACTCCTATTTTACATGTCAGAAGAAAACCATTTGTTGGGGGTATTTGTGAGAAAGATGCTTTTGTGTTTAATATTGTTAATTCCCTCTTTGATCTTCATTCTAAAATCTGATGAATGAGATATATTACTTCCCCTGGCATTTCCTATCCTGGTGAATGGCATGACCATTTAGCTGGTACCCATCCCAGAGTCCTCTTTCAGCCTCCCTGCCTCCACTGAAGTAAATATTAAGGCTCAAAAGGTCCTGCCCTGTAATCCATCAATATCCTTTTTATTCCTTCTGCTATTGTCCAGTGTAGGTGATGGGTAATCATTTTTTACTTGAACTTCTTTGTTAATCTCCTAATTAGACTTTATCCTACCTAGTCTTGTCCCACCCAGATCATTCTCCACATTATTCCTAGAGCAATCTATCAAACCAAATCAGGTCTTGTCACGTAGCTCATCCCTCAGCATAGAATAAATTTCAAATCCTTCATATGGTATAGAAGGTTCTCCATCATCTGACCTCCTGCCTTTCATGTCAGCCTCAGTTCTTGGTACTCTGTCCCTCGTGTCCTAGGCTCACATCGTTCTGAACAACTTCTGTTTCCCTGACTGTGACAACTGTTTAATATTTCAGGTTCTCTGAACTGAAGTTCCTCACAGCCTCAACTGCGACTCCACAGACCTCAATCTTAGCCATTATTTGGCATAATAAATGAGGAGTGAATGAATAAATACTACCTTCTGGCTTCCTTAGCTGGGAACGCCTGGATACTTATAGATTGATTGGCCTACACGTAATTAAGTTGAGAATAATATTTCTCTTGATGATAACTTTTTTAATATTCACATTACATAATGATTTTGTAATTACCTAATGATTATATAATCATTTTGTATGGAAATTACATAATGATTTTGATGGAAATCAGCATATACTCTGGATGCCTCAGTAATAGGGTCTTATTTCTACTTTTGGTCTGCTAACCATTCCTAGTGATCTTTTCAGTTACCGTTTCTTTGGTTTTTCTGTTTTTGTTTTTTTTTTAACGTATTTGAACTTCACTGCAGCTTTAGAAATAGATGGAAGTGATTCCAGATTTTCAGAATAAATTTATTTTGCTCAAATAATAACTGGCTAATGAGAAGGAAAAATAGTGGAAATTTAGTCTGTTTAAATTCTGTAGACTTGCCAAAAAAGTCTATATGGACCATCATAGTAACGTCAGCTTCACTTACTTCAGGCCATTTTAGCACTCTAGAAGTGTGCTTTAGTTACTTAACAAATAGCTGAGTACCTACTAATTACCAAGTACACAGGCACACAAGTAAAGCATTTACACAACTATTTCTGAGACGACAGAGGAAAAGCCACAGTCTCACACATAGATTTTGATTATCCATTAATATATTAAGTTTATTGAGCAACTACTACATGTAGATAGGGTGCTAGTCATTGTGATTACAGAGATAATAAAAGTCAAGTGTGGTGACCTCAGGGAGCTCCAAGATACATGAAATATTACTGTAAAACAGGATAGGGCTATGAACAAGAGTCTTATCAGCTCACCTTACAGTGAGTGGTCAGGGTAATTACACCCTCTGTCAAACCATGAAAGTAGAGTCCACATGATCACGATTTGCTCATCAGAGCCAGGATGGAAGCAGGCTTTTTCAATACCTATTCCAGATTAAGAGAAAGAATATGAATGAATAAGGAACCAGAATCAAGAGAATGACATCCTGGGTCACACCAGTGTGGGACAAGAAAAGCATGGGATCCAGAAAAGTATCACTGGAACCCCAAACCCAAAGAGAAGAAAGAACAGGAAATAGACTAGTCTCTTGGTAACTGTATTTAGCTGGAACCCTACTGTATTTCGTTTATATCAATACCGTGACTCACATAGTATTCCAAAGTGAGTTGTTAGCAATTCTCAACAAATTCTTTAGGCAACTTTATCAAATCTCAAGTCTCAAAATCTTTGGGTTCTTATAGCTGCAGGCTTTAAGTCAGTCTTGTGGCCACAGTTCTGGGTCTGGAGTGGACGAAGTCAAAAGGGCCCAGAGGTGATGTTTAGCTGGTGTGTACCAGTTCTCCTGCATCAGTTATTAATATGAACACACTTCTATTCTGACCTCGCCAAGCCCCTGGACCATTCTAAACTGTCCTGATCCTCCCCAGGATCTACGGGATCTCCTTGCAGCCCAGGAGCTAAGTAGTGAGTACATGGAACAGAAGAAGACCATCGGGGCCCCCAACCAAAAAGAAAAAAATCACTACGGAGTATAAATTATTGAGAACAAGCGCCAGGCCAACAGTTCATGTCTTAATAAATAGTAGGAGCTCATAAGAACTATAGTCTTGATAATCTTTTAACTGACAGCACTTAGGAGAGACCTAACATGTAGTAGGGGCTTAGTAATTGAGAGCTGTTATTACTAAGACACACCCTCAAGGAGTCTTCTTCCTACTGAGGAGACTTGTGTCAATAGACCACAGCCCTTAGCTACATGAAGGAGAGAATGGTCCCTGTCCTGGTCCAGTGTTCTCTCACTCTGATTCCCCTCTGCGTATCACAGGATGCTCTCACCTGCACTGGGATGTTGTTTCACGTGTCAGGGCCCTCATTTCTATTTGATGGCAATTTAATTCTTTCCTAGTGTGACTACTTAAGGTTAAGTGCAGGATCTTTACCTGTTGTATTGCTAAGGAAGTTTCATTTTCTTCCATAATGTCCACAAAGCATCTTCTGCCAGTTTTACTCTCTGTGGGATTGGTGTCTCCATTTTCATGGCGCTACAGCATGCTCTCTCTCTCCACTCTAAGAGCTCTTTGTTCTTTGGAACGCTGCCCTGAGCCTGCCCATTCAGTATTCTGTTTCTGCTATCTGCTGCTGCAGTAGGATATAGCAGGTATTTTTAATTCTATTCCTTTTGTTAGAAAGAGTAATTTCCTTTTTGGGGGTGGAAATAAAGATGTCTTTATACTTAGACCACTTGAGGGCTGAAGCCCAGAGAGTTTCCTTTAAAATCATCACAAGCTCCAAATCTTGTGGCGACTTGCCTTCATATGCAAAATCTGCTATGGAGCTATCACCAGAAATTTTGTTTTGCAGTTTCCCAGCACACTTCTTTCTCCAACTCAGGATTTCTCAACTTGAGCACTATTGACGTTTGGGGCTGGAAAATTGTAGGGGGCTATCCTGTACGTTGTCAGACATTCAGAACCATCCTTGTCCTCTACCAACTAGATTCCCATAGAAACTGCCCAGTTTTGACCACTAAAAATGTCTGCAAGGCATTTTTGTCAAATACCCCTGCTGGGGGCCAAATCACTTCAGGTTGAGAACTGCTCTAAATAATAAACACGTGAAAGTAGATTGGCAAACAAGTTATAAATGTGTTGACAGGCAAAGCGAAAACATTCGTGGTGATGACAGCAAATACTTAGCACTTAATGTGGGCCAGGTACTGCTGGAAAAGCCCTTTTCATGTAAGTAAACCAAACCCATAGACTGAGGTACCACTGTACCGTTATTTATACACATCTTATAGACGAGGACACTGAGACACAGAGAGGTCATGCAGGGGCTAAGTGTCAGATCAAGAATCTGAACCTAGGGACTTCCCTGGCAGTCCAGTGGTTAAGACTTTGCCTTCCTATGAAGTGGGGTGCTGGCTCCATCCCTCCTCAGGGAGCTAAGCTCCCACATGCCTTGCGACCAAAAAGCCAAAACATAAAACAGAAGCAATACTGTAACAAATTCAATAAAGACTTTAAAAATGGTTCACATCAAAAAAAAAGAATCTGAACCTAGGCCTGATTGTGACCCTATAGTCAATGATCTGAACTCACTGTGCTTTTCTTTCAACAAAAATTTATTGGAATAGAGACCTACTTGGCATTATACGGAATATTATCTTTGGTACGTGCTTAGTAAATACTTTGTTAAGTGAATAAACGAGTATCTGTAGATCATCTAATATTTTAAATTAGTATTGAATAGATTCTTTAGTTAATTTAAATAAAAAAGTACTTTTCCCTGAGTACAGTCGACTATTATCTATTAGAGCAAAGCAGAGGGTCTCTTAGCATTTCTAAGCCCATTGACAGGAATCTTTTGGAAAAGATTTGTTAAGGTGACCTTTAAAATCTCTTCTGATCTGAGCATTTATCTGTGTGCTGGTGCAGTATTGCAACATTTCAGAATGAAGACTGATCAAACTGAACAAAATATTTTTTTCCTGATGAGATTAAGCAAAGCACCTACTCTTGCCATATAATAGGGAAAGAGAGGATTCATCCTCCCTCCTAAACTAGGTATGCATTCTCATGAGGTATGATGCACTGTTTGATAGTTTGACCTAGCTTCAGGACTTATAAAATATTAAACATCTTTAACTAACAGGAAGCCACTTTAGTCGATCAATCTTCAGGCTTTCATAGTTGGCTTCCTATAATAGATGAGGGGCTGAGCTCTAATGTTTGTTACAAATGCATTACATCTGATTTATATCTAAGTGGGAAGCCCGTATTTTATATAATAAAATATAAAAACATAGTATTCTTTTATTCTTGTTAAAGATGTTTTTAAAATGTTTTTCTATAAGGCAAAAGAATGGAAGCTTCCAGAGTGTCAATTAAAATAATTTTACTAAGAGTAATAAATAAAATAGAACCATAAAGTAGCAAGAAAATAATCACAATAGCTTCATCCTGCTAGTTCTCTTAAAACTCACATTGTGAATTTTCCTCAGTGAGACCGTAAGTAATATAAGTATTCTCTTTTCGTTTAGATGATCTTTTAAAAATTTGAATGGCTTCATATTTTTTCCCTAATTTTGAAGGAGAAGTCAGTTATTTTAAGGACAATACTAGAAAGTATTCCAAATCTCAATTTTCATGGAAAAAGATATTCCAGATATCATGTCATTAAAGAGGAATAGTAGTACCAATATGTTTTATCTTCGTCAGTGATTTGAAGGGATGCTTTTGTTTCCTCATCTAGGGTGTTTGCTTATAGTATTAGAATTCATGATTTATTTTATTTCATTTCATTTTTACATTATATAATACTAAATTTTTTTAATTTTTTGGCTTTTTTAAATTGAAGTTTAGTTGATTTACAATATGTTTCAGGTGTAGAACATAGTGATTCAAAACTTATATATTATACTCTACTTAAAGTTATAAATTATTGACTATATTCCCTGTGCTGTACAATATATTCTTTTAGCTTATTTATTTTATACCTAGTGCTTTGTACCTCTTAACTCTCTACCCCTGTCTTGCCCCTTTCCACTTCCCTCTTCTCACTGGTAACCGCTAGTTGGTTCTCTAGATGCATGAATCTGTTTGTTTTGTTATAGTCATTCCTTTATTTTTTAGATTTCTGATATAAATGGTAACACACAGTATTTTTCTTTCTCTTTCTGACTTATTTCACTAAGCATAATACCCTCCAGCCCATCCATGTTGTTGCAAATGTAAAAATTTAATTCTTTTTTATGGCTGAGTAGTATTACATTTTGTGTGTGTGTGTGTGTGTGTGTGTGTGTCTGTGTATAGAGAGAGAGAGACACCACATCTTTTTTATCCATTCATCTATCAATTGACACTTAGGTTGCTTCTGTATCTTGGCTATTGTAAATAATGCTGCTGTGAACACTGGGGTGTGTGTATCTGTCTGAATTTGTTTTTGTTTTCTTCAGATATATACTCAGTAGTGGAATTCCTGGATCATATGGTAGTTCGATTTTTAGTTTTTTGAAGAACCTCCATACCATTGTCCATAGTGGCTGCATCAATTTACATTCCCACCAACAGTGTACAGTGGTTCCCTTTTCTCCACATTCTTGCCAACGTTTGTTATTTGTGGTCTTTTTGATGATAGCCATTCTAACAGGTGTGAGGGGGTTGACCTCTTTGTGGTTTTGATTTGCATTTCTCTGATGATTAGTGGTGTTGAGCATCTTTTCATGTGCTTGTTAGCCATCAGTATGTCTTCTTTGGAAAAATATCTATTCAGGTGTTCTGTTTTTTAATCAGGTTTTTTTTTTTTATATTGAGTTTTATGAGCTGTTTTATATATTTTGAATATTAACCCCTTATTGGTCATATCATTTGCAAGTATTTTTTCCCATTAAGTACGTTGTCTTTTCGTTTTCGTCAATGGTTTCCTTTGTTGTGCAAAAGCTTTTAAGTTTATTAGGTCACGTTTGTTTGTTTGCTTTTGTTTCCTTTGCCTTAGGAGACAGATCCAAAAAAATATTGCTACAATTCATGTCAAAGAGTGTTCTGCCTATGTTTTCATCTAGTTTATGGTTTTTGGTCTTACATTTAGGCTTTCAATCCATTTTGAGTTTATTTTTGTATATGGTGTGAAGGAATGTTCTAATTTGATTATTTCACATGTAGCTGTTCAGTTTTCCCAGCACCACTTATTGAAGAGACTGTCTTTTTCCCATTGTGTATTGTTAACTCCTTTGTCGTAGCTTGATTGACCGTAAGCGCATGGGTTTACTTCTGGGCTCTCTGTTCTGTTCCATTGATCTATGTGTCTGTTTTTGTGCCAGTACCATACTGTTTTGATTATCGTGGCTTTGTAGTATAGTCTGAATTCAAGGAGCATGACACCTCCAGCTTTGTTCTTTTTTGTCAAGATTGCTTTGGCTATTCGGGGTCATTTGTGATTCCATATAAATTTTAGGGTTATTTGTTCTAGTTCTGTGAAAAATGTCATAGGTATTTTGATAGGGACTGTATTGACTGTAGATTGCTTTGGGTAGCGTGGACATTTTAACAGTATTATTTTTTCCAGTCCATGAACACAGGATATCTCTCCATTTACTTGTATCACCTTCAATTTCCTTCATCAGAGTTTTCTACTTTACAGAGTATAGGTCTTTCACCTCCTTGGTTAAGTTTATTCCTGGGTATTTTATTCTTTTTGATGCAATTTTAAATGGGATTGTTTTCTTGCTTTCTCTTTCTGATAGTTCATTATCAGTGTATAGAAAAGCAACGGATTTCTATATATTAATCTTGTATCCTGCAACTCTCCTGAATTTACTGATGAGCTTTAGGAGTTTTTTGGTGGCGTGTTTAGGATTTTCTCTGTATGTATCATGTCATCTGCAAACAGTGACACTTTTACTTCTTCCTTTCCAACTTGTATTCCTTTTATTTCTTGTCTGATTGCTATGACTAGGACTTCCAACACCATGTTGAATAAAACTGGCAAGAGAGGACATCCTTGTCTTGTTTCTCGGCTTAGGGGAAGTGCTTTGAGCTTTCAACCCCCGGGTATGATGTTAGCTGTGGGCTTATCATATATGGCCTATGTTATTTCCTTATCTATGGTGTTTGCTTAGAGTATTAGAATTTGTGATTTCTATAATGAGTACTTAGCACACAGTAAGTGATCTATAAGTCACCTCCCACACAGTCTTGATGCAGAGCATTACTTTGCTATATAGCAAAGTAAAATAATTTGCAGAGTACCAGATAATTTGCAGATTACTCTAAGTAACTGTATATAAAGTAGCTGATGAATACACAGATTTCTATTGGAGTAGTAGGGTCATTCACACATGCTTTTTTTTTTTTAAATGAGTCTGGATCTTTGGAAAACTCCAGAAAACAAAGCAAAATAGAATTCCTCAGAGAATAGGAAGTGACTTTCTTAAGGTTGTTGGGAACTGTTCTCCCAATAGATGGCTGGAATCTGTGTTTCCCCACTTTACGCTCTGAAGTTGCCAGAAATAACTCCAACCACTGAGTTATTGAAGGCTTATGTTTTATGAAACTGTCTTCAAAAAATGTCATGATTGACAATTGTAGAGCTAGCAGAGAGCTAAGCCTTCATTGGTATATAAGTATTATTCAGATATATTTTACTCGAAGGTCAAAAATGATGGCTGGTCTAGACACATTTTTCCATGACCTGAATTAAAACAAGAAAATTGCTGACATGAGTAGAAGGTCAATAATCCTGATTCTAAAAGAGGACCTATTCCTTTCAAATGATATCATCAAGTAGTTTATTCTTCCATAAAAAACTGGCCCATATATCACCCCCTCTTATGGGATTAATAATACTATACAATCTATATTTAATATGTTTAAAAAGAACCTGTTACAAGATACTGAAAGGCGTACCTGTTGCATGTTGTATCAACTTTCTGAAAGTGGGAAAATAAATGACTGCTCTTTTCAGCAGGCCTCTAAATGGTTATAGATGTTACCTTAGATTCATGGTTATGATAATAAGCTTTGTTACAGTGGAGAGGCATTGGGATTTAATCTTGCTACACACTAAGGAAGAATGAAAGATGTTCTTATGTTTTACTTGGTTGAATCCAAAAAAACATGAGATCTGAGAGATGTGTAAGACTTGGAGAGAACCAAATTTAGAAGACAGAACTCACTTGTAAAAAGTCTGCATTAGTTGTTAATGATCATCTCAGAAATAGAACTATGCAGATTGGGATGGGAGGTGAATTTTAAGCCATCAACCATATTATAAGTTATTGGATATAACTCTTTTTTTTTTTTTTTTTGGTGGTACACGGGCCTCTCACTGTTGTGGCCTCTCCCGTTGTGAAGCACAGGCTCCGGACGCGCAGGCTCAGCGGCCATGGCTCACGGGCCCAGCCGCTCCGTGGCATGTGGGATCTTCCCATACTGGGGCACGAACCCATGTCCCCTGCATCCGCAGGTGGATTCTCAACCACTGCGCCACCAGGGAAGCCCTGGATATAACTCTTTTGTTGATGGAAATAAATTAGACACTGACATATGAAATGATTACTAAAAGAGCAAAGTTTAAATCAGTGTTGCTTTGATGAAATGATCATTATGGTCCAAGTGTAAATCTGTAATTTTCTCTGTCATATGTGAGGATTATGTGTGACTTACTTATTTAATAGGTAACTGGTATTGATTTTGTAGATTCAGGAAAAAGTTTTGTGAGTACCAACTGCTGGTCAAGATTGCTCCCCTTTTTTACTTCGCTTAAGACCATGGTACATTTCCTTTATGGTTCAGCCTCGAAAAGTTAGAGAAAAGTCAAAATTAAACCAGTACTATTCACAGTAAAGCACGTACTTCTAGGATCATAGATTAATGAGAACTAAAAAATTATATTCTCATTTTCAATCTCCTAAAATTAACTTAAACATTTGCACACTGGAATTTTTGGACTATATTTGTGAATTTTCTATATTTTAAAAATTGTTTCTTATTCCTTAGGATATAGCATTCTTAGATACAGGTCTTAGTGAAAGTTGGCAGGGAAAGGAAATTATGTTCAAATTAGTTCATTTTGCTTCTGATCATTTTAATAAAATTACACAGTTTGGTCATGAGGGGGAAAAAAATTTTGTATTTTCTTTTTATGTCAGTTGTGATGTCTCTAGTTCCAACCAGTACAGAAATTCGGGAATTAACCAATTAATTAGAAATGTTGATAACTGTGTATATGTCCCATTTAAAATAGTTACTTTAATGCAATGGTGATCTCTTGGTTCATTATATACTCTTCAGTGTGCAGAAATTTTGCTGAGAATTTGATGCAGTGTCAGTTTTTCTGAGTGTTGAATATATCTACCCAACTTGTGTTTCTTAACATAAGGTCAGAGTGCTCCCAATTGCATTCAAATAATTTCTAAGCTGCAGTTTTAAATACTTGTAAGATTTATGTTAATTCTGTTTCTCACAAATAAAACCAACAAAATTAAGTTGTATAAATAGCTTCCTTTTTCTTTTTTTCTGGAATTTTGGCATTATCATGTCTCTTTTTGATAGCTTGAGAATTAGTTATACCTTTGCCCAAAACTTTAAAAAAAATCAGTATTAGCTCTCATACACAGGACTTCAGTGAGTTTTAATTTTTTCCCTAGTTAGAGGTGCATGTTACAGCTTGCCATTGTGGTCATTGTGGTTCATTTCATTAAGCTTCTTATTCTATATGCTTTCTTGAGACTTGAGAAACAGTATTTTTCTGAGTGATTGTACTATATTGTTCCAAATATAAGGCTACCCAGAATAGAAGGCAACCTCCAACTAGAAACAGCTCAAATATGGAGAAAGGCTGGGGGCCCAGAGCCCGGCGGGTCTTGCAGTGGTGGCAAGGGTGCCGAGGAATAGGACGATGCCTGCCCACTCTCCCGGTGAGTGAAGATGGGTCAGCTGCTGATTTGCTTGTGCATAACCAGATGGCTTCTGTTGCTAGAGGAAAAGGCATACTGGGGGGGGAAGAAGAAGTCTGTACACATGAAAGAAAGTCACTGTGTGTCCAAATCAGGGAGGGAAGGCGGGAGTAGAGTCTATTTCACCTCCTAAATGGTCGCCTTCAGTGTTTTGTTTTTTTTTTTTCCCTGAACCTGGGGGTGAAAGTTGAATAACCCCAAACACTGGAGGAGGAGGAAAGTACCTGCACCTTTTGTGAAAAGGAGTTTAAAGGTCAGTGGCCATGGAAAGGAATTGTTAGACACCATCAGATGTCTCACGACCAGCCCAGAAAATTATTCCTTGCCCTTTCAAATTGACTGCTGACCCAAGAGGTGGTGCATGCACTGTGTCATCATGTGTAGCCTGAAAATAAGCAACCCCAAAGCTGGGAGTCACATTTCCCATTTTAGTAAGATTTTTTTCTTTTTAAATTCCCTGTCTTCCTGAGCCAGCCAAGATACGATTTAAATAAACAGGCTAAATCTTATTGAAATAAACTCCAAGGGACTGTTTAAAATTATTTGTTGGGCTAGTATTTCACCCAGTAGCATATTTTAAAAAATACTTCAGTGAAAAATGTATTATTCGATGGAGAATATGTATTGATGGAGCCCAGAGAAAACTCCAGGTATTGGTCTGATTCTACTAATAAGCACATAGAAATCTAAGCTTTTATTTCATAGTAACTAAATAAGATGTGATGGAATGAGGTGCTTGTTTCTGCTATAATCTAGAAAACTCTTCAGCACCTGTTAGTGTACAACTTAACCAGCATTCAGTAACCTTTGCGGCTTCACAAAAACTACATACAAAATAAACCTTGACCTTTCTAATGATTACCAGTCCATGGCTCGCAAGACAAGTTTTAAGTAGAACTTTAATCCCTGAATGATAAGTTTTTCTCCACTGGGTAGTTTCCATTGTAGCCTTCATGATGATGATGAAACTTCTTTAATAAAAAAGTATGTTTTTCTGAACAGACAGGACTCTCCTTAAGTTTAAACAATGCTTAATTGCCCAGAGGATTTGGTTTAGGGAAGCTACTTATCATTGATTTCAGAAATTCTCTTAAACCAAAATACCCTGAAAGATAGAGGTCCCGTGCCCAAGGAATAGCAAGCTAGAATTTGACATGCCTACCATTTTGCCAGGTCTGGGAAGGGAACCTTTGAAACAGAAGGGCTGGGCAGAAAAGGATTTGAAAGGGAGAACTGGAAGAGAGTGTATCCCAGAGGGGGAAGGATTGTTGCCAAGTTAGATTACCAGTCAGAGGAAACAGCACTGCAGTGGTGGAGTCTAAATGAGAGGGTCCATGTGAACTCTGTATAACCTCAGAAGCCTTTTCCAAAGAGTTCATAAGGGTGATACCAGTCAGGAAAGAGACTAGTAGAGGATCAGGGCTTTTCAGGGAAGAAGAGCTTCCTTTATAACTCCTTCGCTTTGGGAATATTTGATCTCTATAAAGGAAGAGGATGCCCAAATTTGGTGGGGGGAGTGTGTGCCTATTATTAACCATCTTTAAACTTCAAACAGTTTCCTTTCTATTATTTGTTTTGGGTACTATTATGTCTGATTTGATCCAAATTACAAATACAGCAAAACAAATATTATAAACATTTTTTTCCCAGAGGGGGTTGGGGCTATAATAATTGTATGTGCTGTTCATCACCTCCTGTTAATTTCATCATTAGTTGCAACGGCAGACAGAAGCTGGAGAGGTCACCTAAATGTCAGATTCCATGGCTTCCTCTCCCTGTTGGCTAGTGAGGGCGGGGGCAGGACCTGACCTGATTGCATTAGGAAAAGAACATGGCCTCAGTTGGCTTGTGAGGTGGCAAGGATAGCCTTCAAGGACATAGGAAGAAAGGACAGTGACAAGGGAAGAGAGATTTTCCAAGTTGCATACAAATAATCACCTTTGTAAAACTCAACAGGAAGAGTTAATTTCTCTACAAATAGTGTTGTTTGTGTAAAACCCATACCTGTAACCTGTGCTCAGCTCCTCCCTCCCGTCCCCAAAATGCACAACATAGAAGCTCTCCTGTAGGTGCTGGAAAATTAACATCCCAGATCACTGTTGTTTCTTCCTTTCATGATTTCACACATGATGCACCTTCCCTGGCTCCTTCTCCGGGGGTTAGATTCATAGGATCAAGTTAAAGGGAACAGTTATTAATCTATTATGAAAAAAATCTGTAGATTTGTTGATGGACAGAAATTAAAATCTCTCAGGCCCTAAAAACAGGTTTGGCCAATTCCCATTAGACTGTTTTTGCTAGGAGGATAGATCACTGCTGTTCTTTTTCTTTCCTGATCCATTAGTCTTTTTCCCGAGGAACCCCTAGAAAAAGTGACGTTTTTTACTTTTTCCCAGTTCCTGTATGGGTGACTGTGACTCTCACAGGTCAAATGACTAATGCCGAAGTTCTGACTTCTCAGCAGTTCAGTTGAAGAGTCACTACACTACAAATATGTAATTTGTGATCTGTTTTGTTTTTCAGTTTTAAAAGTTCATAAAATAAGAGAATTCTTGAAGAAAATGTTGAATATGGTTAAATCTCTTTGGGAAATGTTCCACCATAGGTCTTTCCCTCAAAGAAGGGTTTTATAAGGGACACCATTTCTCGACTGCAGCAATATGCCTTTGAGAAATGGTGATGTGTCTGCATTTTCTGAGACATATGGAATATGGCATTTGTCTTGCTGAGTGGGCATGTGTAACTCAGCTGTGGAGTAACTCACAAATTCCCTACTCTTGAGTAGCTTTAAGTTTCAAAAATCATTCTTGAAATGTTCTTAATGGGCATTCCTTAGGGGGCACTGCTCTCTTTGGTAAATCAGAAGTGACATCTGGAAATGCATAGAGATGGCTCTTGGTTACATTTTTTTTTTTTTTTTTTTCCTCTGCTGGTCAAGCAGAGAGTGTCTTCCAATTAACAGGTTGATAGCATCTTTGGACAGGCTAGAGAAAATTAACAAAATGGCTAATTCTTGTTTGGCAGTGAAATTGAATATTGAATGACATCTCTGCAGTTATAAACGACCTTTGTTTTAATAACAAAGTTGTTGATTTTCTACTAAGGGTTCTTTTAGGTTGTCATCAGGGGCTGATGGGAGTAACAGTTCACCCAACTCTCCAGCTAGCTTCAGTGGACATACCACACCTTCTCAGCAGCCTGAACCCGTGGTACACTCTCTTAAGGTAACCAACTGTGTACAGCCATTTATCCAGTACTTCAGTTGTGTTGTGGCTTGCTCGCTATAGTCTGGTAATCCTCACGGTCTCGTTTTAACCATAGATACTTTATTTTTTGAGCCCTTATGGTGTAACTTTTTTTTTTTAATCTTAAGTTTTAAAGTATGATTTTAATTTTTTTAAACTAATAGTGGGTTTGAATACTTATGGTTGAATTGAATCTCTAGTTTTATCATTTTATTTCGAGTAATGTGATTCATATCTATCTGCATCGAAGTTGAAGTCTGATGTGCATGTATATTCATATGTGTAAAATACTGTTACAGGTATTTTCTGTGCAATGTTTGTAGCATGGATGTCTTCAAATATAGGAAGTTAATAGTTGGCCAAAATAAGGAAAGATACCATATTTTTCTTTCTTTTTGCAACTGACGTACTGAAAGTTTTCAAATAAACAAAAACCTACTCTGTTCACCATTAAATAGAAATTAAGTCTTCAAACTCTAGTTAATGCTTTAATGCTTCTTTATAGAGTATTAGAAAATAGATATATGGTCTTATTCATGAAGATATTTTATTTTTTGCTTATACTTCAGCTTCAGCAATGACTTAAAAAAAGATTTGGCTGAAATTTATCATTTATTTTTCTTTACCAGTAAGGAGCTTTCCAATAAGTAAAATTAATAATAAGCAGTGTAGGGAGGGGGAGGAGAACTGGGAAGGAAAATAAAATAAAATAAAATAAAATAAGCAGTGTAAATATTTACCTCTCTGAGAAGAAACGGCAGGCAATAAAAATCTTAAGAACTGAGACAGTTCCTTGAAGTTTCATCAGTTCCAAAGTATAAAACACTGTCCTCCAAATTACCTATAATTCCTAACATGTAGCCTTGGTCCAACCTTTCTGAGCCATAAAGTAAGTAGAGTGCTTCAGTCCTGCTTTTGCCACATGGGTTTCAACGACTTTTCTAGAACTGTTTTGGTTTCAGAAGGACTTATCAACAGCCTGATGATGCACTCTTGTGAAGGGGCCCACACTTTCCTTGGCATGCAGAAAGCAAAGAAGTAGATGAGAACCGCAGAGTATTTACTTGAGGATGACTGTTTTAGCAGTCGCTTTAGCTCCCTTGTTGTATTTTGCTGGAACTTAGATGAAATGAGTTTGCTTCTCTCAAGCACATACTGATTGGGCACCGCCCTGTGTCTGGGCTGCTGGTTTATCTACTGGCTTGCTCTCTGCGACAGCATGTGGATACTGTTTAGTACGAACAGCATGCTAAAGAAGCTGTTACTTTAGCGTAAATCAGGCACTAGCGATCTGAAAAGCATTTCCGAAATGGGAAAATGAAGGAGTGGCTTCAATCCTGTAGTATTAGTATCTGCACATACTCCAAAGGCAACACGCTGCCCTGCTTTCCAAACTGTCTGAAACCTGTTTCAGCCTATTGCCTTATTCAATGGCAAGTGCAGTTGGAATCAGATCAGTGCAGTGGGTCACATTGCCACCATTCCCAAATTTCTCAAGGCAGCTGTGTTAGTATGGCCTAAAAGGAAGGGGAGGGCAAGGAAGAGCTATTCAATTTTCTCTGAATTCATTCTCTAATTTTCATCTAAAATTTTATCTCAAGAGGAAGATACTATATCATAATCAGAACACGTTAAGTGTCCTCACTTGGCCAATGGGTAATGCCAAGCAACTGAAGCATCTTGATTGGGTACTGGAAGCTCTTGAATATAGAATACGTTCGCTTCCACGAGTTGAAACAGAAATATGTGCAAACATAGCCTCTGGGAAATGCATCTTCAGAACATCGCAGTATAAAAAAAGAAATGTAGCCACTCAACGTTTTGTTTTTTAAAGCTACCACTGTAGAGCTGATTTATATCATAAGATTGTTCTGTTCTGAAAGGAATAGTCAGGACAATGGCTCCTTTTCTCATTTTCTGATAAGTTTTTAAAAATGTCTGGGCTTTGATAAACTCCATGGTCATAGCTGTGGGGAAAGTGTTGTTGTAAGCCAGTGTGAGGAGTTAGCCCACTTGTGATAACACCACGTTTTTCTTGCTTTAAAATTCCTAACTATTAACTAGAGCTTCACTTCAATGAGTAGAGATTAACTGAATTTAAGTACACTTCCTGAGGTACATTATAAATCGAATTTGTAGGCAAATGAGCTTGTTCCAGGAGTTCTTTAAGTTTTCTGTGAATATTCACTGAGCATCATCAGTGATTTGCTCTAAGTATAAAAGAAATGTGAACTGACTCTAATATGAGTTGAGTACCAGGGTGAGGCTTTCATTTACCACTGTCATATCCTTCTTTAAAGAAGTAGTACCTATATAGTAATAATGGCCAGAAGTTTTGAGTTAATGAGAAAGTAGTTTGTGAGATTATTTATTACAGATTTGAACTCGGGTAAATATCGTTGTAGTCTCAGTATCCATGAACTCGACATGAAGGTCCCACTTCGGGCCTGAGTTATTTATTTTGGTCCACCTGTTTGTTCATTGGTGCAAATTCTCAGGTGACATCTTTAGGTGTGGCTATCAGCCCTGACCATGGTAACAGCAGAACCAGGGACTTCAGCACTGTTACAGTTCAGTGTGGATTCTACAGGAGCTTTTAGAAAAAGCTTTTTTTTTTTTTTTTTTTTTTTTTTGCTACATCAATGATTGATTTGATTTATAAGCTGATGTAGAGAAAACTAAACAGCACTCAAAGCGAAAGTTTTGCCCTCTTTTTTACTACAGAAAGTATTGACGTGAAAATTTTAAAGACATTTTGAACAGAATTTTATTCTCAATCCATTTAGTGATAATTTAGAGAAGCAGAACCTAAAATTGTTTAAAAGCATCTCCTTCCTAGATGAAAAAGTGAAAAATATTTAGTGTTGCTCAAATATTTTCACAACTGGGGAGCCATTGCCTCTCTTCGCTTCTGTCCAAGAGCTGTGGCCTAGTCCTTTCCTAGGCACCAGAAACATGTCTAGGAAAGAACTGTGAGGTCACTAGTGTTAATGTTAACAAAAAGTTCTTATGCTACATATTTCTGGGTTCTGACCAGTTTCAGCTGTGACTATTACCTTTTTTAGTCATTTTTTTCTTTAGGCCTTGTCTACATATCATCTGGACTGTTGAGCAATATAATTAATTACATGCCAGTCTTTACAATGGAGCAAGAATTATTGACTGTCTCCAAATGGTTGACAATCAAGTTTATCTTAATGACCAAAGTAACTAAATGCATCTCATTGTTAATGAATTCAATTGACTATTAGTGATGCAATAGATGGCTCTTAATGGCCATTTGAAAATCAAGTAGGATTCAGATAGCTTTCAGAACAATCAACTCTTTTAAAAGATTTTGCCATGTGCTAATCCACTCTGATATGCAGACATGGAGAAAACTAAAAGTTTTTACAAAGTGGAGCTCCTTGATTTTTATTCATAACTAACAAGTTTTTTTCCATGTGAAATTTGCTTTTCTTTTTCAACAAATCCAGGTCTTGGATGTTCAGGAAACTATAGATCGTCAACAGGGTAAAGAGTATGAACATGACCTTAGTGAGACAGAAAAAGCTATAGTGAGAGAAATGTGCAATGTGAGTTTAATGTGCTTTATTGTGTGTTCTATGTCGAAAAACCTCACCATAGCTTAGTCATTGCTTCATGAATACATTCTTTTTAAAATGCTGGCCAAATGCCTTTATAGTTTTATGTGAAAGTAAAACCAACCTTCCCTTGATTTTCTTTAGTAAATTTTATGGCAGTTTTGTTAACACAGTAATCATGTTGTAAAATATTCAGGTAAGCAAGAATCCGCCAATTCTGTGTTACAGAATGAAGTGTGAAAGTTTTTGAATAAATTTTCTAAAATGTTACTAGTTTTGATACAATAAGCTTCCATTTCATAATTTTCCTTAATTATGTTTAAAAACCTGTGATAAAGAAAACACAACCTTCTTCATATTATTTGTAACTAGGGGAAAAAAAAAATCACTATCTTAATAGGTAATATTTGCTTAGTTCTTCATGCATATGATACGTGTGCTCCTGTCATGCCAATCAGTATCTTTACCTCTCAGTGGTTGATGCAAGCTCAAAATAGTAAGAGGTAGATAGATACGAACTTCAGAGATAGTTAGCTACACAGAAATCTACCTTATGAAGTCATAGAAAAGCACAGTTTAAAAAGAAAAAAAGACATGCTATTTTCACAGTGCACAGCCTATGTAATCATTATTGCGGTTTGCATTTGATTAACTGAATTTTAGTTTAGTAATATGCTTGGATATATCATTTGATCAAGAATATAATTTGTGAAGCTTGTTAAAAAGCTAAGTAGAATATGATAGGGGAAGACATTTCTTAAAAGCAAAAATTCATGGCCGATTATTTTAAGCACTGATTTGAATTGGCTTTATACTGTACTTTATCCCTATAGTCTTTGTTCATTAGGGTATCAAAATTGCTTGGAAACACCCTTCAGCTTTAGGCTATTAGGACCAGATATCTCATTTATGTACCTCCCTAAGGTGTTCCTGGAATCCAGTAAACGTTAAATTAGGTCCCATGGGCATTTTAACACTCTTGCCCCAGCACATATAGGCTCCTGCTTGCTTGTGTTGTGGCTGTTTTTCTTTCCTACATATCTGTTTTTGTCTGTTTTCAAAAGGTCGTTGGTTCTAGATGTCATAATTTCCTAAATGCATCACTGTTCATCTTCTGTAGCTTTTTGCCTGTCCTTAAGGTTTTCACTTTGAACATTTCCCTCAGATAAATTTTAAAGTTCAGACGTTAGGAATTGTAAAACTAGAAGGGACCATAGAAGGTCACACCTCCAGTGGTTCTCAAAGAGTCATATGAGGCTCCTTCATAATTCAGAGGTCTGGGTTTCACCCCAGATCATGGGCAGTTGGGTTAGGAACTCCTCGGTAAGAACCCCATACTTGCATTTTATGTTTGAAGAAACTAAGTTACTTGCCCAAATTGTTCTCTAATGAACAATAAAGTCAGATGTATACCCTGATTTCCTCTGAGGACCAGCCCTTTCCACTTTCCCAAGTGTAGTTAGTTAATCCAGGCACTGCCATTTTCTTTCCTCAATAATGAAAATCAACGTATTGGGCGCCCCAAAAATTTCGTTTGGGTTTTTCTGTAACATCTGGTCAGAAAAAACCAGAACGAACTTTTTGGCCAACCCAATAGCTTGCAGAGGAGACCATCTCCATTGTGCTTAATGGCAGAACTTCTGTAAAGAAACAGCAGGACTGTTTTTTGAGGAAAGATTTTTAGATATTAGAAAAGTTATTTCTGAGTCGTAGAAGCGACCCACTAATGAATTGGATCTTGATTAGTTCTGCAATGATTTTTTGCTCGCCTGTATTTCCAAAAATCCTTCACTGTCCTCTTCGTGTACCTTCAGAAGTTTTCTAGGGCATCTTTTATCACCGAAATTTGAGAAAAAAAATGTAGTTCAAATCTGATTATTAGCACTCTTATATTTGGAAACTGTTTAAAAGCTAAGAGAAAAAATTGTTGATTTAAAATATTTGTGTCAAGACAAGGGGAAGAAGGTGGAAGAGTAAGATGCAGAGATCACCTTCCTCCCCACAGACACTTCAGAAATACATCTACACGTGGAACAACTCCTACAGAACACCTACTGAACGCTGGCAGAAGGCCTCAGACCTCCCAAAAGGCAAGAAACTCCCCACATACCTGGGCAGGGCAAAAGCATAAAGAATAAGCAGAGACCAAAGAATAGGGACAGGACCTGTACCAGTGGGAGGGAGTTGTGAAGGAGGCAAGGTTTCCACACACTAGGAAGCCCCTTCGTGGGCAGAGACTGCGGGTGGCGGAGGGGGAAAGCTTCGGAGCCGCGGAGGAGAGCACAGCAACAGGGGTGCAGAGAGCATAGCGGAGAAATTCCCGCACAGAGGATCAGTGCTGACTGGCACTCACCAGCCCCGAGAGGCTTGTCTGCTCCCCCGCCGGGGCTGGGAGCTGAGGCTCAGGCTTCGGTCAGAGCTCTGGGAGAGGACTGGTGTTGGTGGCGTGAACACAGCCTGCAGGGGGTTAGTGCACCACGTCTAGCTGCTGGGAGGGAGTCCGGGGAAAAGTCTGGACCTGCTTTCTTCCCTCTTTGTTTTCTGGTGCGCGAGGAGAGGGGATTAAGAGCACTGCTTAAAGGAGCTCCAGAGACGGGTGCGAGCCGGGGCTATCAGCGCGGACCCCAGAGATGGGCAGGAGATGCTAAGGCTGCTACTGCTGTCAAGAAGCCTGTGTGTGAGCACAGCACCCCCCTTCCGGGGAGCCTGTGCAGCCCGCCACTGCCAGGGTCCCAGGATCCAGGGACAACTTTCCCAGAACACACGGTGCGCCTCAGGCTGCTGCAATGTCACGCTGCCCTCTGCTGCCACAGGCTAGCCCTGCACTCCGTACCCCTCCCTCCCCCTGGCCTGAGTGTGCCACAGTCCCTGAAGCAGCTGCTCCTTTAACCCCATCCTGTCTGAGCGAATAACAGACGCCCTCCGGCAACCTACACGCAGAGGCAGGGCCAAATCCAAAGCTGAGCCCCGGGAGCTGTGAGAACAAAGAAGAGAAAGGAAAATCCCTCCCAGCAGCCTCTGAAGCAGCAGATTAAAGCTCCACAATCAACTTGATGTACCCTGCATCTGTGGAATACATGAATAGACAACAAATCATCCCAAATTGAGGAGGTGGGCTTTGAGAGCAAGATCTAGGATTTTCTCCCCTTTTCCTCTTTTTGTGAGTGTATGCTTCTGTGTGAGATTTTGTCTGTATAGCTTTGCTTCCACCATTTGTCCTAGGGTTCTATCCATCTGTTTATTTTTGGTATTGTTTTTTTTCATTTTTTTAAAAAAATATTTTTTCTTTTAATAAATTTATTTTATATTCTTTCTTCCTTTCTTTCCTTCCTTCCCTCCCTCCATCCCTTCCTCCCTCCCTCCTTTATTCTTTCTTTCCTTCCTTCCTTTCTTTCTACTTTTTCTCCCTTTTATTCTGAGCCGTGTGGGTGAAAGGCTCTTGGTGCTGCAGCCAGGAGTCAGTGCTGGGCCTCTGAGGTGGGAGAGCCAACTTCAGGACACTGGTCAACGAGACCTCCCAGCTCCACATAATATCAAACTGCGAAAATCTCCCAAAGACCTCCATCTTAACACCAGCACCCAGCTTCACTCAATGACCTAGAGAAGGAAAAGACCTACAATAATGAACCCAAAACAATTAAGAAAATGGGAATAGGAACATACATATCAATAATTACCTTAAATGCAAATGGTCTAAATGCTCCCACCAAAAGACACAGATTGTCTGAATGGATACAAAAACAAGACCCATTTATATGCTGTCTGCAAGAGACCCACTTCAGTCCTAGAGACTCATACAGACTGTGGAATAAAGACACAGACCTACTAGAGAATGGACTTTAGGATATGGGGAGAGGGAAGGTTAAGCTCTGACAAAGTGAGTGGCATGGACATATATACACTACCAAATGTAAAATAGATAGCTAGTAGGAAGCAGCCGCATAGCACAGGGAGATCAGCTTGGTGCTTTGTGACCACCTAGAGGGCTGGGATAGGGAGGGTGGGAGGGAGACGCAAGAGGGAAGAGATATGGGGACGTATGTATATGTATGACTGATTCACTTTGTTATAAAGCAGAAACTAACACACCATTGTAAAGCAATTATACTCCAATAAAGATGTAAAAAAATAAAATATTTGTGTCACCGTGGTAAGTTATATATCAAAAACACATAGCAAATATTGGAGATTAAAGAAAAATACAGATTGTGAGACAGTTTCATAGTTTGTAAGAAATAACGTACATAAGATTATGAAACCTATTAGAGGAACAGTAACGTCACAGAAATGTAAAGCTTTCTCAGAATGTGATAGCCCTTAAAAGACTCAACTTGTTTTATCTCAGTCTCTGGTATTCTTTCTGGAGATAAGTTGTTAACATCTATACAATGGAAAGACTTTTCTTCACAGCAGCAAGTGCTTTTATTCTCTTCCCAAGCTATACCCCAAACATACACTGCCCTCTAAGAAATAGTAAATCTATCTTGTAGTAATGGTTTTATCTTAGTTATCTTAGGTTTGTCTGTTTGGCTCTTGTCAATTCCCTGAGAACATTTGAAATACTTGACTGGTCATCCCAGATACCCACCTGTTCTGCTTTCAGTTAATGAGTCACTACTCTGTGTCCGCCTTAATATTCTGTATCCTTGGCTTATTTCAGAGTTCTGCCTTCTCTGAGTTTCCTTTCACCACATAGTAATTTCAGGGTTAAGGCCCATTGCATTCTACATTTGAATACTTGAAGAGGGGTTGCACTTTTGAGTTGTAATCATCTACTGCCTTACGTCCCTGATCATTTGGCTCTATCCTCTGCTTCTAACCAAGACATCAAAGCGTTCTGCGTAGATGTAATTATGTATACCATTTAAGGGCTAGAAAGGCAAAGTCCATAGCACTCCTTGGCTTCCTGATTCAGAATTTGTGCCTCTTCAGTCAGTGTACTGAGAAATGACACTTTCCTAGCTCCCTTGGGTACAATTTGAGCCATCCATTTCTATATCATTCCTTTCCAAATAGTTAAGGACCATACTAGAGTTCCCTTCAAATATGACAATATCTCCATCACATAGTTGTGCCTGCTAAAACAGAGAGACTAATAGTTACATGGGCTTTGAAATGAAGGTAGACAGAACCCTATATATTCTTATGTAGTACTGTGAATAGTACTTGGCTTCCCTGGAGTATCTGCTCTTTTTAAAAGAGAAAACAGAGAAACACAATCTATGAATAATTAATGAGCCAACGGGTTTGTATTCATGTTAGAGCAATGTAAATTTTTGTGGAATTAATCAATCTGATTATAATCCTAATAGTGAAACCCTCTAAGAGGGTTATGACTTACTGTGTGTGTTTCCTAATTAATGTTAGTATATTGGTATGTCGTTGTTGAATTCAGTAACAATTACTTATCAATCTCACCTTTTGCTACTGTCCCTTTAAAATGGACCAGTTTTTAGCATATTGTATCTATTTTAGTGACTCTTGAATTTATTCTTATCTTTTCCCTGCATGTGTATGCTTTCTGTTGTGGTAATCCGAGATACCATATTGGGTAGCTAAGATTTATGATAACTGAGGCCCCCATTTCGCAGGGGAAACCAGGGAACTCTACCACTGACCCTTAATGCTACCACCTCAGGACTTTAAACCACTGAGGACAATGAAGGAGCGTTTGTTCTTAGCTATTTAACATTTTGGTATCCCTTATTTTAGAGGTATAATATAGGAACCAGGATGATTTTGCTCATGTGCTCTTAATTCTGGCTAGATATTAGAATCAGGTTGAAAGCTTTTAAAACAAAAAATAGATGACCATACCTGTTTGAGAGTAACTCCCAGTGTGCAGTGTGCAGCTAGAGTTGAGGACCACTCTCACAGCTAGTGTAAGCTGGCACATCATTCTTTAATTCTGACCCTGGTTGCTAACAAAGCGTAGTAGTCCCATCTGTTGAGCAGTTCTTGTGATTTAGAAACTTGCATCACATTTCATTTTGTGTTTGTGTTTGACAAAATATGTGAATATTTTGTCTCTTGTCTTTTATATTCCTTTTTGTCCCTCTCATAGATTCCCGCTTAGAACAAAAGAACATATACATGTCTTTGTGGAAGAGGACAATTAAGATGCTTACTTTTTTTTCTTCTTAAGGTTGTATGGAGGAAACTTGGAGATGCTGCAGGTTCGTGTCCTGGAATTAGGCAGCATTTGTCTGGAAACCAGTACAAAGGACCCATGTGAGAAGGACTCTCTTTCAAACATGACATCACCACTGCCAGAGAGACAGAAGAGTGGATCTTCACAAACCTGGACTCATGGAATAACATGGAGGGATTGTACATTGCATATACTTTCCCTCTAAAATCTTTAGTATAACTGAAGTTGTGTTTTGTCTCTCACTTCAATGTTCACAGCAGTCAATCTCAAACAAGGTAGCTTTGAAAATCACCATTTTGGTACCAATATTTTCATTAGAACTAACAGTTTTTGACTCTTCAGATGGAAAATTGTAATTGGGAAACCTGCATGATTGGAAGAGTCCAGTAGAGCCTCTGTGGTTTTGATAGAATTGAATCATTGCATATACTGGTGGGAGTGTTCTACCATATTGTCCAAGATAAGAGGTGGTTTCCAGCTTCCCAAGTTGGAGAGTTGGTCACCTATTATATTTTAGTTAATAAAATACTAGTTCCTGATGCATAATTGATTTGAACGCAAGATAAGGTTAGGTTTCTGGGATTTCGTTTTGACTTTTGAGGTGCTAAAAATACCACATACAATTTTCCCGAGTACCATGTATTTTAATTGATCAAAGTAAATATATCTTTTCTTTTCATCTTAATGTACTGCTCCTGAAGACACATCTTAGGAACGTATCAACCTCCATCTTCAGTGTATTCATTAATGTTAATATTAACAGTTTCAATTAAAGAACAAGCAACAATTTTTCTAAGTGTTTCCAGCTGTGAGATGTTAATTTCTACAATTTAATTTCTAGACATGCTGTTATACTTAATAAACTTCCTGTAAACTTTAAAATATTGCACTGCATTTATGAAAAAAGCTTTCTTAGCCTACAGCAGTTAGCTAACTTTTATGAAACTGACGCATGTCCTTCATTATTGAAGCTAAAAGCTCTTGTTCAGATTGCTTGAGGTTTGAAAAGGAGGTGTGCTAGCTTTGCTTTGCTTTCCTTATTTTTGGTGTATATATATATATTATATATATATATATATATATATATAAAATAGACTGTGTGTATTGGAAATGCTATGATAGGTATTTTGTGTTTATCCAAATGCAACCATAGTTTCTTGTATGAATGTGCAAGAGGCCTGTGAACGAATGCTAACTTTATATTGTAGTTTAAGATTATAGAAGTAGGAATGCAACAATTCCCAGTTTTCTTCTAAATTACTTAGATTCGATTCATAGCAGATATTCTGTTGTTGCTCTTGTTTTTAAACAGGCTCATTACACATGTATTAATTGTCATTGGTGAAGGAATTGTTATGCTTTTTTGAATGTTATTGTGATGAAAAAGCAGCCCCTCTGGTCTCAGAAAATATTTATGAATTAATTTGCTATATAGAATTCTCTCTCTAATTATTGTAATTGGGTTACCATTTAAGCTTTTCTTTTAAAATGTTATATATTTTAAGAATATTATTACTCTATAAAAGAAAATTGCTATATTTACACCTTCTCTTGAAAAGCCTTCATCTTTACATTGTTGTATTCCTACACTCTGAAGACACTTAAAACAAGTTTCTGTGCCTGCAGTAGAGCCTGCAGAAGCTAATACAAGGAACACTGGTCTTTTGACAAAATACTTGTGTAAATTTTGATACTGTATTAAAACTATTTTTTTAAAGTTCTGCATAAAATTGAGTATCAAGTATATGTGTTCATCTTAGCAATGATAATAAATTATTTAATCTCAGTGGTTTTTTTCTTCAAAATGTTTTTCCTAAGTGGAGATTTTTAATAGTCACTAAATATGATATTACTCCTGTATGATGACAGTAATGTAGTAATACAGATGATTCATCATCTTAAATACAAGACAAAGGCATGTTTAAATATGCGCTTAATGAGGGATTTAATATTGAGATTCCTCAATTCATTATTTTCTAGTATAATGTAGTTAAAAATTTAGAATATTTAAGAATATTTAAAAATTATAAACTCTTTCCCTTGTTCTTCTAATTCATATAGAATAAGATTAAACTTCAATTATCTATTATTAAAATATTAGTAATCACAAGAAAATACACCAGAGAGAAAATGTTAAAGAAATGGAAAACTCGGCATCTGTATTTAATTTAAGAAGCTTATACATTATTGGGGAAAGATAATATACACATATGACCAAGACGTAAATTAGAGAACACACACACGCTCAGGTAGAGAACTTGGAAATCACTCACACCCTACACTTAGCATTAGTCTGTACTTTAAATGACATAGTAGATGGACAGCCCAGGGCCTGAATCTTGCTACTGCCCAATATGTTTATCAATAAGAGTGAGTGGCACCCTTCTGTTACATGACCAGTTTATTAGCTTATGATTTCATTTTCCCTGGAACAAAGGTTAATTTACATATCTTAGTAGATGATCTTTACCAGCCTTGAAGTTGACTGTCAGTCTATCAGAATCTAAGCTTTTTAAATTAATGCTTTGGAAGTTTCTAGCACATGCTCAAGGCACTACAGAAAATTTAGATCATACGTGACATCCAGCAAAATGCCGACAGTCTAATTGGGATGATTGTTCGACAGTTCAGTTAACTTTTAATGAATGCCTACCACTACCATATGAGTAAACACACTTTGGTTCCTCACTCAGGATGCTGACTGTTCAAGAAATAATATGGAACCGTAGTATCTTGGATACCAGCAGAAGCTTCCTTTATCCTTGAGATCTAGATAAGGTTGCCTCAGACATCTATTTGCATCATCTTGAGGAAGTGCCAAGTCTCCTAGTGCCTTCCACTCATTTCCAGAGTTTTCACTCTATGTAAGCTTCCTGTTGCCTCATTCTGCTTCACCTCAAGTGCAAACGGATTCTCCATTAGAAATCTTGTCACCCGTTCTTGGAAAGGATCTGCCTACTTCAAGCTGTCTTATCAAAGTAAATTCCCAACAAGCTCAAGACACTTCTATGAGGAATTCATACACTGACTTCTAAAAGAAAAATTTCTCCATCTCATTACGCAATTAAAGGACAATATATCAGATTGAACCATATGAGATTGCCAATATTTGTCCATCTTTGGATTACCAAAACAACATACGGTACAACTTCGTATGATTAAGAGATTTTTGGTGGGAAAACAATAGAAGTTTGCGTCAGCATATTGAGCTGGAGCAATATAAAGTATGCTTTACTACATGCAGCATTGAATAAAGGCCTTTGGCTTAGCGAGGCTGACTTTGGGGCGGCAAGTTCAGCATGTGACTATAATTAGCTCTGTGCATTTGAGACTTATTCTCATTGAGCCTCCGTGTCCTGATGTGCTGAGTGGAGATAACATCTATCTTGCTGAGTCACTGTAAGGTTCTTAGTAGCCTTCCTAGTTCCAAAGTTCAATGATCTTGACAGTCCACAAGAAACAATGGTGATCGTTTAAGACATAGGAGCCTAGACCCGTGAGCTGTGGCAGTTTATACCATTAGGCTAAGGGAAGGAACCACAACACTGAAGGGACTCTTATCTACCACACAGATTCTAGCTGCACATTCGTACTTTCAAGCTCTGTTCTTTACGTATCATCAGCCTACCACAGGCCTTGCTATGACCAATCACATACTGTGATTCTGGAAATGGAGAAAAAGGACATGTGTCTGATTCTCATACAGGAACAGTATGTTTGAAAAACAATTTCTACAACCATTTAATTCTGAATTTGTTTCTCATGTCACTGTAGGCATAATACTTTCAATTCAAAATGGCAGAATGAGTACCTGCTGCAGTTTTCCCCTCTTGCCTTGAACCCTAAAAATGATCGAAACGATACTTAATAAACTCATAATTCCAGTAGAACATAAAAAGTACTGTACTCTGTGGACCAGCAATTATGATGAATTCTTGAAAGAAGGGAGACAAACAGTATCTTATTGAAGAATGGATCCATAATTCAAAGTACGTGATGGAGGGTATTGTTTAAAAAGGAGGCGTGGCTGCAAGGATGTTTCAAACAAGGAAGAGTTTGATACACACATTGCATGGAGATTCTGGGATAATTGACAATAGCCAGATGTTTTTACTCCTGCATATAACCTTTCTCTCCCTGGGTCAGACATAGAACACACAGATAATTACTCACAGGCTGGAATAGAGAGTAGTAAGTATGACGGAATCAGAGACACAGTGCAAAGTCTTTGGATTGGTAACACCCAGAGGAAAAGGGACCCTCTGTACTCAGATCCTTAGCTACTGATACACCCTGCCTAGAAGTTTGTCCCACCACCTCCTTTGCACTTAATTTAGAGAGGCTGAAGTATCTCCAAAACCCAGCGTCCTGACCTGCTTCTTTAGGCAAGTGGTAGAATAAACCCAGCAGGCTAATACGAAATTTCAATACTAACATGAGTATATAACCAAACATCACCCAACATTTCTCTCACTGTCTTCCATTTCCTTCATCGATCCTTCCTTCTCTTTCCTAGTTGTTTTCTAACTGCTGTATTTTATGAGTTTAAATGTTAAAGGTACTTCAAAACCATCTGGAAGTAAGAATAAATCATAAGTGAAGCACAGTCTCATTTAACTGAAATTTAAGAATCTCTTTAAAAAGCAATATCCTCTCATTTTGCATAAATGTTTCTCAGAGTTTTGATGCCCAAGTTATAATTCCATTTGGTCTTATTACCAAGAAGGTTTTCACTTCCTATCCCAGGACCTTTAGTTTTCTAGATCCTGTTCTAAAGTGATAGCATACAATATACAACATCATACTTGCCATGGCAACAGCAGATTCATATGCTAATCAGGAATGCAGCACATTTGTGTTTTATAGAAGCACAAAGGCCTCTAAAATTGGCCTTTGATTCTATGGGCCATTGTTGGGTGTGGGCCAAGCTGGATGGGCTTAATACAGCATTATACAAAATCTGTTTTCCCTTTGCAAAAATCTGGATTAGATATGAATGGGTTTCTGACAGTCCAGATAACAGTCTCTGGGGCTTTTTTTTTTTTTTTTAATAACCATCACCATTCCCCAGGCTCAGTCTAGCCCTACCACTCAATATTGAACACATTGATTGGCTACCCAAGATTCAGTTTTCTCTTTTTCCTAAGACAGTTGTCCTTTGGTGTAGGAAGAGAGTGCTCTTCTACACTGTCCAAGAGAATCAGGAGAAGCGTTTCCAACTCCATAGCTGAATCTTGATCATTTTAAGGCCTAGACTCACAAAGTCCATCTTGGTAATCTCATCCTACTTGCTAGTAATTGATTCAGGAAGCCAATCTTCAGCCAATCAGCACACAGCATTCCTATGGCCCAACTGTGGCAACATGGCCTAACAAGGCTCATCTAAATTCTTGGGGAAGAAAGTTTATTTTGTGGGTAGGGGAGAGGCTTTTTTGCCTCTTGTTGGATATATAAGGAAGAGTTGTCTGTTGCAAAAAGCTATGTTGGCTGTTATTGAGAAGTCATCCAGAGGAGAAAACATGCATACAGTTAAGGGGAGGGCCAAGAGAACTGGGGAGAAAGGGAGCTGAACTTTGATTATACCTTGTCTGGAGTCCACCCTGCTTCTGGACTCTCAGAGGGATTCAAATTTTCCTTACTGTTTTTGATTTGGGATTCTTTTACTAATATTGTACACTTTAAATGTTATGAATTGAATATCTGGTCTCCTGATGTAGAAAACTGCAGGATATTCTATGATGATGGCTTAGTTGTATTGGGAAGAACAAGGAGTGTGTTCGAACAACTGATTCCTCTAACTACTGTCACAAAAGAGAGGTTCTATGTTATCTTTATGTAGTCGAATAAAAAGAAATTAGTAAGAAGGGAGATCAAGATGGTGGATGATGTGGAGCTTATTTCTCCCCACAGACACCTCAAAAATATATCTGCAGGTGGAACAATTCCCATGGAAAACTAACTGGAAACTGGCAGAAAGACTCCTATAAAACCAATGCTGAGGGGACTTCCCTGGCGGTTCAGTGGTTAAGACTCTGTGCTTCCAAGGCAGGGGGCATGGATTCGATCCCTGGTCGGGGAACTAAGATCCCACACACTGCATGGCATGGACAAAAATGAATAAATAAATAAATAAAATTTAAAAAAAACCAACAATGCTGCAAGAAAGATACACATGTATTTGGGTAGGATAGGAAGAGAAGCATTGGGTCAGGATCTGTGCCCCTTGGAGGGGACCAAGAGGAAAAGGGAGATTGCGCAGGCAGACAGTCACCCTGGGTAGTGAGTGGGTCGAGCCACAGACTGGGTATCCCAGTCCTGGGGTCCTATGTATAGGAGACAAGCCCATTTGGCTAATTGGAAAAGCATTGGGACAGATAGACTGGAGAAGTCTAGACTCCACTCCTGAGGAGTATGCATGTGCTGGTTTGCCCCCCGGCATGGCCGAGAAAGGTCCCTAGCCCAAGCCAAGTGAACGCTCTGGCCCTGCCCACTCCCTGCCATAGTCCAGCATTAGATCCAGGGTGGCCACAGCAGGGGAAAAATGCCACCATGGGCTTTGTAGGAGCAGAGCCCCGGATGCCTACACAGGCAGAGCATTGGACCTCTGTAAAGCACGCCACGCAAGCTCTCCTTGCTTCAGCACTCCCCTCCTTTGGGGCAAAGGTTCCAGTGTGGGGAGAAGGTAAAACACACAATTAAAGCGAACAGAGCTAGCTTGAGCCCAACTCTCAGGTCTTCTATTGTAGCAACTTGCGAGAAGACCCACACCCCTGACAGGGCAGTGATGGCCACTGAGCAGAAAGGAAGTCCTGCCTCACACCCCTCTCAGACTCTAGCTCTTCTATCACCAGCCACACCCCCTACCAAGGTGATAGCTGCCAGCACTCCCTGAGAAAAGACATGACTGGCATCCACATCAAGTTCAGCCCTATCACCAAGGCACTGAGCACATGCAGTTTACATAGGTACACTCCCACATAAGAACACCCCTTCAAGACCAAAGTAGGTAACTATTTCACCTAAATTCGTAGAGACAGAGAAAGTTAAATAAAATGAAAAGGGAAAGGAACTAAGCTTAATTGAAAGAGCAAGAGAAAACCTCTGAAAAAATAATGAAACAGAAATAGGCAATTTACCAAACAGATAATTCAAAACACTGGTAATAATACAGCTAACTGATTTAGGGAAGAAGACTGATCTAAACACAGATTATTTTCATGAGGAACTAGAAATTATAAAGAAGCAGCAAACAAGAATAGATAATTCAATATGTGAGATAAAAAGCATACCAGGAACAATGAATAGCATACTAAATGACACAGAAGAATGCATAAGTGATCTGGAAGATAGAATAATAATGGAAATCATCCAATCAGAACAGCAGACAAACAAATGAAACAATATGAGTACAACATACGAGATCTCTGGTATAACATCAAATGTGCCAACATTTGCATTATAGGGGTTCCAGAAGGAAAAGAAAGAAAGAAGGGTTCTGAAAAACTGATTGAAGAAATTATGGCTGAAAACTTCTCCAACCTAAAGAAGGAAAAAAATATCTAGGTATAGGAAGCACAGAGGTCCCAAATCAAGATGAACCCAAATAGACCTATACCAAGACATAATTAAAATGGCAAAAGTTAAAGATAGAAAGAGAATTCTAAAAGCAGCAAGAGAAAAAGTCATATCCAAGGGAATCCCCATAAGGCAAATCAATGTGATACACCACATTAACAAAAGGAAAGACAAAAACCACCTGATCATCTCAATAGATGCAGAAAAAGCATTTGACAAAATTCAACATCTATTCATGATAAAAACTCTCACCAAGGTAGGTATAGAGGGAACAAATCTCAACATATAAAGGCCATTTTTGACAAACCCACAGCCAACATCATACTTAAAAGTGAAAAAGCTTAAAATATTCCTGCTATATTTAGAAACAAGACAAGGATTTCTACTCTCACCACTTCATTAAACGTAGTAAAAGAAGTTTTAGTCACAGCAATAGAAATAAAAGTTATCCAAATTGGAAAGGAAGAGGTAGAACTGTCCGTATTTGTAGTTGACATAATACTTTATATGGAGAACTCTAAAGTCTCTAACAAAAATCTATTAGAACTAATAAATGAATTCAGCAAAGGTGCAGGATACAAGATTAATATACAGAAATCTGCTGTGTTTTTATACACTAATAATAAATTATCAGAAAGAGAAAGTAAAAAATAAATCCTTTTTAAAACACATCAAAAAGAATAAAATACCTAGGAGTAAACTTAACCATGGAAGTGAAGTACCTATACTCTGAAAACTATAAAACACTGAGGAAGGAAATTGAAGATGATACAAAGAAATGGAAAGATACCCTATGCTCTTGGATTGGAAGAATTAATATTGTTAAAATGGCCCTACTACTGAAAGCAATCTATAGATTTAGTGCAATTCCTATCAAAATACCCTTGACATTTTTCACAGAACCACAACAAATAATGTTTAAATTCATACAGAACCACAAAAGACCTCAAATTTCCAAAGCAATCTTGAGAGAAAAGAAGAAATCCGGAGTTATAACCATTCCAGACATCAGACAACAAAGCTACAGTAATCAAAACAGCATGGTGCTGGCATAACAAAAGACATATAGATCAATGGACCAGAATAGACAGCTCAGAAATAAACCCCCACACATACAGTCAATTAACCTATGACAAGAGGCCAGAATAATGCAGAAAACAATGCAGAAAAGACAGTTGATTCAACAAGTGGTGCTAGGAATACTGGACAGCCACTTGATTAGAATATTCCCTCGTGCCTCGTACAAAAATAAACTCAAAATGGTTGAAAGACCTAAATGTAAGAATGGAAAGCATACAACTCCTAGAAGAGCACATATGCACAACACTCTGATATAAACTGCAGCAGTATTTTCTTGGCCTGATCTCTGAAGTCAAGAGAAACAAAAGCAAAAATAAATAAATGTGGCCTAATTAAATTTAAAAGCTTTCACACAGCAAAGGAAACCATCTAAAAAAAAGACAACCTAAAGAATGGGAGAAAATATTTGCAAATGATGCAACCAACAGGGGGTTAATATCCAAAATATACAAGCAGCTCATACAACTCAATATCCAAAAAACAAATAACCCAGAGAGAGCAGGATCAAGATGGTGAACTAGCAGGACAAGGAGTTCATCTCCCCCCACAAACATCAAGAATATATCTATATATAGGACAATTCTTACAGAAAACTGACTGGAAACAGGCAGAACTCCTATATAACCAAAGCTGCAAGAAAGATCTCCATGTAAGAGGGTAGGACAGAAGAAAGTCATTGGGTTAGGACCTGCACCCCTGCGAAGGATCTGAAAGGAAGGGAAGGTCTGCTCTGGAGAACCCTCACCCTCACCCAAGCCACAATCTGGGCATCCCAGTCGTGGGGGCCTACATGGAGGAGACAAGCCGCCTTAGCTGATGGGAGAACCACTGGGACAGACAGAAGGGCTGGAGAAACCTAGACTCTACTCACGAGGAGTGCATGTGTGCTGGTTTGCCAACAATCATGGTGGAGAGAGCCTTGTACCGCAGGCTCCCACCTCACTGCCACACTCCCCAATCCAAACAGGGCAAACACCCCGGCTCTGTGCACTCCACACCAAACCTTGGTATGGCCCTGGGAAAAGCCTTAGTCTAGGTACACAGACACAGATGGGTATCTGGGATGTGATCTGAATGGGGCAGTGGGGACCATTGTCAGCACACACAAGAGGCAATGGCACAGGGGCACACTGCAGCTTAGACCTGGAACACTGGCAGACAAGCCCCGAGACGGGACTCAGAATCTAGCTGTGCAGAGATAGCCTGGGGGACTTGGGTGTGGTTCAGGCAGGGCAGCATCAGCCATGCAGTGCAGGAGCATGCAATGGTTCATCTCATAGTGAGACCATCCTGGTCCTGCCCACTCTACACCAAAGCTTAGTGCTGGATCTGGGGCAGACAGGTCCTGGGAGAAGACTACCACAGAAGCAGCCCAGGTCTTAGGCAGCATTGCAGCCACCTCAATTCCTGCATTCAGAATGCCCTAACCTCAGCCCCAGCCTCCTCCACACCACAGCCTTGCACTAGATCTGGGATGAACACAAGAGGGGAAGGGATGTGTCTTTGGTCTGCTTCTGAGCAGAGTTGCAGACATCTACACAGGAAGTGCCTATGTCCTCTGTGACCTCATGGGTATCACTACAGCAATCACCTCCTTTGGGGCAGGACATGCACTCAAGGGCAATGAAGCCTGATTGAACATGACCTTCAGGGCTTCTACTCCAATAACTGGGGAGCAGACTCCACTCCTGACAGAGCAGTGACAGCTGCAGAGCGGAGAGCAAGTCTTACATCACACCCTGTACGGGCTTTATCTCCTCCCACACCAACCACACCCCCTATCAAGGGGATAAAGTCCAGCACACCCTGAGGAAAGACGTGGCTGGAGTCTATATCAAAACCAGCCCTCACACCAAAGACATTGAACACACACAGTGTACACAAGGATGCTCCCACGTAAAAACATCCCTTCAAGACCACAGTAAAGTTAAGGAAAATAAAAAGGCAGAAGAATTACTCCCAACTAAAGGAGCAAGAGAAATCCCCTGTAAGAACAAATAATGAACAGACCCTGAGTTCAAAAAGGTCATAATAAAAATGCTAACTGAATTAAGAAAAATTATCAATAGAAATGCAGATCACTGTAACAAGGAACTAGAAAGTATAAAGATGACCCAATCAATAACAGAAAATTCAATTGCTGAGATAAAAAGCAATCTAGAAGCAATGAACAGTCAACTAAATGACCCAAAAAAAATGCTTAAGTGTTCTGGAAAATAGAATAATGGAAATCACCCAATTAGAACAGCAGAAAGACAAATGAAAAAAAAAAAAAGTAACACACAAGATCTATGGGATAACATAAAGCATGAAACTTATACATAATACGTGTTCCAGAAGAGAAAGAAGGGGATTGAAGAAATTATGACTGAAAACTTCCCAAACCTAAAGAAGGAAATAGATATCCAGGGATAGGAAGCACAGAGGGTCCCAAACAAGATGAACCCAAACAGACTCACACCAAGTTATATTGTAATTTAAATGGCAGAAGTTAAATATAAAAAGAGAATTCTAAAAGCAACAAGAGAAAAAGTCATATACAAGGGAATCCCCATAAAGCTACCAGCTGATTTCTCTACAGAAACTTTACAGGTCAGAAGGGAGTGGCATCGTGTAATTCAAAGTCCTGAAAGGGAAAAACCTACAATCCAGGATACACTACCCAAGAAGATTATTATTTAGAATAGAAGGAGAGATAAAGAACTTCTCAGACAAGCAAAAGCTAAAAGAATTCAGTGATACTAAACCTACCCTAAAAGGAATACTGAAGGGTCTTCTCTAAATAGAAAAGAAGCAAGAATCTAAAGGAAAGGGAAAATCCCAATACAAAAGGCAAACATCATATATTGTAAGGATTGAAAATCATTTAAATAAGCCAATATGTGGATTAAAAACAAAGCTGTGAAAGTATTTATAAGTACAATAAGAAGTAAAAGGATATGTATTAAGATGTAAAATAGAACATCAGAATCACAAAATGTGAGGGAGGGGAGTATAAATATGTAGATCTTTTAGAATGTGTTTGAAATTGAATGACTATCAATTTAAAGCAAATAGATATAGTTATGGGTCAACATTCTTGAACTCCATGGTAACCACAAATCAAAAACATACTAATATATATACATATATATATATATATATACACACACACAGTAGATTTATAAAAATCAAAAAGAAAGGAACTCAAGCATACTACAAACGAAAATCATCAAACCACAACAGGAAAAAACAAAAAGAAGAAAAAAATGAACAAAGAAGAACTACAATAACAACTAGAAAACAAGGATCAAAATGGCAGTAAGTATATACCTATCAATAATTACTTTAAATAACAAAGGACTAAATGATCCAATAAAAAGACTGAGTGGCAAATTGGATTAAAAAAGAATGTGCAATATGTTGCGTCCAAGAGACTCTCTTCAGGGTGAAAGACAGACTACAGTGAGGGGGTGGAAAAAAATATTTCTTGCAAAGGGAACTGACAAGAAAGTGGGGGTAGCAATACCCATATCAGACAAAATAAACTTTAAAACAAAGGCCATAAAGACAAAGAAGGGCAGTATATAACAATATAGGTATCAATTCATTGAGAATATTATACTGGTTCACCTATATACACCAAATAGAGAGGCACCTAAATAAAGCAAATACTAACAAAGGGAGAAACTGACAGTAATACAGTAATAATAAGAGATTTTAACACTGCAGTGACATCAATGGACAGATCATCCTGACAGAAAATCAATAAGGCAGAACTCCTAAATGACAAAATAGACCAGTTGGACTTAATTGATATCTATGGAACATTACATCCCAAAACAGGAGAATATACATTATTTTCAAGTGTGCATGGAACGTTCTCTAGGAAAGACCACATACTAGGTCAAAAAACAAGGCTCAAGAAATTTAAGAGGCTAGAAATTATTTCAAGCATAATTCCTGACCAAGATATTTGAAAGTAGAAGTCAACACAGAAAGAAAAATGGGAATAGAATGAACACATGAAGACTAAACAACATGCTACCAAAAAGCCAATCGGTCAATGATGAAATAAAAAAAAAAGAAATTATAAAATACCGTGAGACAAAAGAAAATGAAAATACAACTTTACACAATCTATGGGATGAAGCAAAAGCAGCTGTAAGAGGTTCATAGCAATACAGGCCTCCCTGAAGAAACAAGAAAAATCTTAAGTAACAACCTAATCTATCACCTAAAAGAGTTAGAGAAATAAGAACAAACAAAGCCCAAAGTCAGCAGAAGGAAGGAAATAATAAAGATCAGAGAGGAAATAAATAAAACAAATATCAAAAAACAACAGAAATGATCAATAAAAACAAGAGCTGGTTTTTCGAAGAGATAAACAAAATCAACGAACCTCTAGGCTCACCAGGAAGAAGAGAGAGGATGCAAATAAACAAAATAGGAAATGAAACAGGAGAAATAACAACCCATAACATAGAAATACAAAAAAATCCTAACAGAATACCATCAACAGTTATATGCCAACAAATTGGATAACCTAGAAGAAAAGGAAAGATATTCCATGCTCTTGGATTGGAAGAATTAATATTGTTTAAATGGCCATACTACCCAAATGAATCTACAGATTTAATGCAATCCCTATCAAAATATCAATGACACTTTTCTCAGAGCTAGAACAAATAATTTCAAAATTCATATGGAACCATAAAAGACTGAGACTTGTCAAAGCAATTCCAAGAAAAAAGAAAGCTGGATGTATAACCCTTCCAGACTTCAGATTATACTACAAAGCTACAGTAACCAAAACAGTGCGATAGTGGCACAAAAACAGACATATAGATCAATGGAAGAGAACAGAGAGACCAGAAATAAACCCATGCACATACGGTCAATTAATCTATGACAAAGGAGGCAAGAATATACAATGAAGAAAAGACAGTCTCTTCAACAAATATTGTTAAGAAAGCTGGGCATCTACATGTAAATCAATAAACACTCCCTTACACTATATACTCAAACTCAAAATGGTTTAAAGACCTAAATATAAGACATGACATCATAAAACTCCTAAAAGAAAACATAGGCAAAACATTCTGTGACATAAATCATAGCAATATTTTCTTAGATCAGACTCCTAAAGCAAAAGAAATAAAAGCAAAAATAAACAAATGGGGCCTAATCAACTTTAAAAGCCTTTGCACAGCAAAGGAAACCATCAACAAAATGAAAAGGCAACATATGCAATGGGAGAAAATATTTGCAACCGACAAAGGATTAATATCCAAAATATAAAAACAGCTCATTCAACCCAATATAAAAAAAAAATAATAAATCAACAACCCAATCAAGAAATGGACAGAAGACTTAAAAGACATTTTTCCCCCCCAGAGAACACATACAGATGGCTAACAAGCACATGAAAAGATACTCAGCATTGTTAATTTTTATAGAAATGCAAATGAAAACCACAATCACCTCACACCACTCAGAATGGCAATCATCAAAAAGTCTACAAATAAAAATGCTGAAAGGGTATGGAAGAAAGAGTACCCTCATACACTGCTGGTTGGAATGTAACTTGGTGCAGCTGCTGTGGAAAATATAGTATGAAGGTTCCTTAAAAAACTAAAAATAGAGCTACTATATTATCCAGCAATCCCACTCCTGTGCATAGATCTGGGAAAAAATGAAAATTCTAATTCGAAAAGATACATGCACCCCAATATTTACAGCAGCACTGTTTACAATAACCAGGATATGGAAACAACCCAAGTGCCCGTCAATAGATGATTGGCCTAAGAAGAACTGGTATATATTCAATAAATATACAATGGAGTATTACTCAGCCATAGAAAACAGTAAAATATTACCATTTGCAGCAACATGGACAGACCTAGAGAATATTATGCTTAGTGAAATAGAGAAAGACAAACACTATATGATATCACTGATATGTGGAATCTCAAAAATAATCCAAATGAATCTATATACAAAAACAGACTCACTGACAAGAAAACAAACTTATGGTTACTAAAGGGGAGGGGGGCGATGGACAAATTTAGGAGTATAGGATTAAGAGATACAAACTACTATACATACAATATATAAGCAACAAGAATTTACCATACAGCACAGGGAATTATATCCAATATCTTGTAATAACCTATAATGGAATATACTCTGTAAAAAAAAAAAAAAAAAAAAGGAATCACTATGCTATACACTTGAAACTAATGCAATATTGTAAGTCAACCAGAATTCAATAAAGAAAAAATAACCCAATCATTAAATGTCCAGAAAACGTGAATAGACCTTTTTTCAAAGAATACATACAAATGGCTAACAGGCACACAAAAAGATGCTCAACATCACTAATTATTAGAGAAAGGCAAATCAAGACAACAATGAGCTATCACCTCACATCTATCAGAATGGCCATCATCAAAACGTCTATAAATATACAAAAACAGACTCACTGACAAGAAAACAAACTTATGGTTACTAAAGGGGAGGGGGGCGATGGACAAATTTAGGAGTATAGGATTAAGAGATACAAACTACTATACATACAATATATAAGCAACAAGAATTTACCATACAGCACAGGGAATTATATCCAATATCTTGTAATAACCTATAATGGAATATACTCTGTAAAAAAAAAAAAAAAAAAAGGAAAAAATAACCCAATCATTAAATGTCCAGAAAACGTGAAGAGACCTTTTTTCAAAGAATACATACAAATGGCTAACAGGCACACAAAAAGATGCTCAACATCACTAATTATTAGAGAAAGGCAAATCAAGACAACAATGAGCTATCACCTCACATCTATCAGAATGGCCATCATCAAAACGTCTATAAATAACAAATGCTGATGAGGACGTGGAGAAATGAGAACCCCTGCACACTGTTTGTGGGAATGTAAATTGCTGCAGCCACTATTGAAACAGTATGAAGGTTTCTCAAGAAACTAAAAATTGAACTACCATCTGATCCAGCAATTCCACTCCTGGGTATATGCCCAGAAAATAGGAAAACAGTAATTTGAAAAGATACTTGCACCCCAAAGTTCATAGCAGCACTATTTACAACAGCCAAGACATGAAATAAACCCAACTGCCCAACAACAGACATTTGGATTAAGAAGATGTGGTACATACATACATATATACATACACAATGGTATATCAGCCGTAAACGTAGAGGCCCGCGTACGCCAAAAAAAAAAAAAAAAAAAAATTACATGTGGGGCTTCATGGCCTTCCTCATTCCTTTTCCTTATTTTCATCTATTTTGTCACTCCTCTCCTGACCCCTCCCCTCCTCCAATGCATCTGGGAGAAAAAAGTAAAACAGTGCTGAGGCAGAGTCTCAACAGTAAATGAAGACTACTTGTAGCAATGCAGTGGGGAGAGTGAGAAGCAGTATTTTCAGCCCCTATGCTGGGGGCTGAGGAGACGGGGAGAGGAGATGGAGGGACCAGGATGGTGGATGAGAGAGGGCCCCTGAAGAAACTGAAGAAATCCTAGAAGTTTTAGAGTTTCCAAGAATAAAAGTGGACCAGAGATGTTGATAAAACTCTGGACTTGGAGTTTGCCCATTTTTCCAAATTATAAAATATTTCAAAGATTTAGTGAAAAATGTTTTAACAAATGCTGACATTTTGCTAATATTTGAGTCACTCTTAACAGAAAACATTTTTTAAAGTCTCTTTTGAACTCTCCTTACTCCTCTCCTTCTGCCCATTCTAGAAGCAAAATCTGTTCCAGAGTTGATAAGTGTCCTTTCCACTCATAGATTTATAACATAAATATATTCATACATATAGAAAATTATTCTTGGGTTTTATGCATTTACATAAATGTCATCCTGCAACTTTTTCATGCACCATTTGAGATGTGTACATATTAATTCATGAGGATCTAATTCGTATTTTTAAATTGCTACGTAATTTTCATTGAAAGAACTTATTACCCAAAGTTAGATTATTTTAGATTACACTGACAAGAAACAAACTTATGGTTAATTCTAGCAAATTAACCATATGGTTAATTAAACTATGGTTAATTCTAGCAAATAGCAAAATAATCTATAGTAGCAAAATAAACAATGTTCAGTGAAAACCTGTGTGCAATTCTCTTTGTGCACCTGTGCCAGAGTTTCTAGAGTATACACTTGGAAGTAGAATAACTTGTTTCCAGGGTGTGAATGTCTTCAACTACAAGATATTGCCAGATGTCCTCTGGAGTGGTTGTGTCTGCTTATCAGTAGAGTATCCAGGAGATCTAGTTCCCCATGTACTTAACATTTGGTACATACTACCTTTTACAGTTTTTGCTGATCTGATAGGCACAAAATAGTATCTCATCATTGTTTCAGTCTGCTTTACCCCTATTGTTAGTGAGATTAACCATCATAATGTTTATTGGCCTGTAGGTTTTCCTCTTGAAGGTCACGTACTTTAATCATTTGTCTACGAGGTTGTCTTTAAAGAGCTTTGTATATTCTGTTTATTATGTCTTTGAGGATTTTATGCATTGCACATATCTTCTCTAATTATTTTCATTGTATTATTTCTTGTAGAGAAGCTTTTAATGTTTATGTAGTAAAGATTTTAGTATTCCTTTATGACTTTTGCTTTTTTACATTTTAAGAAAATCTTAAGGAGATTGGCCAAGATGGAGTAGAAAGGCCCTGAGTTCACCTCTTCTCACAGGCACATCAAAATCATGTATTTGCAGAACAACCATAGATGAAAAAGACCAGAACCTATCAGAAAAGATCTCCTACAACTAAAGATATAAAGAAGAAACCACAGTGAAATAGGTAGGAGGGGTGGAGTCACAATAGTCAAGTCCCAAATGCCCCTGGGTAGGCAACTCACAAAGTGGGAGAATATCTACAATTGTAGCGGTTCTCCCAAAGGGGTGAAAGATCTGAGACCCACGTTGGGCTCTCCAGACTGAGGTTCCTGCACTGTGAAGACAAGACCCCAGAGCATTTGCCTCTGAAGGCCAGTGGGGCTTACTTTTAGGAGTCCCAGAGGGCTGGAGGAAATAGAGACTTCAACCTCAAAGGGCACAGGCAGAATCTCACACACTCTGGGACCCAGGGCAAAGGCAGTAATTTGATCTGAACCTAGGTCAGACCCACCTGCTTATCTTAGAGAGTTTCCTGGAGAGGCAGGAGGCAACTGCAGCTCACCCTGGGGACATAGATACCAGTGGCAGCTATTTTGGGGAGCTCGTTCTACCACATGGACACAGGTGCTGGCAAGTGCCATTTTAGAATACTCCCTCTAGCTTACTAGCCCCAGAACCCAGCCACACCCTGGACCAACAATCGATAAGTGCCAGTGCTGGGATGCCTCAGGCCATGGACCCAGCCCCACTACCAGCAGACAGGCTTCCTTAAGACTCCCTGAGCCTAAAGCTACCCCTGGAAACAGTCCTGCCCACCAAAAGGCCCAGGACAGAGCCACACACAACAGTATAAACAGTATAAACCCCCGGGGACTTCCAACCAGACAATCTGGGACCTAGCTCCACCCACCAGTGCACAGGCATCAGCCCCAGAATCTCCTGGGTCCTGGCCCTGTCCTCCAGGAAGCCTGCTCTAGCCTTGGGCCCAGCCTTACCCACCAGTGAGCAGATGCCAGTTGCAACAAAACTGTAGCCCTACAGCCTGTGGACCAAGCCCTCCCAGCAGCAGGCCAGACCCTGCCCTGTGACCTACTGGGCTCTGGCCCTGTCCACCAGCAAGCTAATATAAGCTTTAAGACACCCGAATCACACAGCCAGCTGTTTCAGGAACCAGCCCCACACACCAGTGATCTGACACCAGCTCTGGGACCCCTGTGCTCTGCAACCAGACCTCAGGACATGGTTCTGCCTGCCAGTAGGCTGGCGCTAGCCCCAGAACTGGCTTCATCCACCAGTGTGTGGGCAGTAGCCCTGGGATCTCCTGGACCCTGACTTTGCCCACAAGTAACCTAGCACTAGCCCCAGGGATCCTCGGGTTCCATAGTCAGCTGCCTCCTGACCTACCAACCAGCAGCCTTCCCACAAGTTAGGACCTGGCAACCAACCAGATTGGGGGCCAAAAAGGCTTACCACACTGCACATACAGTCTTTCACAATAGACAGCAGACCCACACAGCCCTCATAGGGGGAACCCCTAGAGCATACAATTCTGGTGACGAGGGCAGTAGGCTGCTGGGACCCCTAGGACGCCTCCTACAAAAAGCCACTTCTCCAAGGTTGAGAAATGTAACCAGTGTACCAGATAAATAGAAACAAGAATTTAGGGAAAATGAGGAGACAGAGGAGCATGTTCCAAATGAAAGAACAACATAAAACCCCAAAAGAAGAATTAAGTGAAGTGGAGGTAGGCAATTTACCAGAGAAAGAGTTTAGGGTAGTGATTGTAAAGATGATCAAAAAACTTGGGAGTAGAATGGATGTACAGGGATAGAAATGAAAAGTACACTAGAAGGAATCAACAGTAGACTAAATGATACAGAGGAACAGTCAGTGAGCTGGAAGATAGTAGTGAAAATCACTGATATTGAACAGAAGAAAAAATAGTGAAAAGAAATGAATACAGTTAAGGAGACCTTTAGGAAAACATCAATCTCACTAATATTTGCATTATAAAGGTCCTAGAAGGAAAAGAGAGAGAGAAAGGAGCTGAAAACATAATTGAAGACATAATGGCTAAAAACTTCCCTAACCTGGGAAAGGAAACAGACATCCAAGTCCAGGAAATACAGAGAAACCCAAAGAGGAACCCACCAAGACATAGTATAATTAAAATGGCAAAAATTAAAGATAATTATTAAAAGCAGCAAGGGAAAAGCAACACATTAGGTACAAGGGAACTCCCATAAGGCTATCGGCTGACTTTTCAGCAGAAATCACAGGCCAGAAGGGAGTGGCACAATATACTGAAAGTGATCAATAGAACAAACCAACAACCAAGAATATTATACCTGGCAAGTCTCTCAGATTTGACTGAGAGATCAAAAGTTTTACAAACAAGCAAAAGATAAGAGTTCAGCACCACCTAACCAGCTTTACAAGAAATGTTAAAGGAACTTCTCTAGGAGAAAAAGAAAGGGGCACAATGAGAAACGTGAAAATTATGAAAGGAAAAAGCTCATCAGTAAAGGTAAACATATAGTAAAGGTAGGAAACCATCCATGCACAAAGCTAGTAGGACAGTTAAAAGACAAAAGAGTAGAATCATCTATATCCACAATAAGCAGTTAAGGGATACACAAAACAATTAGATGTAAAATATAAGAAACAGTAATTGTGAGGAGAGGAGGGTGCAAACGCAGGGTTGTTAAAACGTATTTGAAATTAAGAGATCAGCAACTTCAAACAATCACGTGCATCATATATATATATATATATATATATATATATGGCTATATATAAATCTCATGGTAAATGCAAATCAATAATCTATAATAGATCATACACACAACAAACTAAAAGGAATCCAAACATAAAGACATCCAATCACAAGAGAACAAAAGAGGGAATCTACTAAAAAAGACCTACACAAAACCCCAAAACAATTAACAAAATGGCCATAAGAACATACATGTCAATAATTACTTTAAATGTAAATGACTAAAGGCTCCAATCAAAAGAGACAGAGAGGCTGAATGGATATAAAAATAAGACCCATATATATGCTGCCTACAACAGACTCACTTCATCTAAAGACACACACAGACTAAAAGTGAGAGGATGGAAAAATATATCTCAGGCAAATGGAAATCAAAAGAAACCTGTGGTAGCAATACTTAGACAAAATAGACTTTAAAATAAAGAGTGTTACAAGAGACAAAGAAGTACATTACATAATGATCAAGGATCAATCCAAGAAGAAGATATAACAACTGTAAATATATATGCACCCAATATAAGAGCACCTAAATACATAAAGCAAATATTAACAAACATAAAGGAAGAAATCAACAGTAACACAATAATAGTAGGGTACACCCTACTTACATCAATGGACAGATCATCCTGACAGAAAATCAATATGGAAACACTGGCCTTAAATGATACTTTAGACCAGATGGACTTAAAAGATATATAGATAGAACACTCCATCCAAAACTGGCAGAATATACATTCTTTTAAAATGCACATGGAGTATTCTCCAGGGAGATCACATGCTAGGCCACAAAGGAAGAGTCGGTAAGAAAATTGAAATCATATCAAGCATCTTTTCTGACCACGATGCTATGAGACTAGAAATCAACTATCAAAAAAACTGCAAAAAATGTAGAGGCTAAACAATATGCTCCTAAACAACCAATGGATCATTGAAGAAATCAAGGAGGAAATCAAAAAACACCTAGAGACAAATGAAAATGAAAACACAATGATTCAAAATCTATGAGATGCTGCAAAAGTAGTTTTAAGAGGGAAGTTTATAGTTATGCAAGCTTACCTCAAGAAAATAAGGAAAATCTCAAATAAACAACCTAACTTTACACATAAAGGAGCTAGAAAAATAACAAAACCCAGAGTTAGTAGAAGGAAAGAAAGAAAAAAGATGAGAGCAGAAATGAAAGAGACTAAAAAAAAATCAATGAAACTAAGAGTGGATTCTGTGAAAAGATAAACAAAATTGATAAATCTTCAGCCAGACTCATCAAGAAAAAAAGGAAGAGAGCTCAAATCAATGAAATCAAAAATGAAACAAAAGTTACAACTGACATCACAGAAATACAGGAGATCGTAAGAAACCACAAACAATTACATGTAAATAAAATGGACAATCTAGAAGAAGTGGACAAATTCCTAGAAATGAACAATCTTTGGAGACTGAACCAGTAAGAAACAGGAAATATGAACACACTAATTACCAGTAATGAAACTGAATCAAAAATTTAAAAAAATCTCCAAAGAAACAAAAGTCCAGGACCACATGGCTTCACAGGTGAATCCCACCAAACATTTAGAGAAGAGTTAACACTTATCTTTCTCAAACTATTCCAAAAATTTGCAGAGGTAGGAAGTCTTCCAAATTCATTCTATGAGGCCAGTTTCACCCTGATACCAAACCAGACAAAGATAACACAAAAAAGAAAATTACAGGCCAATATCACAGATGAACATAGATGTAAAAATCCTCAAAATATTAGCAAACTAAATACAATAATATGTTTTAAAAAATCATATGCCATGATTAAGTGGGATTCATCCTAGGGGTGCAAGGGTTTTTCAATATTCATAAAATCTATGTGATACACCACATTAACAAATTGAAGAATGAAAACCATATAATCATCAATAGATGCAGAAAAAACTTTTTACAAAATTTAACATCCTTTTATGATAAAAACTCTCTAGGAAGTGGGAATAGAGGGAACATACCTCAACATGATAAAGGCCACATCTGAGAAACTCTCTGCTGACATCATACTCAATGGCAAAAAGCTGGAAACATTTCCTCTAAGATCAGAAACAAGACCAGGATGCCTACTCTCACCACTTTAATTCAACATAGTATTGGCAGTCCTCATCACAGCAAAGAGATAAGAAAAAGAAATAAAAAGAATCCAAATTGGAAAGGAAGAAGTAAAGCTGTCATTGTTTGCAGAAGACATGATACTATACAGGGAAACTCCTCAAGGTGCCAACAAAAAACTACTAGAACTCATCAATAAATTCAGTAAATTCACAGGACACAAAATATACAAAGATCTGTTAAATTTCTATATGCTAGCAATGAATTGGCAGAAGGAGAAATTAAGGAGACAATCTCATTTATAATTGCATTAAGAATACTAAAATACCTTGGAAGAAACATACCTTAGGAGGCAAAGGTCCTGTACTCCAAAAACTATAAGACATTAAAGAAAGAAATTGAAGATGACACAAACAGATGGAAAGATATACTGTGTTCATGGATTAGAAGAATTAATAGTGTCAACACTGACCATCCAATCCAAGGCAATCTATAGATTTAATGCAATCTCTATCAAAACATCAGTGGCATTTTTCACCGAACTAGAACAAGTAATTTTAAAATTTGTATGCAAACACAAAAGACCTCTAATAGTCAATAAAATCTTGAGAAAGAAGAACAGGGCTGGAGGAACTACGCTTTCTGGCTTTAGACTATATTAGAAAGCTACAGTAATCAAAACAGTATTATACTGGCATAAAAATAGACATATAGATCAATGGAATAGAATAGAGAGCCCAGAAATAAACCCATGCAATTATGGTCAATTAATCTATGACAAAGGAGGGAAGAATATACAATGAAGAAATGACAGTCTCTTCAATAATTGGTGCTGGGAAAACTGGACAGGTACATGTAAAAGAATGAAATTACAACACCCTCTAACACCATAGACAAAAATTAACTCAAAATGGATTAAAGACCTAAATGTAAGGCCGGTTACTATAAAACTCTTAGAGGCAAACATAGGCAGAACACTCTCTGACATAAATAAGCTTCAGTGATTATATTATACAATACAGGGAATGTAGCCAGTATTTTATAACAACTAGAAATGGACTAGAACCTTTAAAAATTGTGAATCCCTATGTTGTTCACCTGAAACTTAATATTGTATATCAACTATGCCTCAAGTCTTTTTACCCTCAAACTATAATCTTCTATTTATTCTAAACATTTTTAAATTGTATTATTTATGTGTATCTAATCAGCTATATCTTTTTGTGTTTTATAAGGTAGGAATCAAATTTTTTCCATTACATTCCAGATTTATTGAATAGCCCATCCTTCTGCAATTATTCATAGTTTCACCTGCTATTTATCAAGTTTATATACATACACATGTGTACACACATGCATCTGTGTTTTTAGATCTCTTCTGGTTCATTGATTTGTTCAGGCTAATATTTCTCTGTTGGTTTGAATACTGCTCCCTGCACAAGAAGGGCATGGAAAGACCAAAGAAAGAGGAAGGCCACTCCAGATTGGTAGGTGGTAGTTTTAATAATTACATGAACCTACGAGGCTTGTTTTGGGCAGCTGCAAGATGAATAGATCTCTGCACCAGCTCACCTTAATCTTAAAAGTTTATATAGAGGCCCTAACAGGGTTCAGTCAAGTATACTGTCCATATGGTCTCAACAACACATTGCTCTCTCAAGACTGCAGCTCTGAAAACAGCTTCCACTGTGGGAACAATGAGCAGAATGTTCATTCTAAGGACAGGGGAAGGGGTAAGGAGCCTCCAATCACCCAGGTCCAACTTGTGGGTCAACCAGCAGTCACATCCTCTGGATGACCTCCTCCAAGACTCCATACCTCATGATTGGCTCCTACAATCCTACACACCCCCCTCTTCCTCAATGTGCCCCGAGAGGTCAGCAAGGAGTTCCACTAGCATGGAGGTGGCTTGTTCAGTGGCTATCTGGCTGCCCTGGAAGCAGATACCACAATAGTAACAGAGGCAAAACGCAAGAGAAAACGCAAATGAAGATACTGATACCTAGAAAAAGTAACAATTTTTTCCACCAGGAGCCCCATGGTCCAAACCACTAATTTATTAATCCAACCCCCCTTGGACTGGGGGTTGCATCAGTCAAGGCGTTTGCTTATGTTCCTATGTAATTTAATAAAAGATGACACCTATAGCAGACTCAAATATGAATCTGTTTGGATAAAGGCACAGGTGACTCTTTGCAAAGCAGTAATAATGTCCAAGCCCATCCTACTTTGGAGGACAACTTTTCTCATGAGACACATTTCAGTGTTAAGGACAGGCTTGGTTGGCTATCTTTTAAGGCTTGCTGGGTGAATTAGTAAGAACTTCTATGTGTGCTATGCTGTCTTCCAGGCCAGTGGAGGGAACAAAGACAGCAGCCAGATGATCACACCAGTGGAAAACAGAATGTGTCCACCTAACCTTGAGAAGAAGGTTGGCAGCTTTAGGAACTTGATCTTGTGGTGCATATCATACATGGCCAGGGGAGGCAACACTGTCAGGCGTGAGGAGATGGACTGGGGTGGGATATGCCAGACCAGGACCCCACTCTCTCCCCTCTTCCAGTGGTGTGTGCTCCACTTCAGGTATAGTGCATTTCAACAACTCTGGCTTGCAGCAGGACAATGGTATCCCAATAGAGGTTGAGTCGTTCCCCCTCACCCAGGGCTTTGGAGTAATTCACCCACCCTGGTGGGAGGTCCCATATGCACATTCCAGTAGATAACACCTTTACCAGGCATAATGGGACTTAGTGTTCTTAGCAACATAGCATGTTGATCCATGGTGAGGGTTGGGACTGTTTCCCATGACTTCCATACCTTTGTGGTATTGGCTGTCTCGACGTGGGTAGGGGTACCCAGTCTGGCATTTGGGGCAACAGGCCTTACTGGCTGATCATTCAAATGTATTAAAACCTGGGATAGTACTTTAGAACACCCCACCAAGATAGTTTCCTCTGTTAGAAATTTAATCTGTTGCTTTCATATTTCATTCTTCCTTTCTACCAACGCTGCTGTTTGTGGAACCCTAATTCAATGTCATGTTTTTTTTTTTTTGTCCAGTTCACATCATGACCTTTGAAATGTGACCCCCAATCACCATCTACTTGATGAGGGGATTCATATATGGTACTCAGCTTCTCTAGTTCCCAGCCGTGGCAGCCTGGGCTAGGCCAGACACAGTGTTCACACAGACTAAGATTTAGAAACTTTGCTCAAAGGGAGGGGGCCATTATAATCTGCCAATCCCTTGCCTGTTGGGAACTTCGGTGGGTGGCCCCAGACTCCTTTGGTAGTTGCCTTGGCTGTTGTTTAGAACACACAGGATATGCTATTAGTGCATTAACCAAGTCATCGTATTTCAAGGGCAACCTCACATTCTTGGCAATATGCCATCCACCCAGGTGCTATGCTGGTTGCTTTTTCTATGCATCCAGTCTGCTGTATCTACTGAAGGGTCAGTTGCTAGAGTATCCAGTCTAGGGTATCAGTTTCTTGATTGCCAGGGGTGCAATGCCTTATGAGCTGCAACATGGAGGACAGTGAGGACAGCCTCAGGCTCTTGCCCAAATGTCTGTCCACATACCCTGACCCCACAAGGGCTTACCCCTGATCATTCACCCCTCATCCTCCCATTGCCCAAGCTATAGGGTTTATCTCTATGAAACAGCCCACTGTCAGTGCAGTGGGTTAATGGCCAGGGCCTATGAGTGATCATCAGTCAAACTGCTCAGAGTTCAGCCCATTGGCTGCTGTGGTTTGTTCCTGTTTCAATCCAGATGGTGTCAGCAATGGGCAGAATAGTGACTGCAGTCTATGTGGGTGGGTTGCCCCAACTAGACCCATCTGCATATGGGGCATCAGCAGAAATTTCCCTACTCTCTATACAGGCTGCAGGGGCTGCCACAGGAACATCTGGAGGATCTACAGACTTCAGGGCCTAGCAGCACCATTTCTTGGGACAGTGGGCTTGGACAGAGTGCTCTTCTGCTATAAATACACATACTGCTTAGCATGGAAGTCTGAGCCATGGCAGAGGTGGGTTGATAGAACATATTCTCAACCTACACCTTGATAAGAAGTTCTTACCATGATATGCTGTTCCTTTGTGAGAGGCTCTACCTGCAGGAAAGCTGTGTACACTGCCAGAAGCTGTTGTTCTATGCGGGTATATCAGGTTCCTGCCCCCTCCTAGAACTGGGACCACAAAATTCTAGGGGTACACTCTCCTGTTGTCTCTGCCACAGTGCCCAGTTCACAAAGATACATCTAACTCAAAGGGTAGCGCTGCTCGGGAGATACCCAGAGCTTTAATCTGCTTTCTCTAGTACTTCTGCCTTCTCAAAGATGACTTCCTGTTCAGATCCCTAGTCCTACACATGCCCTTTCTTTAGCATGTGGTGTAAGGGAGGAAGGTGCTGTTCCAGGTGGGGAATAAGAGTCCCCTGAACCCTCCACATCCCTACAAAAACTTGTACTTCTTTCACGTTTTTAGGGGTCGGATAGGCTTGTACCTTGTCAATTACAGCTTCTGGGACAATGCGCATCTTACCCACTAAATGACTCCCCAAAACCTGATGTTGCTGCCTGGACCTTGAATTTTCCATGGGTTTACCCCCTCCCTTGCAGGTGTGCCAGCAAAGTCTGCAGACAGTCCTGCATCAGAAGAAAGTCTTCACGTTAACCTTACATTATTGACGTAGTGAGCCACTTTACTGATGTAAGGAGAACAGGGACAGATCTTGGGCTACCATTCTGTGACATGCTGTGAGGTTGTGCATGTTGCCTTGGGGAAGCACTTGAAAAGTCCATTGTTGCCCCTCCCACATGAAGGCAAATTGATCTTATGATTCAGCCACCAGAGGTATACTGAAAAACCATTTGCTAAGTCCAGTAAAGCATGGGGCACTCCTAGCACCGTGGCCAAAGTATCTAAGATGGAGACCATGTTGGGCACAGCCCCATGCTCAATTCTAGGCAGTCCATGGTCATCTGCCACAAGCCATCTGACTTTCTGACCAGCTATACCAGGCTATTAAAGGCAATACAGGCAGGGTGTGTAATACCTACACACTTGGTGCAGTTCTTGGGTAGTTTCTCCTATTTCCTTATGCTGCTCAGGCAATTTATATGGTTTGACAGTGCAGATTTTTCATGAGGGCAGTAGACTTACTGGTTCCCTCTTCGCATTTTCCCTCAGCACTGGTTTAATTATTCCAACTCAGAAACAGAATTCACCTATTGCAGTTTGCGGAGTTTGTTGGACCTTGTGGGGTTTTAATGCCCAATGTGTTCTCTAGTACTGGAGAAAAACTCTCTGGTACAGAGTTTGTTTGACCTTGTGGGGTTTTAATGCCCCATATGTTCTCTGGTACCTCCTCTTCTCATGGGGGAGAACACCCAATTTTCAGTGTCAAAGGGACCCTCCTGACAATAACCGTTTGCCCTCTCTAATCATGGACGGCGACGACAGGGCTAAAAATCTGAGAGCTACTATGTACTAGAGTGCATTCAGCTCCTACTATCAGCCAGAGCTACTATGTACTAGAGTGCATTCAGCTCCTACTATCAGCCAGAGCAGTCACCTTTTGTTTATTCTGGGGAGACCAACAAATTGTAAGCTCAACACGAGGTCTCCAGTTGCCTCCAATGGCCCTCACCTGGGGGCAATCCTGGCTTGCATCCTGTAACTGGGGCATGGGAGGCACCCACCCTGAATAGGGCACTATCTCGGAAGCCTCAGCTGGAGCAGGTGAGGTATCAGGGGTGGTAGGGCAGGTGGGGCAGGTCTGAACGGTTGTTCAGGTTTTAAGATTAGCCACAGGCTGACCAATACAGCACTGGGTGGCCAGTCTATCTTTTCAGGTGCAATTCTGCAGCCATAAGGTCAAAGCACATTTGCTTCCAGGTTACTTTTACAGGACCCTTTACAGCAGTTTGGGACAGCCTTTTGGCTTTTGAGTTCCCTGTCTTGGGTCTTTCCCACAGCCTGTCCCCATTCCCAGGATTTGTCAGTTTCTCCCAGATCAGCAACTGATTGCCCAACATCATAAATGTCTTGCCCATGACTGAGCTAGGCATGGTATCAGTGTCCCATGCTAGGCTGTCGTTCCAGCAGTGAATGAGGCCCAATCAGATCAGGGTTTTCACCTCCTCTACAGACTTCCAGAGTCCCACATGCCCAGGGAGATCCCCTCAGTGGGTCAAGCCTCCCTGCAGGCTAGAATAATCCAGTCTCTAAGTGA
>NW_020173955.1:7514819-7573112 GCF_003031525.2 Neophocaena asiaeorientalis asiaeorientalis | reverse complement strand
CTGGTGATGTTGCTTTTTCTCTGCCTCCTGCTGGGCCAGAGAAATGCCATCACCCCTGCATCCCATAGCTGTATTAACCACACCTGGATGCTTTCCCTGGTTTTCGCTGTAACTTGGCAGCTATATCCATAAGCTCAGTGAGAGTATATTCTCTTACAATGAACGTTTCCGGAATTGGAGGCTGCCCCTCTGGCTGGGGTGGTCTTTGCGTGCTGTGCTTTCGCTTCCCTATTAGTGGTCTGAAGGTACAGGGCGTTTCATCTGTTTCTGTCAATCCTCCTCTTGACTCCGTTCACTTTCCCAGAGATTCCACCTCTTGGCGTCCCAACAAGGTTTTGTCACAAGCACTTAGACCTTAATCTACCGCAGCTTTTTCCTTCTAGCTTTGCAAAACGGCGCACAGACGTCTCCCACTTACCCTACTCTCCCACCTTGTCTGCCAGCCCAGAGCTGCCACAGTGGTGGACACCCACACATCCTTCTCTAACTACAGCCCTCCTTCCAACTTTCTAACCCGAACTTCTGCCTCTATTTGGGCATCAGTGACCACAGAACCACCCATATCAGAGGCCAGCCCACTGCACAGCCGTAAGTTTTCCTTCTTTGCTGCAGTGCACTCCGTGCAGTTCCTCGAAGAAGCGCATTTGACCAGCTAACATTTTCGGGGAGTCCCTGTACTCACACAGCAGTACACAAGCATCTCAATACAGGCCACCCTTTCCCACATAGATGCCAAAGGCCAACTCGGGATTTCCTCCATGGATACCCCTTTCCCACGACCCACTTCTCCCGTTTTCCTAGCTGGTATGCCAACTGTTGCTTCACAGATTGTCTCCTGTACACAGAGGGCATAGAGAGACTGAAGAAAGAGGCAGACCACTCCAGACTAGGAGGTGGTAGGTTTAATAAGCAAAAAACACTTACTTACAAGGCTTGTCTCGAGAGGCCACCAGACGACTGAATCCCGACGCCTACCGTCAGCCATTTTGAATTTATATAGAAGCCTTAACTGGCTTTCAATCCTGTATTAGGTCCAGATGATTTCAATAAAACATCACTCTCTTAATACTGCATCCCTGAAAATGGCTCCAGCTGGGGGAATGGTGGGGAGAAAGTATATCCAAAGGACAGGGAGGTAGGCGAAGGGGCTTCTGATTGTCTGCGTCCAGCTCATAGATCAATGGCTGGTCACGTCCTCTCCGTGTGCTCCTCCAATGCTCACTGTCTTAATTACTATGTCTTCTTTATATCTTCATATCTTGTTCTTCTTTAGTCTTGACTCTCTTTTCCATATTAGTTTTAGAAATCAATTTATCAATTTTCATAAAAGTCCTGCTTGGGAGTTTAATTGGAATTGAATTGGTTCCATCTATATCTATATCTACATCTATATCTATATCTAGAATAGATTGTTGTTTTTCCACCCATTAATCTTCAAACTTACTCAGATTTATTTATATCCTTTCATAATGCTTTGCAGTTTTATTCATGAAGGTCTCGCACATCTTTTGTTACATTTATTCCTAGATGCTCTACAGTTTTTGTTGATTTTGTGAATGGGATCTTTTTTATATTATTTTTTTCCCCTAGTTGGTTATTACAGACGTATGAGCACTCTGCTTATTTTCCTTTGTTGATCTTTTATCAAATAACCCTGGAGAATGGTTAATTTGTGATATCCTGTTGAGTTTCCAATGTATATAATCATGTGATTATCTACTGATAAGTTTGTTTCTCCCTTTATTTTTTATATTATTTTTTTCCCCTAGTTGGTTATTACAGACGTATGAGCACTCTGCTTATTTTCCTTTGTTGATCTTTTATCAAATAACCCTGGAGAATGGTTAATTTGTGATATCCTGTTGAGTTTCCAATGTATATAATCGTGATTATCTACTGATAAGTTTGTTTCTCCCTTTAGAATTCTTACAGTTGATCTCTTTTAGCATAGTGGTTAAGAACTCAGTCTTTGAAATCAGACTGCCTGGGCTCCAACCCTTAGTTGCTGTGTGATATTCATATTTTAGTATTTTCCTCTGTATAATGGGGCTAATAATATCTAATTTACATTTTTTGTGAAGGTTACACGTTATTATGTATAAATCACTGGAAACTGTGCTTCATACACAAATAAGCTTGCAATAAATAATACTCTTATCATTACTATCACTGTTGTCGTTGTTATGACTAAAGCTTACAGTGTTGTGTAGAAATGGAAGCTGTCTTCACCAACATCATTGCATTTTTTCCAAAAGAAAAAGTGCTGTTAAGCTAAATCCATTTTTTTGCCATGTGAGAGTGTAAATTCTATGACCTAAGTGTTGGATCACATCTAAAATCTTTTTGTAATAACACTTTTTGGCTTTCTAACAAACGCTTATGTGTGGGCATCAATGGATCATCAGATAATCCAAAGGAGAATGGTAGATTGTTCATCAACTTTTATGAGAAAAGATCAGTCTACCTACCTGCTCATTTGGTTTCCGAAGCATGTGGAGCTTTCTTCAGTGCACCATCAGTCAGTACAGACATTTGCTTCTCAAACACTGGTTGGAGAGTACAATCTAATTTTTCTACCATCTAGCTCTTAACAAAAGCCCGGCTGAAAAATAAAGTACTCTCTACTTTCGGTAAATTAAAATTGTCATTAACACAAATCAGATCATCAGAACTTGCCATATAAGCTTGGCTCATAGAATCATCTTTACTCAGTTGCATTAAATATTTAACCAAGTACTATTTCATAAAATGACCATGTGTTTGCTGTAAAAATGTTATCAAGTATGTCTAATGAACAAACAGGATCTCTTTCTCATAGACAATCCGAAGTGAAAATTTCAGTCTAAAATTTGTCATTGGAAAATGTTTGCCTCATATAATGAAGTAGTGAGGGTTTTTTTCCCCGTCTTCTTTGCCGTATGTGGGCCTCTCACTGTTGTGGTCTCTCCCGTTGCGGAGCACAGGCTCCGGACGCACAGGCTCAGCGGCCATGGCTCACGCGGCCAGCCGCTCTGCGGCATGTGGGATCTTCCCGGACCGGGGCACGAACCCGCGTCCCCTGCATCGGCAGGCGGACTCGCAACCACTGCGCCACCAGGGAAGCCCTCCCCGTCTTCTTTTATTTGGAGTGTTTAAACTTCCCGTGCTTGGCCTTTTGTTGGCTGACAGGAGGTCGAGAGCCAAGTTTAGAAGTTCAGTCATATAAACGCCACGACTAGCATCTTTGAATTCCTATTTTTTCTCAGTCCTTATTTTCCATTCCTGAGTTATTCATCTCCAATAACCAGTCCAGTGTCTTCTTTCTGTAAGTGCATTGACTATTTTTGAAAGAACCATAGTGTAAATTCAGGAATTTAAAAATGTAGCCATCAGGCTATCTTTATCGAAGGTCTACCAAAGTCACAGGAACAGCATTAAGGAAATTCTAAATCAACTACAGTAAAAGCAAAACAAAAATAAAGCAACACTGCCATGAACTAAGGGGTTTTATTTCTTTTTTATATTTACTTATGTGAATAATCCTTTCATCTAACGTTTGGAGAAAATAAATTATATGTATTTTAATAGTTAATTTGCATTTATGGTGAAACAGACATTTAGTTATTGAGTTAAAAATCACTTGAATTATCTCTTCCTTTAGTGGGTAAAGTGAAACATCATTCTCATTCTTTTCTGAGATGGTATAACTATTTCTAAATTGTTAGCATGAGGCTTTTATGAAGAAGACATCTTTGCAGACAATGTGCATTGACTTTTTCCTACCCGGGACTCTCTTCAACTAACAGCAGGACCCTAATTTCCTTCCTTAGCTCCCCAAGGAAAGATGGTGCAAGCTGGAGCCAAGGTTTCATGACTAACGAACACATCTTTTTCCATGTTACAACTCAAAATTGGCATTTATATTGGATGAAGTATATTCAAATCACAGAGGAAGAGGATGACTTAAAAAAGATGAAAAAAACAAAGAATTCAAATTAATTCAGTCTGGTAGTTGAAATTCTAGGCAGGATAGCAGAAAGAACAAACTCTGATTTTTTTCACGTGTACTCCTCTTCTGTATTCTTTGCCTTATTATTCAGGAAATACTTGCAGCAATTTGCAGTCTTAAGTGACTGAGAACATGCACTGAGTCAGTCAGATCCTCTTCCTCCGATGAAGAGGTGGATTAATGTACCCATTTTCTCTCCCGGATTTATTGCTCTAATGACCGGAACCATTTGCTGAGGCCTCGCTTAGCAGGCCTGAGCAGCAGTGGTGGTGACTAGGGCTTGAACCACTTGTTGTGTCTTGCTGATGTTGTTCAAAGAATCTGATATTCTGAATATCGTTCAATTCATCATAGCTATGATGATGGAACCTAAGGGGAAGAAGAACTAGGATAACCACATACCCAGTGTGATTGGTACCTACTTAGCCCCTTTCTTGCTTCTGTCTTCCCTCTCTTTTTTTTTTTTTTTTTTGCAGTACACAGGCCTCTCACTGTTGTGGCCTCTCCCGCTGCAGAGCACAGGCTCCGGACGCGCAGGCTCAGCGGCCGTGGCTCACGGGCCTAATTGCTCCGCGGCATGTGGGATCTTCCCAGACCAGGGCTTGAACCCGTGTCCCCTGCATCGGCAGGCGGACTCCCAACCACTGTGCCACCAGGGAAGCCCCTGGACTGGGAATTTTACCAGTGCTTCTCAATTTTTTTCTTTCCTTACATGAGACAGGATGGGCTGAAGTTGGGTATCTCCCTTCCCCCAGGTAGGTTGGACTCTGATAAAACCCCAGCAAATTAGGCTCTGGTAAAACAGTTTCACCTGAGGGCAGGGCTTAAGAAAATCAGAATTCTTCGGCATATCTTTAAATGGTTTCTTTTTTACTCCCCTGCTGGGAGCGTGAAGAGATTTTTCTCCGCTCTTCACTGTGAGGACCTGTAGGGCTCCTGGAGGGAAAACTTACAAAGGTGTGGGGCTACCCCTATGACTGGGGTCCCTGGAGTTTTAAACTCTCAAACTTGCCCACGCTGAGCCTCCAGCAATTCATCAATTACAGGTCAAGTTTTCCTACACTGCGCTGGTTCCTGTGGAGGTTACTGTTCATGGGTTCCTTCTCCAGTAAATTGTGATCCTGTGTATTTGCCTCTCCTCAGTTTTGGGGGCAGTAGTGTGCCCTGTGACCTCACTTCTCTGACAGAGCTAAGAAGAGTTGTTGATTTTTCAGTTTGTTCAGTATTTTACTTGTTAGAGTGGAGTGATGACTTCTAAGCTTCTTACGGGCCAGACAAGAAAGCAGAAGTCCAAACTCAGCTTTTTAATTAGAGTTCTTGATCTATTGAAGTCAACTCTTTGGCTATGTGTTTTCCAAGTGGTGGCATCTCCATCTTTCTGGTTGCTTATGCCGAACCCTGAGAGCCAACTTTGACCCCTCTCACTCTTTCCCTCACTCCCTAATCCCTCAGCAAATCCTATGGCATTACCTTTAAACCGTTATCTATTATCCCACCACTTAGCAGCTCCACAGCTACTTTTCTGTCTGTGCTGCCACGTTCTCTCACCTATTGAATAAGTGCAACAGCTTCCTATCTGATCTTCCTTCTAGCCTTGGCCTGACTTTCTACAGTCTAGTCACAACAGAGCAGCTACAACTTAAGTTAGATTATGACACTCCTTACTTCAAAACCTTCCAACGGCTTTCCATGATACTTAGAGTAAGATCACAAGTATTGCAGACACTTACAAGTCTCCCTATTATCTTCTAGATCTTTTCTCCTGTTACCCTTCCCCTCACTCACTCCATTCTAGGCACACTGGCCTTCTTGCTATTCCTTGAACACGTGAGGTACAGTTCCAGTTTATGTTATTTGCACTAGCTGTCTCTCTCTCTCTTGAGAATGCTCTTTTCCCAGATGTACACAGCTAACCTCTTCAACTCATTTAAATCTTTCGTCAAATGTCATCTCAACGAGGCCTCCCCTACAACCCTGTGTAAGATTGCGACACAGCCTCCCCTTTTGGTCCCTCTTCCTATGCTTCATTGTTTTCTTTTTCCTTAGCACTAACCACCTTTATACATACTTCCATAGCATTTACTTTTTATTTATTAGGTTGTATGTAAAATACAAGCTCATAGAGTCAGTGGTCAGTTTATCAATGTGTCCCAAGTGCCCAGAACTGTACCTGGAATGTAGTAGGTGCCCAATAGATTTTTTTTTTTTTTCAGATGAATTAATTGATCATTGGTATCTTCAGATAAATCTTTAAAAATCTCAACTGTAAAATAACAGTTCAAGTTATTTAATATAGCAGACTAAGGAGTGAGGTATGTCTAAAAAAATCAATGGGATTGAAATTAGGTAAAACCTTTCTGGTGTCCAAAAGCAAAGAAACTAACCTGATAAACAACAACAAAAATAAAACCCCGTAAAACCAAAAAACATCAACAACCAGGTACAACAAAAATCCACCCCTATGCTGCCACAGTGTATTTCAGCACAATTGTTGATTTATACTGTAAACTCTCCTGCAGAAAGTGATTTCCATGGCAATACGTCCAATTTCTAGCTCTCATGAACCCATAAAAACAACATCAGAAACATTCCCCCAAACCACAGAAAAACATAAAAAATAAAACATTGTAGGATGCATATAATTCATATATTACTATAAATAAGAAAGTAGTTCATATGAAGCTATACATTATTCTCATTTTAAAATGAAGCAATTTAGAGCAAAGTAAGTACAAATTATTAAGTACTAATGCTTTCAAAAATACACAGCTGTCTAATATGTTGCAATCAGCATTTGAAATTAAATTCCCAAAGTATACTGACACTTGATATTCAAATGTTAACTTATGTCGGTTCTAATTTTCTACAGAAAGATTTCAATCCCGAGTGAAAGATCAATGGCATCCAGCAGGAATTCCCTCTAATTACTATTTCTTTCATGGTCTAAAGGGAGTCTTCTGACTGGAGAAGCAACTAACATTTTATTTTGACGGTTATTTGAATAATAATAGAGAGTAGGAGGTTCAACACAATACGTTTACGGTTTTGGAGAAGTAATCTGTTGAGAAGTACATTTTCTATAGTTTTAGTAGAATTCAGTGGGGCCACTACAAAAAAACGGGAATTATTAGAAGGTATGAAAGTCGTTTGATTTTTAAGGTAATGCTTTTGCTGGTCGATCACACTGGGGACTCACCTCTTCACATTCCAGTCTTCTCACTGGGAATGAATCACTTCATTTTTCACTGGTAAATGAAACCTTCTTCACTTTTGAATTCCTTCTGCAAAGTTTTCCTAATAATAACAATTATTATTATTATTTCTGATGTGTGTGTATATGTGTGTATTTTGGAGCAACTATTGTTAAGGCTCTCCTCTCTCTCATCTCATTTAGAAGCAGCTCTGAAAATTGTTTTGGAAGTCCCTAGTAGATCACATCAATTACATGATGACAGATCCCATTGCTACTTCTCAATGTACCAAAGCTGTATGGGGTTTAGGACTAAATCCCATACTTTAGGTGGAATCTGGCACTCTCTTTTGTATGGGTGTGGTTTCTCTGCTACCCAAAAGCAGCCTGCGTTGAATTTCAATTCCTCCTAAGGGTTTACTCTTTCTTCTAGTCTCCTCCTCAGCTTTCACTATCCTAGGATTAGAGTGCATGGCATCTGGGGCAGCAGGCAAAGGTGAGCAGGGGACACCACACTATGCTTGAGACTTGGTGATGTGTCAAGCTTGCTGTGACTGGTTGCTTCTTCCCTTAGAAATGATGTTCATAACCTGAGTCATGGGCCCTGCCTACGTCTGAATGGACTGCAGTGGTTATATGAGCTTTGTGAATATGTACAAACATTTTGTGGGTATGTAAATTTAACTAGGGGTATTTCAATATCCCCCAAAGGTCAATAATCATAACAAATTAGCTTTCTGTCACCTCATGAAAATATGTCTAGTTTGCGCATCCCGTCAGTTTTGCAGACATGCTGGGAAATATCTGAATTCTACAATTTTTGGTTCAAACTAGAACAATTTTCCACTTCTACTCCCAACCCTAACACGATATCAACACAAAGTACTTGGTAGGTAGCTAGTTACAGCAGGAGGTACTATCTGATAGTATTTTAGGAGAACTGCTTTGAAGATAGGCAGAGCTGAACTTAAGTCCCAACTCTACTATTTTTTAACTAGCTTTGGGCAAGTTACATAGCATATCTAAGCCTAAGTTATAAAGTGGATATAAGAAGTATACTTATCTCATAGGGTGGTTGTGAAGAATGTGGAAAATGTATGGAAAAGTACATGCTTGGAATGCAGGGTAAAGTTCATGCTTCAGGATAAAAATAAGTACTTAAAAATATGTTGATGGACTGATTGACTGACTCACCCATTTTATCTCTTCCCTGCCTCTTACATATGTCCAGTAATACTCAAAAGGCAGAGAGGAAACAACGGCCAAGGACTGGATCCAGATACAAAATATCCCCCGGTACCTACAAAGCTTTCCAGTCCCCCTCCATCAAGCCAAAAAAGACCCTCTGAGAACTGAGCACTAGATCTTTAGAAATACATATTCAGGTTTTGTCTGCCTTTGACAAATTCAGATTCTCCTAGATGAGGCTTCTCTTTACTTCACCACTTTGTATGTGTAAGATATTACTAATACTAGATTGTAAACCCATTTAGGGCAAATATAATTTTACTCATCTTTTTTTGCCACAAAGCACCTTATATTCTATTAAGATTTAAGTAATACTTACTGAGTTGATAATGTGGGAGGCACATGTAAATATTAAATATTATTAAATGTTAATAAGTGTTAAAATACTTCTAGAACAAAAGTGAATGGGATCATTTCGATGGTCAATAGTCACTGCCTTTTAAAAACAGGATCTCCTTTAAATGTCAGCATTGTTGGGGAATCCAGGTGTCTCCGTGTTTAAGAGAATTGGAAGGAGATGAAGCTTTCCACCTGGATGGTCCTGGCTTCCATATTCAACTATTTAATGGGCAGCTCTTCAGGCCAAATGCTAAATGTCCTTATGCTGGTGCCAGTAGCAGGTGTCTTACCCTAGCCACAGAATACCATCGCACCCTCGGTTCTGGGAAACCTTGATTTGCAGATAGTTGGCTCAAAGTAAAATGACAAGTCTTGTGATTAAGGAAGAAAATTATTTTCCAGTGGGAATGAACCGGGAGACTTTATTCCACCTGACTGATTCCACCAGCATGCTGTGTATGACTGCATCCTCCAAGTTGACTCCTTTGTTACCATCTACTTCTTTCTTTCTTTTTTTTTTAACATCTTTATTGCAGTATAAATGCTTTACAATGTTGTGTTAGTTGCTGCTGTATAACAAAGTGAATCAGCTATACGTATACATATACCCCCATATCCCCTCCCTCTTGCATCTCCCTCCTACCCTCCTTATCCCACCCCTCTAGGGGATAGGATACATTTGGTAGTGTATATATGTCCATACCACTCTCTCACTTCGTCCCAGCTTACCCTTCCCCCTTCCCGTGTCCTTAAGTCCATTCTCTACGTCTGCATCTTTATTCCTGTCCTTCTCCTAGGTTCTTCAGAAACATTTTTTTTAGATTCCATATATATGTGTTAGCATACAGTATTTGTTTTTCTTTCTGACTTACTTCACTCTGTATGACAGATTCTAAGAGTCATGTACCACAATGTTCATTGCAGCACTATTTACAGTAGCCAGGACATGGAAGCAACCTAAGTGTCCATCGACAGATAAATGGACAAAGAAGATGTGGCACATATACACAATGGAACATTACTCAGCCATAAAAAGAAACGAAATTGAGTTGTTTGTAGTTAGGTGGATGGACCTCATTGTAGTTTTGATTTGCATTTCTCTAATGATTAGTGATGTTGAGCATCCTTTCACGTCTTTGTTGACAATCTGTATATCTTCTTTGGAGAAATGTCTATTTAGATTACTTCTTTCTTAGTCTATACATTTGTCTTTCCCAGATCCTTACAGCTGTCTCTACGGACAAACCCACAGATGAGCTCAATCCCAGTTCCTAACTGAGGGATAATACATCAGTCCTATCTTACTTGGGCCCAGCCTTAACTACTTGAGTCATGCGACACTGCAGCAGTCAGATCCAGAGTTTCATAAAACAGGGCCATGCCTCTGGACCTGTTCCATAGGGCCACACTTTTGCTTAGATCTCCCATATTTGCTACCATGTATCCCTCTAGAACCGAATGCTTTAACTGATGATTGGATTCTAGTTTAATACTTTGCCTAAAATAGGTTTTCATTGCAACATATTTTGATATTATGTTGTAGAGATTTTGAGCATGTTGGATTGGATTTGGACAAGGGATATAAATCAGATTAAACTTCAGATTCTGTTTATTCAGGAGACTGGAGAATAAGGATTTTCCAGTTTCCTTCTATTTTAGTAAATTTACCAATTATATATGGGTTTGATTCTGTTTGAAGAGACTGACTAAAGATTTTGATTAGGTAATATATGATGGTCATGATAATACTACATGGTTCAGTGTAGTTCAAATAGCTGGATGGGGACTTTTAATACAAATGGTTAGAAATAACTCCCTTCTATCCTCCTTGTTCTCTGGCCTCCACCTCCATCACAGATACATGACATCAAATTGTCAGGATGCCTCACTTTCCTGATCAGGCAGGCCTGGTACTACAAGCTATGAAGTCAGAGAAGGCACACCTATGTCTTGAAAAATAAGTTTTGGAACAACAGGAAATAGATGTCTTTTATATGGAGCGTTGCCTTCCTTTCAAAGGGCAAGCACCTGGTACTCTTCATAAATTTTTGCTGTTTTGGTTAAACATTAGAAGAGGTAAGACCTTTTGATGTGCATCAGAGGGTTCCACTCATACTTCCAATGTTAGCATAAATGGAAAGGCTGCATCCCCCAGAAACAATAAAAAGTATAAACATGGCAGTTGACTGCAGGAGTGTCACTCTGTGGAAAGCCACTGGTTGAGGGAAGCACCACAGAGCAGGGCAGGAGGTGAGCCACAGCCCTGCCGTCTGCCTCTTCAGATGGTCCTTTTGGCAGCAGATGAGGCACCAGTGAGCTGAGGGATTCTAGGGACTCGGAGAACACAAGCTGTCATGCTCTGTTGGTTCCAACACCCAAGATCAAAAGTTAGGGGAATCAGAACTCTTTATCTAGGCCTTCCAGCCTGGCTTACAGTATATCTAGAGAGTCTCAGGGATTTCCTAGTGGAGTATTATGGCTCTCAGCACGAGTTAAGAATCAGAACTGAGAAAGCAGAAAGCTTCTTTGGTCGTGAAGTTGCTGATTTTATTCCGGTTCTTCTGGGAACACACCTGTAGCAGGAAAGGCTGTTGCCTAAAATCAGTGGTTCTTAAATGTTTACGTGCAGAAGAATCACCTGAGTACTTTTTCAAAATGGGCCTCACTTCCAGAAATTCTGATATGGTAGCTCTGGCTCATGGCCCGTAATTATAATGTATTTTGATAGAAGTATTCTGAGTAATTCTGACCTGACAGTCTAGAATCAGTTTGGAAAACACTGAGAAAGTGAAACCTAAATGCTTATGGGTTTGGTGGACTCATTTCACATGGTTTAGGTAGCCTTTCTGGAAAAGAGAAATTTTTTTCAGGAAGAGATAATGGAAGACAAAGCTCTGAGACTCTCCCAAGAAGCCCTCTAACTGCAAACTATTTTCAACTCTCAGAATACGCACATGAGTGTGACTTGGTTGGGAGTGTCATGGCCATAGGTTGGAGGAATGCAATTATCGTATGTTGTGTATTTTCTGGCACTGATCCATCTTCCTGAGGAGCTCTCCATCACTGGATATGGAAAAGTGGCCCAAACTAGGAGTCAGGAGACCCAGCCAGAGTCAGGTTCTTCAAATATGTGAAATTGAGCAAATCATTTCACTTTTCTGAGTCCTAATTTCCTCATATGTAGAATTAAAAGGTTGGTGTAGATCATTTTAAGGTTCTTTTAAACCTTGTGTCATATGGGTGTGAGTGTGTGTATCTTCTTTTAATGAATGTTTCTGAGTCTCTAAAAGAAAGAGTGAGGGCACTAATATTCCTACATTATTGCCATGTCATTCTTGTCATCATCATCATTTTCTTCCCCCAAAAAGAAATTGTATGGTGCTTATGAGGTCAAGAAAGTGACCTTACAGCTGGTAGGGCAACAAAATATTTATTCTATATTTAGCAAATCCTCATTACCTCTTTGACATTTTCTTCCTCTACTCCCATTTGGTCACATACATAATCCTATGTATTCAGAAGGTAGCAGAATATAGTAGGAAACAGTATAACATAGTTGCTAAACATATGGACTCTTTGGCCATAAATACCAGGTACATATTCCTGTTTCTTAATGGCTATTTAAACAACTAACTCCTCTGAGTTCAATTGCTTCATCTATAAAATGGGTATAATGTAACTAACAAGTAGAGTTGTTTTGAGACTTGAACAAGATAATGCCTCTAAATAATTTAGTGCAATGCTTGGCGTATAGCAAGAGCTCAATAAATACAATTTTTTTTTTGATATATACAAGAGGTTCCCAACTCTTGCTGTGCAGTAGAATCACCTGGGAAGTTTTTAATACATTTCCATGTCTATGTTCCACCTGAGACTAAATAAACCAGTACTTCCGAGGATGAAGTCAGGTCTATTTTGAAAGCTTCCCAGGCAATTCTACGTGTGGTAATGGTTGAGAACTTCTGGTATTTGCCAGTGAAATATAGAAATCAGAGAGATGATTCTTTTGGCCTCTCACGTACGTATGACTATTAAATACAGTCAACACAGCCGATACAGATCTCCCCAAAGAGAGAGGAGAGAGGTCTTTGGTAATCACTACAGTGTTAGCCCTTAACTAGGGCTGGAGCCCCAGAGACCAAGGCTGTTGTGTGGTAGCAAGAAAACAAGACATGTTGGAGAGTCTATTTTAGCCTGTAGAGCACAACATACTGTTCTGAATTTTTTTTTTTTTTTTTTTTTTTGCAGTACTTGGGCCTCCCACCGCTGCGGCCCCTCCCGCTGCGGAGCACAGGCTCCGGACGCGCAGGCTCAGCGGCCATGGCTCACGGGCCCAGCCGCTCTACGGCATGCGGGATCCTCCCGGACCGGGGCACAAAACCGCGTCCCCTGCATCAGCAGGCGGACCCCCAACCACTGCGCCACCAGGGAAGCCCTGTTCTGAATTTTATGATCTCCGGTTTTGAGAGGATTTTTCGTGATCCTTCTGGTCCAATTACTATTAAAAAAACAGCACAACAAAAAATAATCTATCCAAGCTGTGAGAGTTATATAAGGAAGGTGACATTTTCTAAGTGTGAGGAAAGATGAGTTGGGGCCTCTTGGGGGTTCAGTATGGTTTTTCACTGTTCATTGGTTCTGTGGTCCAACTCTGAGCACAGAACAGGCCCAGCAATGTTGATTTGATCCTGACGGATTTTCTCACAAGTGAGGGCCATGAGGGGTCACTTTGGCAGCCCTAGACCTGCAGAAAGCTCTGCTTCCAGGCTCAGACCTCTACTGCTTAGATCCTAACAGATGCTTAAGCTTGGGTTTGTCTGAATGGGTAAGGCAAATTCCAGACTTCTCTAGAAGCTTTCTAAGACTTGGCAGCTATTCTTTGCACCTTAGAGAGGATCCTGAAGCTCTGATATGAATTCAAATAAATGAAATAATACCTTTTTATTCTCTAAGACAACTGCCTACATAGTGTACTCTGATGGGCTCTGACCTTCCTCTGTCACCAGAGGAGACTCCAAACATTTCTGTCACAGGCTCTAAATGTATGCATTCCATCCTCATTGGGGACTGGAATTTGAAGGCTACAAAGTATGGAGCGGAGGGAAATTGGGTACTTATGGATACAGGGAGAGCTGAAGTGACTGTTGGACAGAGGACGGGCAGTGAGAGGACATTAAGTGCCTCGCAGGGGCAGGTGGAGGAAGAGGTAGAGTGGAGCCATAAAGCTGCTTCGCTGTCAGGTGGACCTCTCTCTTTTCCCTTCCTAGCAGCCCTTTCCGTCCTCTGGCATCCCAAATCAAATAGTGCTAGCAAACCTGTCGCCACTGCCGAAACTTGACACAGTGATGGCTCTGGAGATACAGATGTAACTCAAGAAGGGCCTATCGGAGTCCAGGGAAGACCAGATACTAATGGTGACCCTCTCTCACCACAAGGAGAGAGTATGCCTTAAAAGGGAACAAACACAGAAGTCAAGAGGAGAGAGACGGAGGGAGAGACCTGAGGATTCCTCTGTGCCTGAACCTGGCCCCACCCCTGTTCTTTCCAACAATGTGAGCCGGCCAGTTCCCTTTTTAGCCCAAGAAAAGTGAACAGAGTTTCTATCACAGCAAGTTCCAGTTCAGTCCATTTCACAATTTTGATAAGAATTGGCCCTCCACAGGGCAGTAACAATAGATTTCTTTCCTCAGTTATCTTGAATAGGCTGCTTCTCCTAACAGAAAAGTCCTGGAGCATACAGTTCATCCAGAACTATTTGCTTTGCAGGCATTTTTCTATGATCTGTTCCTCACATTTGTCTTGCCCCTGGTGGACTGAAAGCTCCTCAGTTGCATTCCGGATTTAGACACAGAACATCTCAACTCAGGGTCCGACCGAGGCCTGTTCCTACCCCCTCTCATTCTTTTCCCCTGAGGCAGCTTCCTCAGTCAAATGCTGCCTCCTACGTGATGCTTGTATAGAAGGTGGAGGAGAGCAGAATCAGGACTGGACCAGTCAGTGCATCTAATGATGAGAAGCCCTCCCTGGCCTGCCCTACTTCCTCTCCACAGGAACCCAGGGCTGACATTGTTTGGATCCAGGAATTGAAATAATCAATCAGGGACAATTCTTGGGCAGTAGAGAAAGCTCTTTAGAAGGAGACATACTATAGATGACTGTGCTTAGGTAGAGCTGGAGAGAGCTAATTGGATACTTTTTGTCTGTGCCCTCCCTCCATCAGAACAGTGGCGAACCTTCCTTGAATCTCTCCCATTTTTTGAATCTGTCTGATTTCTATAAACAGCCAAACAAAACCTACTTTTAAAGGGCTCAGGTGGTTAGGTTAGGCTGGCCTGGATAATCTGCCTTTTGATTAACTCAAAGTCAACTGATTAAAAACTTTAATTACATCTTCAAGATCCCTTTGCCGTGTAATATAACATAGTCCGGGGCTTAATTTGAAGGTACAAAAATCATTGGGATCATCTTAGAATTCTGCCTACCATACTAGTTAAATAATTATTACAATTTTAATTAAGTAGAAATCATAGAAATTTTTTTGTTGACATACATATGCACAGAAGATAAACTTCACTAAGTGAAGACCAAAGGATCTAAAGGAGGTAAATTAAAGCATAATGTGGAAGATGGTGGACTAGGAGGACAAGGAATTCGCATCTCTGCACAACTAGGGCACCTTGGGATCCTGTGCCCAAAGGGGGAGATTGGGGGGACCCTTGGGAGGGCAGACGATCAAAAGGGAGCATGGCCAGGTTTCCCCTGCCCACTTGCGCCCCCGGGAGCCTGCTGAGATCCCGGGCCTGATCCTCTGCCCACCAAGGCCCCCTCCAGCCACGTGGGTCCTGAGGGAGTGGGAGGGAGGGAAGGGGGAGCAAAGGTAAAAGCCAGACCTACGGACGGCACCCCTGAGGGGCTCCTGGGAGAGAGGAGGAGTTTCTACACCCAACAGGACCCAAACACGGTTAGGGGTCTGACGGTGACGGGGCAGACCCTGGGGGTTGGGCACAGAGGAATGGAAGGGAATGCAGCCAGCACTTTCCCTGTCCACTTAGGCACCCGGGAGACTGTTGGGTGCCCGGGCATAATTCTCTGTCCTCGCAGCCTCCCTCCTACCGTGCAGAGCCAAAACCCTGCCCCTATACCCCTACCCAGGGTCCTACCTCTACACTCAGAGGCCCCTTCTGAGACCCCCTCCAACAGTGCTGGGCCTAAACCCCATCCACACACCCTCACCCAGGGCCTTACCTCCAAACTCCGGAACGCCACACTCCAGAGGCCCTCCTTTGACATGCCTCTCCCCTTCTGCGCAGGTCCTAGGCAGAGGGCTCGCCCCCAAGGCCTTTTCCAGCTGCGTGGGTTCTGAGGCTAGGCCCTGCCCCACCCTAATCACTGCCCCTGACTAACTTCCACCCCCCACTTAAACTCTGCCCCCCATAGCCAAGGCCTTTGTTTTTTTCTCCTTTTTTCTTCTTTTAGGTTGGGGTTCTGTTATACCTTGTTGTTGTTGATTCATTTATATTTTAATTTTTCAAATAGATCTTGTATTTTTCTAATTTTATTTTATTCTTTATACTTTGTTATTGTTCTGCTCCTTTTTGCTTGTTACCCCCTTTTTTTTCCTGTTGTGGTTTTGTTTTACCTTCTTGGAGTTGTTTCAATTATATTTTTATTTTTCCTAATATATTTTTTATCTTTTTAATTTAATTTAATTTTTTATTCTTTGTTATCGTACTGCTCCTTTATTTTTTTGCTGTGCCACATGGCTTATGGGATCTTGGTTCCCAGGCCAGAGGTTGGGCCCATGCTCCTGTGGTGGGAGCACTGAGTTCAAACCACTGGAATAATAGACATCCTCAGACCCCAGGGAATATTAATCAGAGTCAGGCCTCCCAGAGGTGCTCATCTCAGTACCAAGACCAAGCTTTACTCAACTGCCTGCAAAGTCCAGGGCTGGATGCCTCAGGCCAAACAACCAGTAAGACAGGAATACAGCCCCACCCATCCAAAAAAAAAAAAAAAAAAGAAAGGACAAAAATTATGTTACAGACGAAGGAGCAAGGTAAAAACCTACAATATCAAAGAAATGAAGACAAAATAGGCAACCTACCTGAAAAAGAATTCAGAGTAATGATAGTAAAGATGATCCAAAATCTCAGAAACAGAATGGAGAAAATACAAGGAATGTTTAACAAGGATCTAGAAGAACTAAAGAGCAAACAAACAGTGATGAACAACACAATAGCTGATATTAAAAATACTGTAGAAGGAATCAATAGCAGAAAAGCTGAGGCAGAAGGACGGATAAGTGAGCTGGAAGATAAAATGGTGGAAATAATCGCCAGGGAGCAGAATAAAGAAAAAAGAATGAAAAGAACTGAGGACAGTCTCAGAGACCTCTGGGACAACAGTAAATGCACCAACATTCAAATTATAAGGGTCCCAGAAGAAGAAGAGGAAAAGAAAGGGTCTGAGAAAATATTTGAAGAGATTATAGTCAAAAGCTTCCCTAACATGCAAAAGGAAATAGTCAATCAAGTCCAGAAAGTGCATAGAGTCCTATACAGGATAAACCCAAAGAGAAACACTCCAAGACACATATTAATCAAACTATCAAAAATTAAATACAAATACAATGTATTAAAATCAGCAAGGGAAAAGCATCAAATAATATAAAAGGAATTCCCATAAGGTTAACAGCTGATCTTTCAGCAGAAACTCTGCAAGCCAGAAGGGAATGGCAGGACATATTTAAAATGATGAAAGAGAAAAACCTACAACCAAGATTACTCTATCCAGCATGGATCTTATTCAGATTTGATGGAGAAATCAAAAGCTTTACAGACAAGCAAAAGCTACGAGAATTCAGCACCACCAAACCAGCTTTACAACAAATGCTAATGGAACTTCTCTAAGCGGAAAACATAAGAGAAGAAAAAGACCCACAAAAACACACCCAAATCAATTAAGAAAATGATAATAGGAACATTATTATCAATATGTATTGATAATACATATCGATAATCACCATGAATGTAAATGGATTAGATGCTCTAACCAAAAGACACAGACTGGCTGAATGGATACAAAAACAAGACCCTTATATAAGTTGTCTACAAAAAACACACTTCAGATCTAGGGACACATACAGACTGAAAGTGAGGGGATGGAAAAAGATATTCCATGCAAATGGAAATGAAAAGAAAGCTGGAGTAGCAATGCTCATATCAGATAAAATAGACTTTAAAATAAAGACTGCTACAAGAGATAAGGAAGGACACTACATAATGATCAAGGGATCAATCCAAGAAGAAAACATAACAGTTATAAATATTTATGCACCCAACATAGGAGCACCTCAAGACATAAGGCAAATGCTAACAGCCATAAAAGGAGAAATCAACACTAACACAATAATAGTAGGGGACATTAACACCCCACTTAAACCAATAGACAGATCATCCAGATAGAAAATAAATAAGGAAGAAGAAGCTTTAAATGACACAATAGACCAGATAGACTTTATTGATAGTTTTAGGATATTCCACCTGAAAGCAGAAGAATACACTTTCTTCTCAAGTGCACATGGAACATTCTCCAGAATAGATCACAACTTGGGTCACAAATCAAGCCTTGGAGAATTTAAGAAAATTGAAATCATATCAAGCATCTTTTCTAACCACAAAGTTAGGAGATTAGAAATCAGTTACAGGGAAAAAATGTAAAAAACACAAAAACATGGAGGCTAAACAATACATTACTAAATAACCAAGAGATCACTGAAGAAATCAAAGAAGAAATCAAAAAATACCTAGAAGCAAATGACAATGAAAGCATGATGATCCAAAACCTATGGAACATAGCAAAAGCAGCTCTAAGAAGGAAGTTCATAGCAATTCAAGCTCACCTCAAGAAACAAGAAAAATCTCAAATAAACAATCAAAGCTTACACCTAAAGCAACTAGAAAAAGAAGAACAAAGAAAACCCAAAGTTAGTAGAAGGAAAGAAATCATAAAGATCAGAGCAGAGATAAATGAAATAGAAACAAGGAAAACAATAGCAAAGATCAATAAAACTAAAAGTTGGTTCTTTGAGAAGATAAACAAAATTGATAAACCTTTAGCCAGACTCATCAAGAAATAAAGGGAGAGGACTCAAATCAATAAAATTAGAAATGAAAAAGGAGAGATAACAACTGACACCACAGAAATAAAAAAGATCATAAGAGTCTACTACAAGCTATATGCCAATAAAATGGATGACTTGGAAGAAATGGACGAATTCTTGGAAAAGTACAACTTTCCAAGATTGAATCAGGAAGAATTAGAAAATATAAACAGACCAATCACAGGTAATGAAATTGTAATTAAAAATCTTCCAACAAACAAAAGTCCAGGACCAGTTGGCTACACAGGGGAATTCTATCAAACATTTAGAGAAGAGTTAACACTTATCCTTCTCAAACTCTTCCAAAAATTTGTGTTAGGAGGAACACTCCCAGACTTGCTCTACTTGGTGAGGCCAGCATCACCCTGATACCAAAACCAAACAAAGATATCACAAAAAAAGAAAATTATAGACCAATATCACTGATAAATATAGATGCAAAAATCCTCAACAAAGTACTAGCAAACAGAATCCAACAACACATTAAAGGATCATACACCATGATCAAGTGGGATTTATCCCAGGGATGCAAGGATTCTTCAATAAACTCAAAACAATCAATGTGATATACCATATTGACAAATTAAAGAATAAAAACAATATGATCATCTCAATACATGCAGAAAAACTTTGGACAAAATTCAACACAAATTTATGATAAAAATTCTCCATAAAGTGGGCATAGAGGGAACCTACCTCAACAAAATAAAAGCCATATATGACGAACCTACAGCAAACATCATTCTCAATGGTGAAAAACTGAAAGCATTTCCGCTAAGATCAGGAACAAGACAAGGATGTCCACTCTCACCACTATTATTCAACATAGTTTTTGAAGTCCTTGTCACATTAATCAGAGAAGAAAAAGAAATAAAAGGAATACAAATTGGAAAAGAAGTAAAACTGTCAACTGTTTGCAGATGACACGATAGTGTACATAGAAAATGCTAAAGATGCCACCAGAAAACTACTAGAACTAATCAATGTATTTGGTAAAGTTGTAGGACACAAAATTAATACACAGAAATTTCTGGCATTTGTATACACCAACAACTAAAAATCAGAAAGAGAAATTAAGGAAACACTCCCATTTACCACTGCAACAAAAAGAACAAAATACCTAGGAATAAACCTACCTAAGGAGACAAAAGACTTTTATGCAGAAAACTATAAGACACTGATGAAAGAAATTAAGGATGATACAAACAGATGGAGAGATATACCAGCTTCTTGGATTGGAAGAATCTACACTGTGAAAATGACTATACTACCCAAAGCAATCTACAGATTCAATGCAATCCCTATCAAACGACCAATGGCATTTTTCACAGAACTAGAACAAAAAATTTCACAATTTGTATGGAAACACAAAAGACCCTGAATAGCCAAAGCAATCTTGAGAACAAAAAACAGAGCTGGAGGAATCAGGCTCCCTGACTTCATACTATATTACAAAGCTACAATAATCAAGACAGTATGGTACTGGCACAAAAACAGAAAGATCAATGGAACAGGATAGAAAGCCTAGAGATAAACCCACGCACATATGGTCACCTTATCTTTGACAAAGGAGGCAGGAATGTACAGTGGAGAAAGGACAGCCTCTTCAATGAGTGGTGCTGGGAAAACTGGACAGGTACATGTAAAAGTATGAGATTAGATCACTCCCTAACACCATACACAAAAATAAGCTCAAAATGATTAAAGACCTAAATGTAAGGCCAGAAACTATCAAACTCTTAGAGGAAAACACAGGCAGAACACTCTATGACATAAATCACAGCAAGATCCTTTTTGACCCACCTCCTAGAATAAGGGAAATAAAAACAAAAATAAACACATGGGACCTAATGAAACTTAAAAGGTTTTGCGCAGCAAAGGAAACCATAAACAAGACAAAAAGACCACCCTCAGAATGGGAGAAAATATTTGCAAACAAAGCAACTGACAAAGGATTAATCTTCAAAATATACAAGCAGCTCATGCAGCTCAATATCACAAAAACAAACAACCCAATCCAAAAATGGTGGAAGACATAAATAGACATTTCTCCAAAGAAGACATATAGATGGCGAACAAATACATCAAAAGATGCTCAACATCACTAATCATTAGAGAAATGCAAGTCAAAACCACAATGAGGTATCACCTCACACCGGTCAGGATGGCCATCATCAAAAAATCTACAAACAATAAATGCTGGAGAGGGTGTGAAGAAAAGGGAACCCTCTTGCACTGTTGGTGGGAATGTAAATTGATACAGCCAGTATGTAGAACAGTATGGAGGTTCCTTAAAAAACTAAAAAGAGACCTACCATATGACCCAGCAATCCCACTAGTGGGCATATACCCTGAGAACCATAAGTCAAAATATACATGTACCACAATGTTCATTGCAGCACTATTTACAATAGCCAGGACATGGAAGCAACCTAAGTGTCCATCAACAGATGAATGGATAAAGAAGATGTGGCACATATATACAATGGAATATTACTAGGCCATAAGAAGACATGAAATTGAGTTATTTGTAGTGAGGTGGATGGACCTAGAGTTTGTCATACAGAGTGAAGTAAGTCAGAAAGAGAAAAACAAATACCGTATGCTAATGCATACATATATATAGAATTTTAAAAAGCAGTACTGATGAATCTAGTGGCAGGGCAGGAACAAAGACACAGACATAGAGAATGGACTTGAGGGCACAGGGGGGAAGCGAAAGCTGGGATGAAGTGAGAGAGTCGCATTAACATATACACACTACTAAATGTAAAATGAATGGCTAGTGGGAAGCTGCTAGATCAACTCGATGCTTTGTGACGACCTAGATGGATGGGAGTGGGAGGGAGCGAGGGGATATGGGTATATATGTATACATAGAGCTGATTCACTTTGTTATACAGCAGAAACTAACGCCACATTGTAAAGCATTTATACTCCAATAAAGATGTGAAGGAAAAAAAGCATAATGTGAAAAGACTATGAATTATGAGTTAAAAAAATTTTCCACAGCAGTAATACATTTATCGAATAGTGATAGATATTTACACTTCAGTCTATAACCTCAGAGATCTTAGAAATACTACCATTTATATATTTTTAATTATTTACATAGTATATCGGGCCTCAATTTAAGTTACTTTGAAATATAACTTCATTATTCTAAATTTTGAGGTAGCTGTTTTTCTAAAGCATAGTTTTTTACTTCTAATTCAATAACATGCTTTGTGGCCTTATATTATCTGCTTGTACATTTCAATTTTCTCTATAAATTGCACCAATTGTTGTAAATAGAAAACCATATGTTTTCTTAACCTGATGGAAGATATTTTAATATATTTTTTCTGTGGAAATGATGATACAGCATTAAATTCTTGATTATGGTAAATTTTCACCTGAGCTTATTTCATGCACGAAGTCATTACTACTTTACCAGAATGAACAGTCATTTTATTGAATGCATAGTAATTTTATAAAAGATGATATATTCTATACCTAGACTTGTAAGGAAAAACACAACTGATATTAAGCTTGCTTTTAATAAGTTAATTATTCCTCTTGTATTTATATGCAATCTCAAAATTACAACTCAAATTTGTATTAATCATGCCTAATAAAATTGTCCACTGTGGAAACAGGTATGTAATTTCTGTGATTATAAGAAAGGAATCCTGAAGCCAATGAACTATAATATAGTGAAAAATGAAATTTAGTGTTAAGTGTCACTGTACTAAAGTGAAAAACAAAAGAAAGAAGAAACAATACATAGATATACTGGTTTTTTTTTTTTTTTTTTGCGTTATGCGGGCCTCTCACAGTTGTGGCCTCTCCCGTTGCGGAGCACAGGCTCCGGACGCGCAGGCTCAGCGGCCATGGCTCACGGGCCTAGCCGCTCCGCGGCATGTGGGATCTTCCTGGACCGGGGCATGAACCCGTGTCCCCTGCATCGGCAGGCGGACTCTCAACCACTGCGCCACCAGGGAAGCCCCGATATACTGGTTTTTATAGTCTCATAACAATGCCTTTTCACATCCTTACCTCAGTTATATATTCTAATTTCTTTCACTTGATATTTATATAATATAAATATTACTTAACTATCTCAAGCAAAAAAGAATAATTTGATAAAACTTAATAAAATTCTCTTACCAAAATATTCATAATGGTACTTTTTTAGTCTAATAAAATGTAAAAACATTTATAAAAACTAAAACATACAGATAACATTATAATGAACAGTTATAACATTATAAATAGACAGCTGGTCTCTTGTATGGTAGAGTCTCCTGTCTCCATTCAAAGAGTAAGAAAACTTATTTTCTCCTGAGTCAAATGCTTGTATTCTTCATATGAGCCTTCCTCCCTTTCTGACCAGATAGAATTTATTTGCACTAGAAATACAGTTGACTCTTGAACAGTGTGGGTTTGAACTGCGTGGGTCCGAACTGCGTGGGTCCACTTATGTGTGGATTGTTTTCAATAAATATGTACTACACAATCTGTGGTTGGTTGAATCTGCTGATGTGGAATCTCATATACACAGGGACGACTGTAAAGTTATACAAGGATTTTTGACTATGGGAGGGGTCGTGCTCCTAACCCCTACATTGTTCAAGGGTCAACGGTGCAAGATTTCTCTCCTTCTCTCAGGGTGTGAAGGGAATTGTGTTGCTGTCAAGCTCCTATGTAAGTTTCCAGATTCATGATTATGGGATTCCTCTTATGGAGTACAAATCTATGTATACGCAACTGATATCTGCACTTGACACATTCCCTCGAGCAGGATTAGTCAAGGAAAATTGCTGTTACTGCTATAAATAATAAGCTGGATCTCTTATCCAGAAATCCTGTGTTTGCTTTCCTGGAAAAAATGAGTAACTGTCTCTCTGAAAAGATGGTAATTTATTTTTAAATAGCATAATTTTTAAAATATGTAGGACTGATTGTAAAATTTATTTTAATGTACCTTAAGGGGTTTTTCAATCAAAGCCTTCTATTTTTAAAGGGAACACAGGATTCATAGTTGTCTAAGTTCTTTTTTGTCTTGAACAGCACTGTCAGGACTACAATGAAAAAATTATTTTAAGATGCTTTAATTTTTAATATTACAAAAACTCAGACATTACTTTAAAAGAAAAATAAAATGCTGTATTTTGACTCAGTTTTCCACCGAGAATGTTAGAGACTAAGTTGCAATGTGCCTTAATACCATAAGTAGTATTCGAGAATTTGTTCCGATATTTGTAAGCTTCCAGATAATAGAAGCTTAAGTTTGGAAATTACCTTAAAGTTTTTACAAATATCTGTAACTTAACTTTAATAAAAAATTTTGCTAAATGAGGGAAACATGAACTCACTGCCATTTGTTTTATTTCAGCATTCACTATTGAAAAGTGAATTAAATGTTCATGGTCTTGCATATTTTCAAAACATCTGTGTAAGGGGATGTAGAGTAGAGCAAATTCTCTTTTATACCTAAAAACAAAAGGTAGGTTTAAACTTCCACTTGAAGGACAAGAGAAATATGCTCTCTACATATCTGTTTTTTCATTCATTACTCACTTTTTTCCCAAGACTTCTAAAGATATGATTATATAGGTTTTAAAATGCATGGTTGCATACATAAGCACAACAGAAATTGATTTTCTACACATTTTTATTTATTTAATTTATTAAATTCATATAATTTTCACTCTCACTCCAAAATGTTGATAGAATATATTCTCACTCTGCAATGTGTTATTCTTGTCATATTTCTTCCTAATGTTCATTTTCTTTAATAATATTTGCTCTAATAGCATGTGCTTTAATGTAATTCTGACAGGGAGTTCATGTTCAGTAAGGTTTTAAGTGTCATAATCGTTGAACAATTTATTAAACAAATACTTATCCATGTTATTAAGCATAGAAAACTATCTTCTAAAAGTCCTTAAAAGAAAATAAATAATATAAAGTAAATTACATGTAGTATAATAAAGAATATATGCATGCACATATGTGCATACATATACACATGCCAAACTGTTTGTGCCTATTAGGTTTTAAAATGTAAATTTATAAAATGCGGAGAGTTTTAAATGTAAGTATAAGAAATCTATTCTTTAAATATTTTTCACATCTTTCTTATTGTCTGCACATTTTTGAAGCAGTTTTCCTAATCATTATCCCTTAAATTTTATTCCCAGGAAGCAAATCACCTTGTTTGTGTAAATGACTATGCAGTTCTCAGAAAAAAGAAAAGCCTACATAAACAGCTAATGAATATGCTCTAATCTATGATGGATGCAAAGTTTAAACATTTTTAATAATCTAATTTTAATAATCAAAATTATGGTGGATGCAAAATTGAGAATTGTATGAAACAATTAGAATGCTTGGTCATAAGCAATTAGATCAGCACTGAATAAAGTTGAGCAAGGAATGAAATGATTGGAGGAACACGTGCTATCTCACAGAACCGCAAGAACAGCTGAGTGAGAGGAATTGCAACCAGGAGGCAAAGGAGATCACAGAAGATGGAGCTCTGAGACAATCTTATGTGTTCCTGTCACCAGATAACAAGGTTCCAACAGCTTTATATGCCTTTTTGTCTCAGCTCAAGACTCAGAATTCCAAGAAACAAAGACTTCTATGGCAGAAGAGTGGGACTGTGTGATTGACAGCCCCAGTAAAACCACTTAGAATGTGAAGGGGGAAAGAAGAGGATAGGGAGATAGAAATTAAGAGAAGTGTATTACATGATTTGATCACAGATTGGCTTGAAATGGTAGACTTAAGAAAAAAATTGGCAATAATAAATGGTGGTTTTTTTAGTTGAGTCTAAAAGAAGTCAGGAAATTTTTCTAAATAGTGTTTCGTGTGCAAAGAACATGGTAGTATTAACAAACATGCCGTCACTCACTATAAGCGCCAAGTCTTCCATGACTGCAAAAATGTTCAAAATGCAAACAGTATGATAAACTGTGTTAAAAGTGGCAAATTGTTCAAATGACTGGAAATAATTCCTGTCTTGACTAAATTATATGGAATAATATGCTCAGTTCCTGATACAATATTTTAAGTGAGGCTTTCGTATGATAGATTGCATTCACAGAAAGTTAACAGAACAGGGAGCGTTCTTAACATCAAGTGAGATAACTAAAAGGACAAGGAAGAATTACCATTATAGGTGAACGTTGAAAGAACTGGTATCTGTCTACAAAGACCTGTAAGGATGCCATGAAGAAAAAGGACTAATTTGTTTTCTATTGATCAAGAGAACAGAATTGTGATAAAAAAAAGTTCCAGTAAAAAATACTACAGTTGATTATAAGAATGATTTATCTAAAACTTGAGCTGCTTCTTGCAGAAATGACCTGTTCTGTGATGTAATCAAGCGTAAGATGGATGATCCTCTATAGAAAGACTCTCTTATTGGTAAGACTACTTTGAGTACTTTGAGTAGGTTAGAGTATATAATTCCCAGGGATATTTTAACTGTAAACTTCTCCAAATTAAGTGGTATACAGCCAAAAGGTAGTAATAAAATAGAAGATAAATTCTTCAAGATATTTTCACACAAAAGTAGAGCAAAGCCAAATGCTACCCACTTCTGTTTCATTTTATCATCTATATAATTTAGTATATTAGAATATATATTGAATATTTTATGTGGGATGGTCCTAAACCATCAAAGGAACATATAATACAGGGATTATCTTAATGTCCTCAGTAACATTCAATGCCTAGTTGGCAGGGAAAGGGCAGGAAAGATTTTATAACAAGGTCTTTGAACAAAAACTGCACAAAGCTCACTTGGCTACAAGTGATAAAAATGTAAAAATGGATAGTCTGAATAAACTAGTAATCTGTTCTGTTTAAATGAGCTCTAGATACTTTCCTCTTCTATATCTTGTGTATCAGAATGTGTCAGTAGACTTAGTCTGTGTTGTTCATGACTCACTGGGGAATAAAAAGGTTTTTCTTTAAAGAGATAGGAAATTGTACCAGATTTTTCAATATCTTTAATTCCACATTATTGATTTCCACTGTATGACTGGAGGCTCTGTTTTAATCACAAAGTTATATCATATCATATTGCTGAAACAAGTAAATATATATTAAATTCAGTGCTTCAGTCTCTTTTGTGTGCGGAATTAGATAAATTTAACTAATTAAAGAAAAGTTTTGATGTCAGGTGTGATTTGTGTGAGAATAGAGCGTTTGAGTTCTCAATGTGTCATTTTTGTTATTTTCTTCCTAATGTTCACTTCAATAATGTTCCTCTTATACTATGTGCTTTAATACCATTCTGACAAGGAGTTTATGTGCAGTAAGGTTTTAAATATCATAATCTCTGAAAAATTAAACAAATATTTCTCCACATTATTGAGCAGATAAAACTATTTTAAAGGTCTTTAAAGGATCATTAATAAGAAAAAGTACATTACTCTTTCATAAGCACTGGTAATTTTGTAAGCTGGAATTTTTTTTTTCAAAATAAATACATTTCTCAGTAACCAACCCATGCACTAAACAGCACTAACATAGACTAATGATGACACTGAGGATATTCACATGTGAAAAAAATATATATCCAGACTAAAGTCTAATAATCATGGCATTAGATAGTGGTATGAGCGTGCTCTGGAAACTTTTCTTCCCAATGACCCTTAAAGAATAAGTGAGGGAAACTCAGCCCTATTCCAGGTGATGACAAGCCATCATCCCCAAACTTGGCCTTGTAGAAATTTATGAACAAAAAGCCTCTAGGCTTTTTGCATTTTGTTATCTCATCACAAAATGCCAGATTTCACAAGATTTCTGTAGATTTTTACATGGATTGTTTCTTTTTGCCTTTTAAGTATTTTAAGTCCTGAGATATGTACAGCCTCCTCATTTATCTAGGCACTCACAAAAACCTATCAGTATTTCATTACCTATTATATTTTTATCCTTAGCTCTTAGAAGAACATTTATGTATAAAAACTGCTTTAAAATTATTGAATAAAGCAAAAACCATATTCTCCTTGTGACTAAGTGACCCAGTTTTTCAGACTTTCTGAAGATAAAATTTTTTTGAAAAATAAAACAAAGTGATTACATGAATTCAAGAAAATGAGTCCTTTACTAGTGACCAGGAAGATCAAGAGCAAGAAATATTTCAAAGCTAAGCAATGAAATGAAAATCATGAAAGAAATGGTGAGACACATGAGTAAAAGGCACAAATGAACGAAAATGCGTGTATAACGTCAGAATAAATAGAAACAGGTGAAGAAGAGCCAATATTTAGACATGGTATAGAAGAAAGTTTCCCCTCTCTGAATACAGATTTGAGCCTGCATACTGAAGGGGTTTATCAAGTTCCAGGCTGGATTGATTAGAAAATGCACATTACCTGAACACGACTTGGTGAAAATTCTGTAACTTCTAAATTCCCTGCTGAAATTTCAATACATCTGGTCAATGAAAAAAAAAAGAGTTGAAATGCAGATAGGGTGAATAATATAATCAATAATCTTAATTTAACGTATACATATAAGGAAATCTTTTATCATTTAAAGAGGAAATATACATTCTTTGTTATGTGTACATAAAGCTCCTGCAAAAAGTGAGCTGTATTAAACATAAAGCACATATTTATAAAGTTCAAATGTGTGCAATTTTATAAGCAACACAGTGTAGTTGTGAGAAAATATATTTAGAAATTATGAATAAAATGTAATCAATTCAATTAATTTACAACTAATTATTTAGAAAGACACTACACAATTACTTTTGCAACAAAGGGGAAATCAAAAGAAAAATTTACAATGATAAGAAAATGAAAAAAGGAAAAGAGGTAGTAACTAAATCTATGTGACATAGCAAATTATATTTAGATAACAAAATTTTAGCTTTAAATATCTCAATTACTAAAGAAGAAAAAAATCCCTTCAGTTAAGTTACATAGCAAAATTACCTTTAATATCAAAACCTGACAAAATTAAGGTCACAAAAGGACACTCATTTTTAATCTTAATGAGAAAGAAATGGTTAGCAAACAGAATCTGGTGATGTAAGAAAGAAGTAATAAAGTGACACCAAAAAACTATGATGTAATTTATGCCAAAAGAAAAAAACTCATATTGAAATATGTCAAAAGGACAAGTAAAACCTAGCACCCATTCTAAACTAAAAATCTAAATATATTAAAGACAAATATCCCTCAAGAGCATACATGTAGATATCCTTAATAAAGTTAAATAAACCTAAAATTAAATAAATAAATCCTTAATAAAGTTAAATAAACTAAAAATCTAAATATATTAAAGACAAATATCCCTCAAGAGCATACGTGTAGATATCCTTAATAAAGTTAAATAAACCTTTGATTCTCAGGATAGACCTCATTTGGGACAGAGGTAGTATATTTTTTATATTGTTGGATAGCAAATTAAATCCTATAATATAAAAATTATACTACCTCTGGACCAGATGAGGTCAATTCTGAAATCAAAGATTTATTTAACATTTCACCATATAAACAGAATCAAGGTGAATGAATAATTATTTCCTTTATGCACAAAAAGCATTTTATAAAATTCAACACTCATTCCTGCAAACTAAGAATAGAAACTTCATCAAGCTAAAAAGATCATCTAAGTAAAACCCCAAACTAGCATTGTAATGGCAAAATATTGAATGCTTTCTATCCAATGTCTTAAACAAGGTAAAGATTTCAACACTTGCCACTGATGTTCAAAATCATTGTATGGATTCTGAACAGTGCAGTAAAGCACAAAAGAAAAAACAAGTAAAAGACATGTCAATTGGGAAAGGAAGAAGTAACTTTTCTTTTTTTGTGGTAGTAGTAAATTTGTATAAGTTGAAAATTTTAAGGAATCTATTACCAAAAAACTACTAGAATTATTATTAAGCTTGTTGAACAAGATAGCGATATTTAAAATCATTCTTCAAAATGAAATTGAGTTATTTGTAGAGAGGTGGATGGACATAGAGTCTATCATACATAGTGAAGTAAGAAAGAGAAAAACAAATACCATATGCTAACACATATATATGGAATCTAAAAAAAAAAAAAAACGTTCTGATGAACCTAGTGGCAGGACAGGAATAAAGACACAAGACACAGATGTAGAGAATGGACTTGAGGTCATGGCGGGGGTTGGAGAGAGGGGAAGCTGGGACGAAGTGAGAGAGTAGCATTGACATATATACACTACCAAATGTAAAATAGATAGCTAGTGGGAAGTAGCCACATAGCACAGGGAGATCAGCTCTCGGTGCTTTGTGACCACCTAGATGGGTGGGATAGGGAGGGTGGAAGGGAGGCTCAAGAGGGAGGGGATACGGGGATATATGTATACATATAGCTGATTCACTTTGTTATACAGGAGAAACTAACATAACATTATAAAGCAATTATACTCCAATAAAGATGTAAAATAAAATAATTCTTCAAAAATTGATTGTATCTCTATGTACTATCAATAAAAGTTATATTATTTTAGAAGCCTCAAAACCATGCGACACTTAAGGATACATGTCACAAAATACGTGCAAGAAGACTTGTACACAAATGTTTACAGCAATTTTATTTGTAATATTCAGAAATAGGAATCAAGATGAAAGCACATCAGCAGGTTAATGGATAATGCACTTGAATACTTATTAACAACAAAAATTAATAAACCAATGGTACATGAAACAATATCGATGTTGCTCAAAACACTATGCTAGTGAAAAAAGCTAGATACAAATGAGCACTTCATATTTCAATGCACATCTTCAGGAAATACAAAGTAATCTAAAGTGACAGAAGTCAGATATATAATTGCCTGGGAGCTGCACAGAGAGGGCAGGATTGCCTGCAGAGGCAAGAATACATTTTTGAAGGCCCAGGAAAAATTCTGCACATTTACTGTGGTGGTTTTATGTGGTCTTATGTCTGTATGTATATCTGTCGAAACTCGTCACGTTGTAACCTTATATGGGTACAATTTATTATACATAAGTTATACCTTAATAAAGTTGATTTTTGAAAGTGTAGGTAAAATAGAAATAAGAGAAAACAAAATACACATAATTAAAAAAAAAACAATAAATATTATTCTAACCCTCAACATTCTTTAAATTGAAATCAGTAACATACAGAGCTGTCCACTCATGTTATTGTTACAGATGTGCTGGAAGACTTTGGAAAAAGAAATGAGAAAAAAGATTGACATAACATAAAAAATAATTTTAAGATATCTTTTTGCTGTAATATGAATATAATTTATAAAATTCAAGACCCTAGTAAAATACACCTATCAGAATTAATAATATGTATTCTAATCCAGTTAAAATAGCTAAATACAAGAGGTGTTAATAACATATAGTTCTATTCTACTCTAAGTATAAATTCCTATAAGTGGAAATGGGAATAAATTTGTAAAAAAAATTATAGAGTCCCTATAATGAAAATTGTAGTACTCTAAATAGATAACAGTATATGATCTAAACAAATATAAAGCCATATCATAATCTTGGAGGGGGGAATTAATACCCAATTTCAAAATTTCTTTCCAGGATGCATATGTATGTGTAAATATCTTTGATAAGCAATTTGCCACATCTATTGTACAGGAAAAGTTCTATTAATAAAACTGAAAGTAGGAAGTGCTAAAAATAAGAGTATGTAACAACTGGAACTATAATACATTGTTGATGGGAGCAAAAAATGGTACTGTTACTTATGAAAAATAGTTTGGTAGTCTCTTGCTGTTAAAAATATACTTACCATCCAAACCAGCAATTTTATTCTGAGGTATTTACCGAAATAGAATAAAAACTTATTATTTTCATAAAAAAACTTGTATCATATGTTTAATATGGCTATATTCATATATGTCAAAAACTGGAAGCAACAAAAATCAACTGGGTAATAACCAAATGGTGGTCTGTCCGTATAACAGAGCACTGCTGTGATTAAAAATAAATGAACTGAGACTTCTGCTTATGAGAAGATACAGTGTATGTACTTTTCCCTATTTCCTTTGCTAAGTACAACTACAAACTTTGGATATTATATGTAAAACAATTCTAAGAAGACAAAGCAGAGAGACCAACAGGCTAAAGACCTCAAGAGCCAAGGACAGCATAATGGTGTGTTCTCTTGTTTTTTGTTTGCTTGTATGGTTGGTTGGTTGGTTGGTTTTTGCCTTACATATCTAAGACTGGGTTTTAAGTATAACAGTCTGATGTGGTTCTAAATAAATGTAGAGGAAACAGTTAAGATAATTATATTATATATGAGAAAGGATAAAGAGTCATAAAGGGAGGTATTTTGTTCAAACTCATAAAATTATGACACCAGTACACTGTAAAGAATAATGTATGTATTACTTAATTCCTAGAACAACCACTGAAAAACCACATAAAGATATTCATTTAGAAACACTATAAATAGATAAAAATAGGATTGTAAACAATATTCAAATAATGCACACAAGGCAGGAAAAATAAAAAAGATAAAGGAATATATAGAGAACAGTAAACATAAAAATAAACAAAAACGGACAAATTCAAACACATCAATACATACAATAAAATGTATATGGTCTAAATACACCAACTAAAAAACAGACTGGCAAAACGAACTAAAGCACGTGACCCAACTATATGCAAGAAACTGACTTTAAATATAGTGATTTCATCATTAAAAGTGAAATCTTTGAGATCTAGGCAAAGAACTGACACCAAAAACATGATCTGTTAAAAAAAAATAATCAAAAAAGAAATTTAAAAATACCTTGAGAGGAACGAAAATGAAAACACAATATATCAAAACTTATGAGACACAGCTATAGCAGTGCTTAGAGGGAAATTTTTAGCTTCTAAATGGCTATTTTAAAAGAAGATGAGATATTTCAAATTACTAACTTAACCTTCCAATAAGGCATTGGTAAAAGATATTGGTAAAAGAAGAGAAAACTAAACATGAAGCATGCAGAAAGAGAGAGGAAAGATTAGAGTGGAAATTAAGGAAATGGAGAATAGAAAAGCAATACAGATCAATAAGACCAAGAACTGACTCTTTGCTTGTTTGTTTGTTTTGTTTTTGTTTTTGTTTTAGGCCACGCCATGTGGCATGTGGGATTTTAGTTCCCCGATCAGGGATCGAACCTGCACTCCCTGCATTGGGAGCATGGAATCTTAACCACTGGACCACCAGGGAAGCCCCAAGAACAGACTCTTTGAAAACACCAACAAAATTAACAAACCTTTACTAGATTGACCAAGAAAAAAAAAAAGAGCTAAGACACAAATTACTACAATCAGAAATAAAGGAGGGTCTGTTACCACTGACCTTACAGAAATAAACAGGATTATGAAGGAATACTAAGAACAATTATATGTCTACAATATGTTCTACAACCTGAATGAAACAAACAAAAAGAATTCTTAGAAAGACACAAACTACTATAACTGACTCAAGAAAAATATAGAAAATCTGAATGGATGTGTAACAATTAAGGAAATAGGTTAGTAATAAAAAACAGCTACCCATAAAGAAAACCTCAGGGCCAGATGGCTTCACCACTGAATTCTACCAAATATTAAAAAAAAAAAAAAAAAGTATAAAGAAGAATGAATATCTATTCCTTACAAACTCTTCCAAAAAATAGAAGAAGAGGGGACACATTATGACTCATTCATTCTATAATGTCAATATTACTCTGATACAAAACTTAGACAAAGATATCACAAGAAAACTGTAGACCAATATCTCTCATGATTATTGACAAAAACAGAAACAAATAAGTATAGCAAACCAAAACCAGCAACATTATAAGTAAAAAAATAATTAGAGTGGAGGTCAGCTAAAATGGTGACCTAGGAGGCTCCACAGACACATGGAATATGCAGCTACACAAGGAGTAATTCCCTCTGAAAGAGATCCAGAAGCTAGCTGAGGGTCTCTACACACTGGGTTGTTTAATTAACAAAGAGATATTTAGACTGAGGTGGCTTTAATGCCTTAGCAGCCTACTTAACCACAACAAAACCTAAGCCTGTCAATACCACAAGGTTAAGAAATCAAAACCTAAGGACAACCATTCACAAACAGCCAACTAAGCTTTCACACAAAAAAGATGATCACTTATGCTACAGCCAATCAATTTCCTTGTTTTGCTTCTGAGTTTTCGCTATAAAAAGTCTTGCAGCTAGCTCCTGTAAGTGGAGCATTCCTAATCACTTCCCATTTGGTGCTAACTTGAATCAATGTTTGCTCAAATAAACTCTTAAAATTTTGTATATACTTTGGGGCTTCCCTGGTGGCGCAGTGGTTGAGAGTCCGCCTGCCAATGCAGGGGACACGGGTTCGCGCCCCAGTCCGGGAAGATCCCACATACTGCGGAGCGGCTGGGCCCGTGAGCCGCTGAGCCTGTGCTCCGCAATGGGAGAGGCCACAACAGTGAGAGGCCCGCGTACTGCCAAAAACAAACAAAAAAAAAAAAAAAAAAAAAAAAAAAAAATTTTGTATATACTTCAGTTGATCTTTTAACAGGGTGAATGAGAAAATATCCACATTGAAACAGGTAGGAAAGGCTGAGACACACTCTTGCCATAAAACCCACTCCCAGTGTAGTGCCATATGACTGGGAGGGAACCCCCAACTTTCAACTTCTTCCTGAGGATTTGAAACCATAAATCTCCTAGAAAAAAAACCCTACGGATAAATCCTTGACATTGGTCTTGAATTTAACACCAAAAGCAAAGGTAATAAAATCAAAAATAAGCACGTGAAATTACATCAAACTAAAAGGCCTCTTCATAGTGAAGGAAACCATCAACAAAATGAAAAGGCAACCTATCGAATGGGTAAAATATTTGCACACCACATATACAAAAAGGAGTTAACATTCAAAATACACAAAGATTACATTCAACTCAGTAGCAAACCAACAAATACCCTGATTAAAAATGGGCAAAAGATCTAAATAGACATTTTCCCAAAGAAGACATACAAATGGCCAAGAGGTACATGAAAAGATGCTCAACCTCACTAATTATGAGGAGAATGCAAATCAAAACCACAGTGAGATATCACCTCATACCTGTTAAAATGGCTATTATCAAAAAGACAAGAGATATCAAATTCTGGCAAGGACTGGAGAAAAGAGAAACTTTGAACACTGTTGGTGGGAATGTAAACTGGTATAGCTACCTCAGGAAAGAGTATGGAGGTTCCTCAAGAAATTAAAAATAGAACTACCATATGAATCAGCATTCCCACTTCTGGGTATACACCCAAAGGACAAAAAAAAAATCGTTATCTCAAAAATGTATTTGTACTCCCATATTCACTGCAGCATTACTTACAATAGAGAAAGTATGGAAACAATCTAAGTGTCCATGAACAAATGAATGAATGAAGAAATGCAGTATATGTACATACACATATATATGTATGTATATATATATATATATACACACACACACACACACATATACACACACATACAGTGGAATATTATTCAACCTTGGGGAAATCCTACCATTTGTGGTAACATGGATGGAGCTGGAATACATGTTTATTCCTTTGTCTTATGACATTTCTGGGCCCATCTCTAAAGGGGTTCTCTGATTATCTATGATGCCAGCCAAAATTTAAGGGTGCATTCCTGATTATACCTCTTCTGAAAAAAATATTGATATGATATTTTTTAAATTCCAAAGCAATATTTACATCAGTATTAACAAAGGCATTACTATAATCACATGACACAAGAAAAGTAATGTTCAATATTTTTCACAGACCAAAACTATTATTTTTTCTAATAAAAAAGATCAAAATAAAAGTTTCTCTTGGCAAATAAATAGACCAATTCTAGATTCTAGTTTATAGTGCAGAGGAAACAGCTACGTTTAATTAAACTGAACTTGACATAAGCACAGGACCAGAAACTGATTAGTATCTCATGATTTCACTGGATATTATGAATCAAAGTAAATCAAATAGAGATAGAGGATGACTATTTTCTCTCAACATTACCCAAGAAGAACTGAGTAAAATTTTGGAATCAAAGTGTTCTACATATATACTTAAAAATAATTCTGCCAGAATATATGTTAGGAATACAACTGGATATGTTGACAGAATATGCAACTCACAGTGCTTGAATAATACTTCACTTACAATGAAAGTCTTGAGATAAAACGTTGCAAGCACTAGCTTCGGTGTCAGGGATCCTTTTTCTGCTTCACTGGACTTAGCTCATTATCTACTTGTCTGCTATCTGTTACCTTGTGTGTGCAGGATGGCTACTGAATATACAGGCATTATTTCTACAATCAAAGCAGTAAGAAATTGAAGAAAGGTACCTATCCTATCTGTCTCTTTCTCAGGAACACAACATTTCTTAAAGAAAACCCCTATCCAAGGAGATCATGCAACATCCCATTGCAGAGAATGGTTCACATGGCTAGCAACAGCAGAAAGGGAGCCTGGAAAATCAACTGTCAAAGGATCAGAGCAACGTGATTGTCTTTGCCCAACTGTTATACATTGCTTGGGGCTGGACACATTATAATTAGGTTCTGTTAGAAGGAGGTAATGGAGTAGCAGCTAAAGGGAAAGTGACTAACAGTGCTTACTACACACAACTCAAATGTCCTTATTGAAGAAATAATACAATCCCTAATGATCTGGAGATACTCTAGCCAAAATATCGAAATAGTTAGAAATAGTCATTTCTTCTTCCCTTCTTTCCTTCCTTCCTTTTTGAGTAGGTACGGGATATGCCACACAGATCAGTCCTCCATTAGCTTTCTACAATGCCTCCAGTCACTTCCTGAATCAGGTTACCTAGAACCTGCATATGGTTACCTGGTACCCACCTTTCAGTACACTGCTTACTTTGCAGCCCTGTTTCTTACCAGATGTTACGCCAGTTGCATTTGACTTTTGAACTCACTCACACTGGGATGAAGAAAACAGATACTTCTTCTCCATTTGTCAAAAGAGCCATGTTTAAATTATGTTAGTAATAGGATACAAGAGATCATACAGATGAATTGTTAGACACGGGGTCATGAAACAGGCTAAGAGAAGTCTAAGGCAACTCTAATCTCAGATGGGAAGTTTTTGTTACCAAGTTTTCTTCTGGCCCTTACACCTTCTACTGTAACTCTGAGCTAGAAGAAAAGGTGAGTAATATGAATTTCATATATCATTTTCTTCTTCCTTGCCTGTAATGGCAGTCCTAATGACCAAGAGGCAGAAGGTAAGAAACCTTACAGTTTACCTGTTTTCCACATAGACACTCTACCCTCTGACCGTTGAGGTTATGTTACACAAAATAAGCACTTATTTTTTACTTTTCTTGTGTATACTGACACATAACAATTAATTTAATTATTTAACTGTGCATACAATATGTAAATAATAATTGAATACTTATATTGTATTTTCTAAAAATTAAACAAAGAAAACAGGTAAAATTTGATCTTCCAAAGTGGTCCGATATGCAAATACCAACATTTCTTCAAAACTATAGTCACCTACTTGCAAAGCAGTAATTTTACCCACTTTGAATATTTTCTGATGACGCACCAAATTCTCTGCAATTCAGAAGAGTTGAATCTGAAATACAAGAACTCTGCAGATGTGCAAAAAATATTCTTAAGATTTTATTTTGTTAAGAAAAATGTAGAAATCAATCAGATGTCTACAGATGGCTTCGTTATATAAGGAAATCATGCCAGAAACAATATAAAATTTTAGATCCAAAGGATTTCCCTTACATATTTACTTATTTATTTATTTTATTTTTAAATGTATTTATTAAAATTTAAATATGAATTATACATTAAAATTTAGCAGAATGGTCTAAAAAAGACATACAATTAAGGTTTAAAATCAATAAATAAATCAAGATGTACAGATAAGTTAAATTTATGTGAACAGAATCATATTTCTAAAATTGGGTAAATTATTTATAAGTAAAGACAATACAACATCCCTGGCCCCTCGAAAAAACTCCAAAAACAAAAAACAAAACCTGGATAAAACTATAGGAGCTGGTCAGTAGGAAAATAAAGGACAAAGTCTAGGAATTCACACTATGGCTGAGAGTCCAGTAGCAATGTTGTCTGTGGAATTCATAAGGGGATTCCAAAGAACATGGCTCAGCATGTATTATACAGTGAAAATTATCAAGTCTGTATAAGGGGAATCATTTCTCAAGTGTGGGGATTAGAACTTGAATGGTGTTTGTTGGAAGACATTCCCCAACATACCATCAAAGAGCGTCACGTCCTCAACTCTTTCCAACTTTGGGTTATAGTTTGGATTCTTGTGCTATAGGTAAAAGGAAAAGGATGTTGATAATGAGGGAGGCTGTGCACATGTGGAAGAAGGAGGGATATGGGAAAATTCTGCATTATCTTTCTCTCAGTTTTGCTGTGAACATAAAACTGCTGAAAAACATAAAGTCTTTTAAAAAAATTCTCATTTTGGAGAAAACCTGGCTGAGAAATCATAGCTTTGGTGTTCATCACACTGCTTTTTTTCTGTAAACCCTTACCTATTTTAATCCTGGAAGCTTTTTTCTGTCTCACTACTTCGGGTATTTTAAAATTTTTAATTAATTTATTTATACAGCAGCTTCTTATTAGTTACCTATTTTATACATATTAGTATATATATGTCAATCCCAATCTTCCAGTTCTTCCCACCAACACATCCCCCGCCTGCCAGCTTTCTCCCTTTGGTGTCCATACGTGTGTTCCCTACATCTGTGTCTCAATTTCTGCCTTGCAAACCAGTTGATCTGTACCATTTTTCTAGATTCCACATATATGCGTTAATATATGATATGTGTTTTTCTTTTTCTGGCTTAGTTCACGCTGTATGACAGTCTCTAGTCCATGCACATCTCTACAAATGACCCAATTTTTGTTCCTTTGTATGGCTGAGTAATAGTACACTGTATATATGTACCATATCTTCTTTATCCATTCGCCTGTTGATGGGCATTTAGGTTGCTTCCATGACCTGGCTATTGTAAATAGTGCTGCAGTGAACATTGGGGTGCATGTGTTTTTTGAATTAAGGTTTTCTCTGGGTATATGCCCAGTACTGGGATTGCTGGGTCATATGGTAATTCTATTTTTGGTTTTTTAAGGAACCTCCATACTGTTCTTTATAATGGCTGTATCAATTTACATTCCCACCAACAGTGCAAGAGGGTTCCCTTTTCTCAACACCCTCTCCAGCATTTGTTGTTTGTAGATTTTCTGGTGATGCCCATTCTAACCAGTGTGAGGTGATACCTCACTGTAGTTTTGATTTACATTTCTCTAATAATTAGTGATGTTGGGCATCTTTTCATGTGCCTCTTGGACATCTGTATGTCTTCTTTGGAGAAATGTCTATTTAGGTCGTCTGCCCATTTTTGGATTGGGTTGTGTTTTCTTAATATTGAGCTACATGAGCTGTTTTTATAATTTGGAGATTAATCCTTTGTCCATTGATTTGTTTGCAAATATTTTCTCCCATTCTGAAGGTTGTCTTTTCATCTTGTTTATAGTTTCCTTTGCTCTGCAAAAGCTTTTAAATTTAACTAGGTCCCATCTTGTTTTGGTTTTTATTTCCATTTCTCTAGGAGGAGGGTCAAAAAGGATCTTGCTGTGATTTATGTCAAAGAGTGTTCTTCCTATGTTTTCCTCTAAGAGTTTTATAGTGTCCAGTCTTACATTTAGGTCTTTAATCCATTTTGAGTTTACTTTTGTGTATGGTGTTAGGGAGTGTTCTAATTTCATTCTTTTACATGTAGCTGTCCAGTTTTCCCAGCACCACTTATTGAAGAGACTGTCTTTTCTCCATTGTATATCCTTGCCCCCTTTAACAAAGATAAGGTGACCATATGTGCGTGGGTTTATCTCTGGACTTTCTGTCCTCTTCCATTGATCGATATTTCTGTTTTTGTGCCAGTCCCATACTGTCTTGATTACTGTAGCTTTGTAGTATAGTCTGAAGTCAGGGAGTCTGATTCCTCCAGCTCCATTTTTCCCCTCAAGATTGCTTTGGCTATTTGGGGTCTTTTGTGTCTCCATACAAATTTTAAGATTTTTTGTTCTAGTTCTGTAAAAAAATAAAAAAACAAAACAGCGAAACCTGCCATTGGTAATTTGCTAGGGATTGCACTGAATTTGTAGATTGCTTTGGGTAGTATAGTCATTTTCACAATGTTGATTCTTCCAATCCAAGAAGCTGGTATATCTCTCCATCTGTTTGTGTCATCTTTGATTTCTTTCATCAGTGTCTTATAGTTTTTGGCATACAGGTCTTTTATCTCCTTAGGTAGGTTTATTCCTAGGTATTTTATTCTTTTTGTTGCAGTGGTAAATGGGAGTGTTTCCTTAAGTTTTCTGATCTTTCATTGTTAGTGTATAGAGATGCAAGAGATTTTTGTGCATTGATTTTGTAACTTGCAACCTTACCAAATTCATTGATTAGCTCTAGTAGTTTTCTGGTGGCACCTTTAGGATTTTCTATGTATAGTATCATGTCATCTGCAAACAGTGACAGTTTTACTTCTTCTTTTCCAATTTGTATTTTTTTTATTTCTTTTTCTTCTCTGATTGCTGTGGCTAGGACTTCCAAAACTATGTTGTATAATAGTGGCGAGAATAGACATCCTTGTCTTTTTACTGATCTTAGAGGAAATGCTTTCAGTTTTTCACCATTGAGAATGATGTTTGCTGTGGGTTTGTCAGAGATGGCCTTTATTATGTTGAGGTAGGTTCCCTCGATGCCCACTTTATGGAGAGTTTTTATCATAAATTTGTGTTGAATTTTTTTTTTTTTTTGTGGTACGTGCATCTCTCAATGTTGTGGCCTCTCCCGTTGCTGAGCACAGGCTCCGGAACCACTGGTTCAGCGGCCATGGCTCATGGGCCTAGCCACTCCACGGCATGTGGGATCTTCCCAGACTGGGACACGAGCCTGTGTCCCCTCTATCGGCAGGCGGACTCTCAACCACTGCGCCACCAGTGAAGCCCAAATTTGTGTTGAATTTTGTCCAAAGCTTTTTCTGCATCTATTGAGATGATCATATGACCTTTATTCTTCAGTTTGTTAATATGGTGTATCACATTGATTGATTTGCATATATTGAAGAATCCTTGCATCCCTGGGATAAATCCCATTTGATCATGGTGAATGATCCTTTTAATGTGTTGTTGGATTCTTTTTGCTAGTATTTTGTTGAGGATTTTTGCATCTATATTCATCAGTGATACTGGTCTGTAATTTTATCTTTTTGTAGTATCTTTGGTTTTGGTATCAGGGTGATGGTGGCCTTGTAGAATGAGTTTGGGAGTGTTCCTTCCTCTGCAATTTTTTGGAAGAGTTTGAGAAGAATAGGTGTTAGCTCTTTTCTAAATGTTTGATAGAATTCACCTGTGAAGCCATCTGGTCCTGAACTTTCGTTTGTTGGAAGATTTTTAATCACAGTTCCAATTACAGTGCTTGTGATTGGACTGTTCATATTTTCTATTTCTTCCTGGTTCAGTCTTGGAAGGTTATACCTTTCTAGGAATTTGTCTATTTCTTCCACGTTTTCTATTTTATTGGCATGGAGTTGCTTGTAGTAGTCTCTTATGATGCTTTGTATTCTGCACTGTCTGTTGTACCTTCTCCTTTTTCATTTCTAATTTTATTGATTTGAGTCCTCTCCGTCTTTTTCTTGATGAGTCTGGCTAATGGTTTATCAATTTTGTTTATGTTCTCAAAGAATTAGCTTTTAGTTTTATTGATCTTATTGTTTTCTTTGTTTCTATTTCATTTATTTCTGCCCTGATCTTTATGATTTCTTTCCTTCTACTAACTTTGGGTTTTGTTTGTTCTTCTTTCTCTAGTTCCTTTAGGTGTAAGGTTAGATTGTTTATTTGAGATTTTTGTTGTTTCTTGAGGTAGGATTGTATGGCCACAAACTTCCCTCTTAGAAGTGCTTTTGCTACATCCCATAGGTTTTGGATTGTCATATGTTCATTTTCATTTGTCTCTAGGTATTTTTTGATTTCCTCTTTGATTTCTTCAGTGATCTCTTGGCTATTTAGTAAAGTATTCTTTAGCTTCCATGTGTTTGTGTTTTTTACGTTTTTTTCCCCCTGTAATTTACTTCTAAGCTTATAGCACTGTGGTCGAAACACATGCTTGATATGATTTCAATTTCCTTAAATTTTCCAAGGCTTGATTTGTGACCCAAGATGTGATCTATCCTGGAGAATGTTCCCTGTGCAGTTGAGAAGAAAGTGTAATCTGCTCTTTTCAGATGGAATGTACTATAAATATCACTTTAATCTATCTCGTCTATTGTGTCATTTAAAGCTTGTGTTTCCTTATTAATTTTCTGTTTGGATGATCTGTCCAATGGTGTAAGTGAGGTGTTAAAGTCCCCCACTATTACTGTGTCACTGTCAATTTGCTATTTTATAGCTGTTAGCATTTGCCTTATGTATTGAGGTGCTCCTATGCTGGGTGCATAAATATTTATAATTGTTATATCTTCTTCTTGGATTGATCCCTTGATCATTATATAGTGTCCTTCCCTGTCTCTTGTAACATTTTTAATTTTAAAGTCTACTTTATCTGATATGAGTATTGCTACTCCAGCTTTCTTTTGATTTCCATTTGCATGGAATATCTCTTTCCATCCCCTCACTTTCAGTCTGTATGTGTCCCTAAGTCTGAAGTGGGTCTCTTGTAGACAGTATATAGATGAGTCTTGTTTTTGTATCCATTCAGCGAGCCTGTGTCTTTTGGTTGGAGCATGTAATCCACTCACATTTAAGGTAATTATTGATATGTATGTTCCTATTACCATTTTCTTCATTGTTTTGTGTCTGTTTTTGTAGGTCCTTTTCTTCTCTTGTGTTTCCCACTTAGAAGTTCCTTTAGCATTTGCTGTAGAGCTGGTTTGGTGGTGCTGATGTCTCTTAGCTTTTGCTTGTCTGTAAAGCTTTTGATTTCTCCAGAGAAGTCTGAATGAGATCATTGCCAGGTAGAATAATGTTGGTTGTAGTGTCTTCCCTTTCACCAATTTAAATATATGGTGCCACTATCTTCTGGCTTGTAGAGTTTCTGCTGAGAAATTAGCTGTTAAGCTTATGGGAGTTCCCTTGTATGTTATTTGTCATTTTTCTCTTGTTTTAAATATGGTTTATCAATTTTGTTTATGTTCTCAAAGAATTAGCTTTTAGTTTTATTGATCTTATTGTTTTCTTTGTTTCTATTTCATTTATTTCTGCCCTGATCTTTATGATTTCTTTCCTTCTACTAACTTTGGGTTTTGTTTGTTCTTCTTTCTCTAGTTCCTTTAGGTGTAAGGTTAGATTGTTTATTTGAGATTTTTGTTGTTTCTTGAGGTAGGATTGTATGGCCACAAACTTCCCTCTTAGAAGTGCTTTTGCTACATCCCATAGGTTTTGGATTGTCATATGTTCATTTTCATTTGTCTCTAGGTATTTTTTGATTTCCTCTTTGATTTCTTCAGTGATCTCTTGGCTATTTAGTAAAGTATTCTTTAGCTTCCATGTGTTTGTGTTTTTTACGTTTTTTTCCCCCTGTAATTTACTTCTAAGCTTATAGCACTGTGGTCGAAACACATGCTTGATATGATTTCAATTTCCTTAAATTTTCCAAGGCTTGATTTGTGACCCAAGATGTGATCTATCCTGGAGAATGTTCCCTGTGCAGTTGAGAAGAAAGTGTAATCTGCTCTTTTCAGATGGAATGTACTATAAATATCACTTTAATCTATCTCGTCTATTGTGTCATTTAAAGCTTGTGTTTCCTTATTAATTTTCTGTTTGGATGATCTGTCCAATGGTGTAAGTGAGGTGTTAAAGTCCCCCACTATTACTGTGTCACTGTCAATTTGCTATTTTATAGCTGTTAGCATTTGCCTTATGTATTGAGGTGCTCCTATGCTGGGTGCATAAATATTTATAATTGTTATATCTTCTTCTTGGATTGATCCCTTGATCATTATATAGTGTCCTTCCCTGTCTCTTGTAACATTTTTAATTTTAAAGTCTACTTTATCTGATATGAGTATTGCTACTCCAGCTTTCTTTTGATTTCCATTTGCATGGAATATCTTTTTCCATCCCCTCACTTTCAGTCTGTATGTGTCCCTAAGTCTGAAGTGGGTCTCTTGTAGACAGTATATAGATGAGTCTTGTTTTTGTATCCATTCAGCGAGCCTGTGTCTTTTGGTTGGAGCATGTAATCCACTCACATTTAAGGTAATTATTGATATGTATGTTCCTATTACCATTTTCTTCATTGTTTTGTGTCTGTTTTTGTAGGTCCTTTTCTTCTCTTGTGTTTCCCACTTAGAAGTTCCTTTAGCATTTGCTGTAGAGCTGGTTTGGTGGTGCTGATGTCTCTTAGCTTTTGCTTGTCTGTAAAGCTTTTGATTTCTCCAGAGAAGTCTGAATGAGATCATTGCCAGGTAGAATAATGTTGGTTGTAGTGTCTTCCCTTTCACCAATTTAAATATATGGTGCCACTATCTTCTGGCTTGTAGAGTTTCTGCTGAGAAATTAGCTGTTAAGCTTATGGGAGTTCCCTTGTATGTTATTTGTCATTTTTCTCTTGTTTTAAATAATTTTTGTCTTTAATTTTTGTCAATTTGATTACTATTTGTCTCAGCATGTTTCTACTTGGGCTTATCCTGCCTGGGACTCTCTGAGCTTCCTGGACTTGGGTGGCTGTTTCCTTTCCCATATTAGGGAAGTTTTCGACTATAATCTCTTCAAATATTTTCTCAGGTCCTTTCTCTCTCTCTTCTCCTTCTGGGACCCCTATCATGTGAATATTGGTGCATTTAATGTTGTCCCAGGGGTCTCTTAGGTTGTCTTCATTTCTTTTCATTTTTTTTTCCTTTATTCTGTTCTATGGTAGTGATTTCCACCATTCTGTCTTCCAGGTCACTTATCCGTTCCTCTGCCTCAATAGTTATTCTGCTATTGATTCTTTTTAGTGTTTTTTTCACTTCAGTTATTGTATTGTTCATCTCTGTTTGTTTGTTCCTTAATCCTTCTAGGTCTTTGTTAAACATTTCTTGCATCTCCTCAATCTTTGCCTCCATCATTTTTCCGAAGTCCTGGATCATCTTCACTACCATTATTCTGAATTCTTTTTCTGGAAGGTTTCCTGTCTCCACTTCATTTAGTTGTTTTTCTGGGGTTTTATTTTGTTCCTTCATCTGGTACAGAGCTCTCTGTCTTTTCATTTTGTCTATCTTTCTGTGAATGTGGTTTTCATTCCACAGGCTGCAGAATTGTAGTTCTTCTTGCTTCTGCTGTCTGCCCTCTGGTGGATGAGGCTATCTAAGAAGCTTGTGCAAGCTTCCTGATGGGAGAGATTGGTGGTGGGTAGAGCTAGGTGTTGCTCTGGTGGGCAGAGCTATGTAAAACTTTAAGCCGCTTGTCTGCTGATGGGTGGGGCTGAGTCCCCTCCACGTTGGTTATTTGGCCTGAGGCAACCCAGCACTGGAGCCTACAGGCTCTTTGGTGGGGCTAACGGCAGACTCTGGGAGGGCTCACGCCAAAGAGTACTTCCCAGAACTTCTGCTGCCAGTGTCCTTGTCCCCACGGTGAGGCACAGCCACCTCCTGCCTCTGCAGGAGACCCTCCAACACTAGCAGGTAGGTCTGGTTCAGTCTCCTATGGGGTCACTGCTCCTTCCCCCTGGGTCCTGATGTGCACACTACTTTGTTTGTGCCCTCCAAGAGTGGAGTCTCTGTCCTTCCAAGTCCTGTTGAAGTGCTGCAATCAAATTCCACTAGCCTTCAAAGTCTGGTTCTCTGGGAATTCCTCCTCCCGTTGCCGGACCCCCAGGTTGGGAAGCCTGACGTGGGGCTCAGAACCTTCCCTCCAGTGGGTGGACTTCTGTGGTATAATTAATCTCCAGTTTGTGAGTCACCCACCCAGTGGTTATGGGATGTGATTTTATTGTAATTGTGTCCCTCCTACCATCTCACTGTGGCTTCTCCTTTGTCTTTGGATGTGGGGTATCTTTTTTGGTGAGTTCCAGTGTCTTCTTGTTGATGACTGTTCAGCAGTTAATTGTTATTCTGGTGTCCTCGCAAGAGGGAGTGAGTTCAAGTCCTACTCCGCCATCTTGAACCAATCCACATATATACTTTTATAAAACGTTTTACTCCCTTTAGTATCACAAACATACTCTGTAATATAATCTTCTTTGTTCACTTTAGTGACATAATAAACACAGCTTGAGGAACATTGATTTTACATACCAATGACTTCAAATAGCATAGAAAATTTAATTTTACTTAATTCCTCTGTTTTTTATTGCATTGTTTACTAGTTCTAGGATCACTACCTTTGCTGATATACCTATATGTATGTGTCTATATATTGTATATGTGTGTATGTATGTATATTTCTAAGTTTAGTAAACACTTTCCCTCCAAAGAAAGCACTTTTTTGGTTGGTGAGCAAAATCAGCTATATTAATGGATTTAACTAAGTCTACAGAATTTTGTGAAGTGGAAAGTTAAATATTTATTGGGAATATCTGATCAGCCTACATCTTTCAGGTTCCTAAGTATCTTGTCAATATATATCCTTATTTCTGGCTACATTAATTTAGTTAATAATCCATTTGTTCAGTTTCCCTATCTCACTTTTGGGCCATGCACTTCCAGAACTGACCCTAGCCTCATCAGAAAGAAAGACGCTGCAAAATAAATGCTGTCCACACTCTATGCAGAGTTACTCAGTCTTTCTCTTTGCTGAGTTAGGACTCAGTGTTTTATGTGATCTTTTTCTTCTTCATAACTCTCTCCACACTTTTCCTGACTTCTGACTCCTATGTATACCCGAACTCTTCCTAATAACTGGTTTTCTGCTAGGCCAATCAGACTCTCAGTTTTCCCTTGTCTTTTTATTCTCTGGGCAGCAACCCTATCAGTACAGTCCCTGTGGCTCACAGTTTCCCCATGACTTTCATTCTTTTACTCAGTGGGAGTCTGTCTCAATTATCACAAAATATTTTATTCAAAACCTTCTACTTCAGGCTTGTATCTGCTACTTGAACTCTAGACCTGTATTTCTAATGCCCATTGGACACCTTTGTTTGGATTTCTATTAGGAATCTCAGACTTGACACCTGGTAAAACAAAATTCCACTCCTGACTTCATCTTCTTCACATAACTCTCCTCCCCTTTAGTTTTCACCATCTTAGTGCCTATCCTGTTGCTGAAGCCAAAAATTCAGAAGTCATCTTTATTCCTTTCTTTCTCTCAGACTCTCTTCACCAAGTCCTGTCAGGTCAAACTCCAAAATATATTCTGTATCCACCCACCTTATCTCATGCTTTCACCCCCAACCCAAGTCAAAACCACCTATCATGTGAGCACATGACCACCTTCTCACCTAGTCTCCTTGCTTCCTCTCTGATTCCTCTTCAGTTTCTTCTTCACATTATACCCAGAATGGACCCATTGTTTTACTGTAAATCAAACTATATACTTCCCTGAGTTAAAAGCTCTGAACACAACCTAAACACGTTGGCTTCAACTACGAGACTTGCTATGAGGTGACTTCTACCTACTATTGTGCCATCTTTCCTTGCTACAATCCCATCACAGCCTTCTCTTTCCCATTACTTAAATGTAAGTTATTAACTCCCAAAGAGGACTCTCCTGATCTTCCATCTACAATATCTACCCCTTGACCCAAACAGCACTTATCAGTACTTGAGTTTTCTTGTTTATTTGTTACTCCGCCTTTGCCACATCCCAAATATATACTCTGTAAGACCAGGGAGTTAGACAATGTTTACTGCTTTGTTCCTAGTGTCTTGAATAGTCTCAGGTAATAGAAGGTACTCAGTAACAGTATTAATGAAACATAAAAATTATATTTCAGCCCCATACTTTACTGTGAATGTATCATAGTTCAGTAACAAAAATATGATACTACAAACCCACATATTTTGTATTGACAGCAATCACTTACCAATCTATCTGTATCAGTAGTTCTTAGACTTGGCTTTATTTTATTATCATTTGGAGCTTCTACAAAACACAGATGGCAGGGCTCAACTCCCAAGCTGCTCATTTATTTGGTTTGGACTGTGCATCAGTATTTTTTAAAAGTATCCATAGGTGACTCTACTGTTCATTTATGGATGAGAACTTTTGATCTACAGTTATCATTTATAAAGAATTTTAAATACCTACACATCATATTTATTACAGAATACCTATAATATCTAAAATATATGGCTTGTAAGAAATCATATAAACTAGCTCCAACTTGTCTCTACATAGCTTCCTTCCCTCGATATAGTTATCTTAGGTCTATACATAACATTTCTTTTTGCTTACACAAATCTTTACTATAAATTACTGATTTAGGGTAATAATTCCTAGTTGGCACTGAGAATAGTGTCTCACAATTTAATTGGACATGTTTGCCTGCTGAAACTGTGATTCACAATGGAATATTTTCTTGACCGAAAATCAATTTAATTAATCTCCTTGTTAATTTTTTTTCATCAATCCAACAAAAGTACATTTAACAAATTCAGCAAAAGCAGGTCATCTTAATTCTCTCCTAACCATTAAGGAAACTGAATCCTTAATAAAAACAAAGAAACCAATCAATTAAACAAACAAAACTCTGTGCAAAGAAAACTTCAAAGCAGATGGCTTTACAAAAAGTTTTACCACTTATGAATAAATATCAATCTTACATAAACTCTTTCAAGAGAATAGAAGGGGAAAAGTCAACAACTTGTCTTACAACTTATTTATCTTGCTTACAAAATTGGACAAAGAGATTATGGGAAAGAATAATTACAGGTCACTTTCACTCAAAAGCATAGATGAAAAATGCCATATAAAGTATTAATCAAGGTTTGAAAAGGTCCAGGACTTTACTTTTGCACTTCAAAACTGAAACACCAGTGTGAGTATTTTTCTTCTGCTTTCTCTTAACATATCAGCTTTACTGGGTAGACCCAAAGTTGGGTTTAATGAGAAGAGTCAAAAGTCTGTTTGGGTCAGGTGCTATACTGGTATTTGTTGATGTTAAAGCTACAGAACCAAAGGGGAAAAGAATGAAAAGGAAGAAAGGAAGTGAGGAGATACTCCTGAGACTGAAAGTTCAAGGGCAGAGATTATACCTAATGCACCAGAGGCAATGATCAAGTAGCAGAGGTTATCAAAGTCAAATTAAATACATTGCAGGCTGTGTGTAATATCAGCTATCAGAAAATCAGATACAGACTGGTAGAGGGAAAGCAAAGGCAGCAAAAGTGTGGATCCACAAAGACCCAGGTCAAACCTAAGTGTGAGAATTTTGTTTGGCCGCCCTTTCTTCCATTCCTCCCATACAGGCTTTCAATCCCAGACTTTTAAAGGTATTGAAGTTGGTGTCTACAGGGATTATAGGTAGCAAATTCAGGATTTCGAGACCAAACAGATGAGTCTGATTCTTATGTTAGTCCTTGAATTCTTCTGTGTTCCAGAGTCAATGATTTTGATCTTACCCAACAGGACTAGACACAAGTAACTATAGGAGGGAAAGAGTGAATGGCACAGTTAAATTGCCCCCAACTGCTGGATAAATAGTACAAAAAAGTTCCCCTACTAAGCTTGGGTCTAGAAGAGATTAAATGACCTATCAGTATGCAACCTCATGATGAAAGAGAAATTATATTATGATTTGCATTTTTATTCTTGTAATTTGTACAACTGTTCTCTCCAAACTCCAGTACAGATGTAAAGTTGGAGAGAAATAAATCCATAAATATAACATTATATTATATATTAGTATATAGTATTATTATATATATAGCATTTTCTGGTTAATTATTTACTGAAATTGGTGCTGGGTTACAGAGTTTGGATAATCTTAGTAAATACTGAATTGACTTTAAATTATCTTTAAAAAAACTGAAAATGTATGTAAATGAACATTTTCCATTTCTCCTCCTAGGTCTGTCACCAACTTTATGCAAAATTATTTTAATAGAAAAAGTACTTATCTACCTGATAAATTAACAGTGGCCATGTAAGGGCTTGTTAATCTTAAAAAAAAAAATGCTTACAAGGAAACGCTAGTTCTTATTTTTCATCAAAATGTATTGAACTGTTAGTTTCTTGCCTATTCAACAATTTTTAATATTTCTCCCTTAAACAATAAAATTGTGTCTCTAACCAACAATCCAAAAATTTCATTTTAGAAAAGTAATTAATTTCCTAGTTACAGTAATGCAAAACCGTACATGCTGCACTCCCATATTTACTTATTTTTACTACTCTCCTGTCATTTAGAAATAGCTGAACCAATTTAAACTAAACTTGAATTAAAAAATAAAGTACCCCCAAACTGAATCCCCATGTGCTGAGTTTCCGTCTAAGAGCCTGTTTTATAGCTCAGTTACAAACACTGAAGGATATTTATAATGGAACCTGGGACAACCACAGTTCGTAATGGGAGGTAATGGTCACCCGCAATGAGGGAATATATTGTGTTCAGATGTCAACCTCTTTACCGTTCTAAAACGGAGGGTTTTGAGTTTAGAAATCAATATCCATATATTTTGTTTCACACACCACTTTGTCATAACACAATATCTTTTTCTGCTGAGGTGAAAAAGGGTCTAGTTTAGTAATAAAAATAAGATGGGCATGAATTGTTAGACAATTTATAGCTCTTCCTAAAAATAAATTAAATACTGTTACCAATAAAGTACCTAGAAATGAGTGAGAAAAGAGGGAAGAGACCAGTAGATTTGAGTATTATGCAAACTCAAAATGTCAGAAATGAAAAATCCAAAGTTCTCTAACTTTATATAGGCATAGTATATCACAGGCAAAATAAATAACACAGGCAAAGAATAAACACCTTTAAATTACCAGGATATTCCAGGTTTAAGTGTTTTGGTCAGATTCTAAAATGATATAATAATATAAGAAATTATTTTCTTGATAAAACACAAAGGTGCTATGCTTAGGCTAGGCAAAATTAATATAGTTTTAAGATTAAAAGAAACAAATATTATAACCTGTAATGTTCATTTCATTCATCTATGACTGAACATCTGCCAAAAGACAGGCATCATCCTAAATCTATTAATCCAGGTTATATTGTTGAATCTAAATGTTTTCTCTCATTTATACGATCACCAAATAACTTCTTCACCTATAGTAGAGCACTCAACTTCTTCTTCAAGTTCATTTTATATCTTTTTAGAGTTTAATTTCTTGGCACAGTTGTGCCATGTTTTTAAAATTTTTTCTATTATCTAGCAAATGAAACAGTGTTATCCTCTTCCTATTGGTAATTATGGAAAAGAAGTGAAAAACTCTTCCCAGTGTTCCACAAAACAATATTTCATAAAAATGAATTTCTAAATCCCCAAGCAATCAAAACTAATGATGTTTGACTTGGTGGTTGAATTTATGTCTAATATGATAATAGCTGTTGAATGTTCTCATTAGACTTGCCATCCAACGTAATCGGGTTTAAAATATGTCTTTAACTTGACCAGGTCATTGATTTTTCACTGGACAATGGCTTTCTTTGACATTAAATTTTACCTCAGAATCCATGTGAGCATTTGGTTATGTAGTGAAATAGGCTTTAATTGTGTTGTGAAAGAAAATTCTGCTTAACACAACAGAGAAAAGCAGGGAAAATCATGCTATTTGTCAAAATCCCTTTTGTTTTCAGCTATCATACAACTGAAACAATGCAAATGGATTAGCTTTCCCCAAACTCTATATATCTTTACTTTTTTTTTCCTCATTGGAGGGAAGGAGAAATAGTGCTCAAAACTGTCTTTCATAAGGGCACAGCTCTTTGTTTTTGTTTCTTTTAACTGATGCTTTAAATGGACTATTTATAGTGCGTAGTATATGCCCCTCTAATATGGATGTATGCACTTAAAAAAAATATTTTTCTTAGCAATATTTTAATGTGAAGACGAGTCCTGACTGGTGTCCTCTATCAATACACTTGAAATGCCATAAATGCCTTAACTCACTTCAGTCCCTGGAGAAACCTGTGTAATGGAGACACTGTAATCACACACATTTTGAAAACAGTTGATTTTGTTTTATTCTTATATTTAATTTCCAGACATGAAAATAATATTAACCCTATAGATTAAAATGAATATTAGGGTGCACAATTCCGATAATTCCCATTTCTTTTTTTTCGTATATTCTATTGTTATATTTTTTAAATGGCATATAACAAGGGCATTTATTTTTCCAGTATCTAACTGCCTATAAGGAATACCTAGGTAGAGATTATATTTTTGCATTTGATATGTGTGTTTAAAGATTTATAAGATCCAGGGCTTCCCTGGTGGCGCAGTGGTTGAATCTGCCTGCCGATGCAGGGGACACGGGTTCGTGCCCCGGTCTGGGGAGATCCCACATGCCGCGGAGCGGCTAAGCCCATGAGCCATGGCCGCTGAGCCTGCGCGTCCGGAGCCTGTGCTCCGCAACGGGAGAGCCACAACAGGGAGAGGCCCGCGTACCGAAAAAAAAAAAAAAAAAAAAATTTATAAGATCCAGTTATTTTTCATTCTCTTATTTAAGTGAATTGATCCACATAAAAAATACTCAGTGAGCACATTTTGTACAAGGCACCACACACATAATATACGTGGCCTTTGGCCATATGGAGCTTACATTCTAACGATAGAGATGGATGTCAACTAAAAAATCACAAGTATAAACACAGCAGTGAATGATTTGCAGTAGAAGAATGCAATGACACAGGCAATATGGAAATATGACCTCATCTTCAATGAAGAAATGTTACTAAACCTGAGACCCGAAGAATGCATTAACTAGATGCAGGCAGGGGGGCTATCTCGTGCATAGTACAATGACATTTACAAGCTCTAAGACTAAAGGAAACATAAAACTGTTTAGAAACTTTAAAAGGCCAGGGGAATTATAAGCCATGGTAGGATTTTCTTTTCTCCTTGTCCTAAAGGCAATTTGAGGTATTGAGGATAATAATGACCAATGGAGGAAACACTAGTACTGGCTTGACTGGCTTTTTTTTTACATCAGGTAAAAAGACCCCCTTAAACTTATCCCCAGATTATTAACTAATTAATAGAAGCCTTTGGGCATAAAACTGAGGAAGTGAGAATTATCACTAATTACTCATAATGAAGATAAAGAGTCAAGAAGTTGGGAATATTCAGCAAAAACGTCTTGAATTTTGGCTATAGCAAATTACCTCACATACAAAGAAACACTGTACCTCATCTATGGAGAATCTTGTCCCATTGTTCCCTGGTCTCTGCTGGCAACACTAGGACCAGGTTAAAGCCAGGTTATTTCTCCCTTGATTGGAAGACAACCCAAAGTCTTGAGGACCATCACGCTATGAGGCTAGCTCTCATTTTCCTTACCCTCCTTAAGATATACTAGCCTCTACCAGAGAGGGAGATTGTGAGGCCTGCTGCCATCAAAGAGCAAGGTCCTTCCCACCCATCACTGACTCTCCTTTATGAACTAAAGGATGAAGAAAGAAGGAGAATAAAAGGTAAGCTTGCTTTCCTGAACTTGTATACATGAGTCCTTTATCTCTAGGCACCAATCAAAATTAAAAGAACCTAAGAATAATCAAGAAACAGATCTCAAACTTGAGTGACAGTTTTCAGAACCAATTGCATCATCAGATTTGCATCTTTAAAAGATGGCTCAGGCAGCAAGAAGCGGAAAAATTGGAAGAGAGCATCAGTATATGCTGAAGGAATATTTAACAGGCCATAATAGTTGTCTGGCAGCATTGATGAGAGAAGGAGAGAGGTGGGCAGGGAGAACATGTGTTTTATTTTGGATAGTTTGAGTTTGAAATGGCTTTAAGCATCAGAGTGGAAATGCCAAATAGGTATTTTCTTGTATGAAGTTCAGAGAACAGTTTTGGAACAAATATGAATTTGCAGGTCACTGGCATCCAGATGCCCTCATTTTTTCAATACCGTGGATTCATTCTCAATGCTATATAAGTGTTCAAATGAAGCAATTTTCCACTTTTAAGTGAAAAACTATGATCATAAAAACATACATAGAGACAAACACAAAAACGGGCTGAGACATCAAAGCTGATCTCAAAAATCCACTGAAACAGACCTTCATTTTCCTTAATTTACAAGCCTTGGTTTTTGTTAAACTAAGGGGAAAAAGTGTTTAATATCATAGTATTCAAGATATTAATAATAAAGGATGCTGATAAGTAATTGAGCTATGAAGAAAAATTTGTGACTTTTAGAAGTACTAACATACTTTGGTCATTATTTAAAGCAAAGAGAGTCTGGAAAATGCAGGCTTATTTATATTTTTCTTTAAAAAGGCACTCATTCTACCTTTAGCCAAATGCTTATCCATGTCATTATCAGTTAATTGATTGGAAAGGAATTTTTATACATATTATGCCAATGAGTCTGAAATACTTTGAAAATAATTTCTATGTAATTTTCTGGCTTCCATTTTTCTTTCAGAATGAGTGACCTGCTTCCCCAATACTGATTTTAGATATCATGGGAAATAAAAATAAAACCTGATACTTGATATTACTACTTTAGATGAGCTAATTTAGGATAACTGTAGTTGTATGGTATGCAGACCATCATCTTTCAAAGTCTTTTAAAACTATAAGACTGGAGGAAGCTGTGATTAGTTTCTCTTCTTCTTAATCAATCTTTATGCTCTCTAAAAATTACTGTCTGCAAGCTATGCCACAAAAATCACCAAATGTGCTTCCCTGGATCAATCTTTGAATGTCATGATACATGAACTTATTTGCAAATATGGCTAGAGGCTTCTAGCATTTGCTTCTCTCAGAAATCGTCACTGCTGCCTGTGATTGAAGATTATTGCAGCTGAAATGATTATTAAATTAATGAAATCAATCACTGCTGGAATCTTTGCATCTAACACACATCAGCCATTAACTGGAACAGAAATGTTATCTGCTCAGTTTAAGTTAGGAAACCTGCAACTCTTCAGGAAAAGAAGATGGAAGAATATAAACCCAAGTATTTGATCAATTATTAGATCAAACAGATATTAATACCCAGTCTTGCAAATAGTCAATGATGACTCAATCTGAGATACCAGAAATGGCATTTCTATCTAAATAAAATAAAATTTCAATTTATTTTGAACTTTCCACCTATTTTTTCTGCCATTTCATTAGAATATCAAGCAAAATGATTTTTCTGGCCACATATCTGGCAGATATGGAGGGTAATTGGGATAGTTCCATTTCCTGGTGCAGTGGCTTCGAATGTGGCATACACCAAGGTACCTGGCAACAGATGTGTAATCCAGGTGTTCCAGGATGAGAAGCAAAAGTGATTTATGAATGGTTCACAGCAACACTGCTAGGTGGCCCAGGTAGGGATGTGTGTATGTGGTTTTGCTTCTAAAGTATTTTCTTTTAAAAGGTGCATTGGCACAAGGGGGGTCCTTTAAATGCATTCTTGAATCACATGTTTAGAGCTAAGGAAATATATCAGGAGAAGAAGAGTGGTAGGGAGGGATAAACAGGAAATAAACAAGTAAATTTTGTCAGCATGCATTCAGGACCACCTGGAGCAGGGAGACATGGAACCTGGGGGCTGTGACTATCAACAGACACTGGGTCTGGAAAATATCCTTCAAGACTGCCTGATTTCTTTTTGTCTAAACTGTGCTTGTGATGACACTTTCCTTTTACTTTAAAAAAATATATATTTTTTCTTGCTTGGGTCTTAGGATTTAGACATGTGTTTGGCTGATGCATATTAAGCAACTAGCAAATACCAGGAATTACAATGAGTAAAAAGAAAGTCCCTACCCTCAAGGAATCTCAATCTAGAAATGAAGATAAACAAATAATAATAATAATATAATTGAGATAAATGTGTATATAATGGGACTAGGGAAAGCAGGAGAGGCTGGGAGCCCCTCAGAGAGGCCTTCCCAGGGGAGTGTTGCATGAGATTAATAATATAATTCAGTTACTTTTATACGCGTAAGAGAAAAATTTCCTTTTAGACCAAAAGGATTTGCTTGTGGGCCTCAAGCCATTTAATTATCTATGGCCAATTCACTGATCCTGATTTGCTATGAAAGCTGTGAAATTTGGGGCCTTGTTCTTTTGTTTGTGAGTTGTATTACTTACCTATTGCTTTATAACAAATTACCCTAAACATAGCCACTTAAAAAAATTTATTATCTCACAAATTTTCTGAAGGTCAGGAATCTGGAAATGGCTCAAGTCAGTGGTTCTGGCCCAGAAGCTCTCATGAGGTTATAGACAACTAACAGCTAGGGCTATAGCTGGTTAGGGCTAGAGAATTTGTTTCTAAATCCACTCATGTGGCCTTTGGCAGGAAAGTTTAGTTACACACCTTATGGGTCTCTTCTAAGTATCACTTACGGTCTGTTAGCTCACTCCCTCCAGACTGAGTGATCTAAGAGAAAAAATCAGAGAGCATGCCGAAGATAGAAGGCACCATGCTTTAATAATCTAATCTCAGAAGTGCCATACCATCACTTCTGCTGTACTCTGTTGGTCACACAGACTGAAGCTGATACAACGTGGTAAGGGATACACAGAGATGTGACTACCAAGAAGTGTAAATCACTGGGGGCCATCTTGGAAGCTGGTTAACACATGAGTCAAATCAGATCTTTAATACCACCAGGCCCCATAGTCTAATTTAAACAGTCTGTAATGCAAGCTGCTTTTTACTGTGATGCTTTTCATTTTAAAATTGAAAGGCACTTTGAATATGATCCAGTTATCATCAGAGGGGAGGTAAGAACAAGTAAATAAAGACTCATATTTAGTTTAAAACATCACTTGTATATTTTTGTTATTTACTTTCATCTATGCTTTAGTTATTTTTACTTTGCCTGCTCCAAAAAGAATTCCAGACAAAACATTTATCTCAAAAAGCAACTTTTGCATTATTACTCTTGAGGACCTCTTATTCCTCTGTTTAACTTAATATTCTGGCTATGGAGATAAGAATTTGTTTTTTAAAATGGTCTATTCAAGAAAAAAAAATACATACAAAGACTATTAAAATTTAAAATAAATGTTTGCAGTAAATGCAAATCCAACTGAAAACCTAGAAACCATCTTTCTGAAGGATTCAGAATAAATCAATTCAGTTTAGCTTGTTGCACTTTATGGAATTTTTAGAGATCTTTCTGCGTTTTACTGGTACGACCCATAAGAATATTTCAGCAGACTGACAGAAAGTATTGTTAAGGAAGCACTTAAGAGAGATAGAGAATATAGATATATAATACAGCCTCATGATTATATTAAGTTAATTGATAATATAATTCATTACATTTCTGAAAATTTTTAATATAAATATCAAGAAAATTAAATTGGATTTTTAAAAAATAAGCTCCATTAGAACAAGATACATTTATATTTCAAAAGACTTTACCTAAAACAACGGTGCTCTGAATTATTTCAAAATTGGCTATTAATTACAAGTCTAGTTCTACTTGTTATTCTAAATGCTGGGCAATTTCAGCAGTAGTTTTCGAACAAAAGAAATTTGCTGAAATCCCTGCTTTACTGAGTCATTTAAAACATTATATTTTGGAGCCTATTTCCTGCTACAGCTTTTTGAGATTTGTGGTAAATGTTCAATCTTGCATACTATTTTATAGCTGCAATCCATGAAACCAGCAATAATATGGGATTTCAAATATGGACAGCGAATGTCAGTAGGACACTATATAAAAACATGGAATAAAACATAAAAAGTTATTTAAGTTGCATATAAAACACCACTTCAGGGTTATCCTAGAAATTACTTAAACACTATGCAGGCTTCAAGAACAGAAAAATGTTGTGCTTTTATAAAGGAATGATTTTTTAAATTTTAAATATTAACATGTAAGGACAGTTTTACTGTTATGTTAAATTTCTTTTCAAAACATCAGGCATGTTAAACAAATGTTATTTTTTAAGGAAGAAAAGCCATTGCATTCAACTATATAAAAACACAGAGAGATAATGTTTCCCACCTCAGAACGATGGGAAGGGGCAGTAGTGGTTGTTATAACAACTATGGCTAGAAAGCATATGGTGAGGAGAGGACCGGTTCTCTCCTGTTGTAAAGATAGACCCTGAATGTCCAAGTCAAGGATACTTTGAGGGGTAGCAGTCTTTAAAGGCTATATGTAACAATCTTTAATTATTTCCAAATGTGAAGTTGTAGCTCACCATTTCAGTCTTAAAAATAAAGAGTCCTGAAAGCAGAACTGACCTTTAAATACACCAATCTGCTCTGGTT
>NW_020173955.1:7490432-7514794 GCF_003031525.2 Neophocaena asiaeorientalis asiaeorientalis | reverse complement strand
AAAAAAAAAAAAAAAAAAAAATATATATATATATATGTTCACAAATTAATACATGTCATATAGTTTAAAAAGTTCATTAATTAACTCATTAACTTATTCACATTTTAAAGCAATTCATCTTAGTAATGAATATCTGTATTAGCAGTTTATAAAATATTTATGTGTATATTAATTGATTTTTTCAATAGTAATTTAACATATATTGAGCAATTACTACATGCTAGGCATTGCTCTCAGTGCTTTGTATGAGTTGGCCCTCTTAATCCTCATCTCAACTTTGCATTAGAGAGGAGGAAGCAGAAACACTGGGAGTGTGGATAACTCAGCTAGGTCACCCTGCTGGTGATGGTAGTGGAGCTGAGTTCAAACTCGGGAAGGCTGACTCTGTATCTCATGCTCTTACCATTTCACCACATAACAATGTAAGGCTAATAGACAGGAATTAGGCTTATATTGTTATCACCACTTGAAAAATAAGGAAAATGGCACTTTTAGGAGTAAAATATAAAGGCTATTAAATGGAGGAGTGTGGACTTTAGTTTTGATTTCCTGACCCCAAGCTTACATAACATTTTCCTTTGGATCATAAGGAGCTCATCAGGGGAAACACACACAGAAGCAACTAATAATGCAATGCAATCAGAGATACAAAAGAAGTGCTACTCTACTGGATTTTACAGGAGGGAGATTACATCCTCTGGGAGTCAGGGATATGAGACAAAGCTTTACCTACAGGGCCAACCACAAGTTCAAGGAAAGCAGATTTCTAATTAAGCATGAGACAGCTTGAGGGACTTTTAAAAATGTCCATGACACAACTTTCACATTGGCCCATGTTGGTGCTTCAAACTGCCTTTAAATAATCGTTCTTTTTATAGCTAACAGCAAAGATTCCACAAAATACAAATATGGCACATTTCCTAGGGAGAAGAAGGGTTGTAAAAAGTTGTATTTTAATAATGATGATAGCCAACATCATTAAGTTTTTATTATGAACCAGGTCCTATTCTATGTACTTCACAGGTATTACGTTTTCCTTATTCCTCAAAGCAATTTGTATGACAGTTACAATAATTAACTCCTTTTACTTGTGAAGAAAACAAGGCACAGCTTATCAGGGGCCCAGTTTCCCAGGAAAATGGCTCTAGGCTCCTTTGAGGAAGGCTAGGGAGAAATTCACCATAAGCATTTGTATGTATCTCTCTATTGAGATCCATCTTCCAAAATAGGTAGTTCTGTCTCCATACAAGGCTCGGTTGATAAATTGCCTCAGGTCTAAAAATGGCTGAGGGTCCATAATTCTCAGGTTTGCTACCTCAGGTCTATTCTGTAGTTTGCCATATCTGGAATGTTCTGGTTATGTAAATCAGGTAAGACCTTAGAGATATAACGATTTCATTCTTAGGAACCCCATGAATAATTAACCTGGGCAGAGATCTTTACTGGTTCAACAGAGTTATAACTATCCCACCTGTCCTGTTGCCTACTCTTATAGTCACATCCACTATTTTCACCTCCCGAGATGAGCCAGCTAGAAATCCTCCCACCTACACTGAGATTTCAATTCCCTCCCAAGTACATTCTTAGTGTAAAGAGAACAACCAATAAAGTGGGTTTTTTTCCATCCTTTTACCCTTCTTTTCAAATAATCCTAATCCTAATTAATCTGCCCCCTAAAACCTTTATAAGTAGACTTCTGAAATCTCTTGGAGGAATGTAGTGAAGGCATAAATGGGATAGACCTACATGATAAATAAAATCCATCAATTTTGGATTAAGATTTGCATGAGTATATGGTGGCCAGAATTTCTGGTTAGTCCACCATTATGAATTAATTCAGCCTGAGTTAAAATTTAATTTTCACTTCCACATTTCACCAAACTGAAAAGCCATTTCTACAAATATTCTGAATACTCTGAGTGACAGAATTATCAAATTCTTGTAGTCTTCCTATGTGTTTTCTCTATTTCTCATTCTCACTTAGCATTTCAGCCTTCGGAACATGTTGATCTTGCAATCTGATTATTAACTTAATAGCATGAATTGGGGTAAGAGAGAACACATCAGTTTTCTCCTGCAAATGAGGAACAACTTATTCAGATGGGTACTCATCAAGGCTTTCTTTGAGGTTTATGAGTTTGAGGTAATCCAAATCCACGGATCTCCCCAGAACCCTAGATCTGATTGCTGGAATTTGCTTCTTTGCTGACGGATGCACTAACGTTCATGTCAGCCCTGATAAATTCAAATGAGATTCAATTCAGATCTCAAAAAATCATTCTCTGAAAGTTTTGTTATTTTGTTTCTGTTGTTGTCATTGTTTACTTATCTTAGCCAAGGGTTAGAAAACCCAAGAAATTCAGTATTTTCAAATTAATCCTCAGAAAGTGTGTGAATTTCATTATGGATCTTGACAAAAGAATTTATGTGGTTTTAGTTTGCTGTTCTCTCATCCCGTCTCACTATTTTACACCATCACAGGCTATCTTCCTTATGGCTTACAATCCAAGATGGTGCCTTTCACCATGTTGCAGTCCAGTAGGCCATTTTCTTGAAGATCTCTTGCCCACTCCAGGGCCAACTTTTGTATTAGTTAGGGTTCTTTGCTTGCAAGACACAGATGATAACAATTGGGCCAAAATAAGCCAAAAATTATTTTATAGTAAAAGCATGGATCAGTTAAACAAAATCAAAGGAAAAAAACTGACATTGCAACATACATCAAAACGGAGCAGCTCTAGGATCTAGGTAGCAGGACTGATAAACAGTAGTCCACACTTTGAAATTGGATAAATCCACACCAAGCATTTTCTGTATTTATCACTTCCCAAGAGAGTAAAGCTTATTGATGAAACTCAGATCACAAGCTTACTCCTTGATCAAGGGAGTAGAGAGCTACTTAAGTGACAATTCCATTAAGATATCAATGAGATAATTGCTAAAACAAAAATTGAGATACTACAAAAATGCAGGAATGTAAGATATACAGGCAAAAGCAATGAATGACTTGTATTTTGAGTCAATAAGATTGCATTGGACCTTGAATATTAAGAAGCAACCTCCACAACTGAAGTCTTAGGGATCCAAACTATTTAAATTTTTTTTAAAGAAAAGAAGGAAGAAGGAAAAAAAATCTTTGGATACCAAAATGTTAACTGCTGTTTTCTAAGTAGTGTTTCTATAAATATTTTAAATCATAGACTTACAATTTTCTATATTTTCTAGTGACTCTACAATAAATGTTTATTGTTTTCAAAATAAGTAAAACATGTTTTTTAAAGATCAGGGGACTTCCATTTCTGCCCAGGACAGATCAACTGCTACTGGATTTACCTTTATGCCATAAACCACCATAAGATATATGAGGCAAATATTTTCAAGAATTGGTCAACAGGTAGTGCAGGACTGTTATTCCTAAGAGAAGAGGAACCCATGAATTGAATCCCACATTTCCTCTGCAATGCAGTGATATTCAGCCCAAGTAGGGCATGATGATCTCACTAAGCTGAAGAGGCAGAGACTGGATTTGGGGGCTGCTGAAGTGACTGGAATTTACAGATCACAGTATTGGTGAATAAGAAATCTGCATAGGGGCTCCATGAGGTCTTGTTGGAAGGTTGGGCTATACAACAGTCTTTGTAAGGAGGAAGTATAATAGGTGTGAGAGCTAAAGAAGATGCTAAAAATCATGAAGTGATTGGAGAGTTTGGAGTTCTGGTCTTCTTAGACTGGAAAAGTGTTACTAAATGCTTTGAACAACTTACTGAAATCCCAAAAAAAAACCACCCTGTAGGATTAAGTATAATGCTCTAGATTAAGGGCCAAGCCCTAGAACTATGGAAAAAACAAAATACACCACCTCCTAAAACCAAGCCTGATAGGACCATTCAGAACCACTATAAATTTAACTGTTTGCCAGCATAAATCTCAACACCATTTAAAGGAAGACAGAATAGCCCATATTCCTAAAATGTAGTACCTCAAAATGCCAAATATACAATAAACTTTACTAGACACGTGAAAAAATGGTAAACATGTAACCCATATTTTTAAAAATGTCAGTAGAAATAGAAAAATACCTCAAGATGACTGAGATGTTAGAATTATAGAAGGTGATTAAAACATATGTAAATATATTCAAAGATGTGAAGGAAAATATGGACATAATCGTGAGATGGAAAATCTCAGCAGAGAACTAAAAATGATTAAAAAGAAGAAAGCAAAAATAAACTTGAAAACTGAAAAGTAAAATATCTAAGATGAAAAATTTACTGAAAGGGCTTAACAGCAGCTGGGAGTAGTATAGAGAATCTAGAGATAGACAGACATATAGTGTCAATTTATTTTCTACAAAGGCATCAAATTAAATGGGGGATATAAATGTCCTTTCAATAAATGTTGAAAAAACAACTTGACAAATATATGGGAAAAATGAACATTTACCTCACACCAAGGTTAATCTGAGATGTATCATAGAGTCAAAACCTTAGAGTCAAAATTATAAAGCTCCTAGAATAATATTTAGGGGAATATATTTGGGGCCTTGGGAACGCAAGTATTTCTTAGAACACAAAAAGCACTAATCATAAAAGAAAAAAAAACTGACTTCATCAAAAGTAAAAGAGTCTTCACATCAAATGACAAGAAATTGAAAATGGTAGCTGTGATTTAGAAGAAAATATTTATATATATAATTTATGATTATAATTATATACATTTTATAATTTATATATTTATATATAATATTATATATAACAATTCCAATTATATGAATCTCAAGAAGAGGCAAAAACAATTTGTGGCGATAGAAATGAGAAAAATGGTTACCTATGAAGGGTAGAAATGGACTGGAATGGGAATAAGGGCCCTTTCTGTGGAGATGAAAATGTTTTTGTCTTGAGATTCTGGTTACACTGCTGTATAAATTTATTTTAAAAAACTCATGAAATTATATTCTTAAAATCTGCATATCACATTTTATATGTCACTGTATATATAAATTTTACCAAATTATTTTGAGTTGTTTGCTATGTGTCATACTCTACACCAGAAGCTCTCAACTGGCTACAATTTCTCCCTAGGGGTCATTTAACAATCTGGAGTCATGTTTATTGTCATGAATTGGTGGGGTGCCATGGGCATCTAGCAGGTAGAAGCTAGAGAGGCTGCTAAACACAGGGCATCATTCCACATCAAAGGATTGTATGGACCCAAATGTCAATAGTGCTAAGGTTGAGAAAACCTTCTAAATACCAAGCAATTTATATAAATTAGATCATTTCTAAAGTGTTCTAAAGAAATCATAGGATAATGTTAGCTGGTCATTTTGGTCAATCACATGCAGCTCTTTTAAGAACATATCAGCACTGCAATGTTTCACAGAGTAGGAAAGCTAGATCCAAATTTAGAAGAATAGGTCATTTTTGGTTGAACCCAATAGTTGTTTTTTTTTTTTAACATCTTTTTTGGAGTATAATTGCTTTACAATGGTGTGTTAGTTTCTGCTGTATAAAAGTGAATCAGCTATATATATACATATATCCCCATATCTCCTCCCTCTTGTGCCTACCTCCCACCCTCCCTATCTCACCCCTCTACAGGGACACAAAGCACCAAGCTGATCTCCCTGTGCAGCTGCTTCCCACTAGCTATCTATTTTACATTTGGTAGTGTATATATGTCCATGCCACTTTCTCACTTTGTCCCAGCTTACCCTTCCCCCTCCCCGTGTCATCAAGTCCATTCTCTACATCTGCATCTTTATTCCTATTCTGCCCCTAGGTTGTTCAGAACCATTTTATCTTTTTTAGATTCCATATATATGTGTTAGCATACGGTGTTTGTTTGTCTCTTTCTGACTTACTTCACTCTGTATGACAGTCTCTAGGTCCATCCACCTCACTACAAAGAACTCAATTTCGTTTCTTTTTGTGGCTGAGTAATATTCCATTGTATATATGTGCCACATGTTCTTTATCCATTCATCTGTCGATGGACACTTAGGTTGCTTCCATGTCATGGCTATTGTAAATAGAGCTGCAATGAGCATTGTGGTACGTGACTCTTTTTGAATTATGGTTTTTGCAGGGTATATGCCCAGTAGTGGGATTGCTGGGTCATATGGTAGGTCTCTTTTTAGTTTTTTAAGGAACCTCCATACTGTTCTCCATAGTGGCTGTATCAATTTACATTCCCACCAACAGTGCAAGAGGGTTCCCTTTTCTCCTGACCCTCTCCAGCACTTACTGTTTGCAGCTTTATTGAGGACAGCCATTCTGACCAGTGTGAGGTGATACCTGTTTGTGGTTTTGATTTCCATTTCTCTAATGATTACTGATGTTGAGTATCCTTTCATGTGTTTGTTGGCAATCAGTATATCTTCTTTGGAGAAATGTCTATTTAGGCCTTCTGCCCATTTTTGTATTGGGTTATTTGTTTTGTTGATACAGAGCTGCATGAGCTGCTTGTATATTTTGGAGATTTATCCTTTGTCAGTTGCCTCACTTGCAAATATTTTCTCCCATTCTGAGGGTTGTCCTTTTGTCTTGTTTACAGTTTCCTTTGCTGTCTAAAAGCTTTTAAGTTTCATTAGATCCCATTTGTTTATTTTTGTTTTTATGTGCATTTCTCTAGGAGGTGGGTCAAAAAGGATCTTGCTGTGATTTGTGTCATAGAGTGTTTTGCCTATGTTTTCATCTAGGAATTTTATAGTGACTGGCCTTACATTTAGGTCTTTAATCCATATTGAGTTTATTTTTGTGTGTGGTGTTAGGGAGTGTCCTAATTTCATTCTTTTACATGTAGCTGTCCAGTGTTCCCAGCACCACTTACTGAAGAGGCTATCTTTTCTCCAATGTATATTCTTGCCTCCTTTATCAAAGATAAGGTAACCATATGTGCATGGGTTTATCTCTGGACTTTCTATTCTGTTCCATTAATCTGTATTTCTGTTTTTGTGCCAGTACCATACTGTGTTTATTACTGTAGCTTTGTAGTATAGTCTGAAGTCAGGAAGCCTGATTCCTCCAGCTCCATTTTTCTTTCTAAAGATTGCTTTGGCTATTTGGGGTCTTTTGTGTTTCCATACAAATGGTGAATTTTTTTGTTCTAGTTCTGTGAAAAATGCCATTGGTAATTTGATAGTGATTGCACTGAATCTGTAGATTGCTTTGGGTAGTATAGTCATTTTCACAATGTTGATTCTTCCAATCAAAGAACATGGTATATCTCTCCATCTGTTTGTATCATCTTTAATTTCTTTCATCACTGTCTTATAGTTTTCTGCATACAGGTCTTTTGTCTCCTTAGGTATGTTTATTCCTAGGTATTTCCTTCTTTTTGTTGCAGTAGTAAATGGCAGCATTTCCTTAATTTCTCTTTCAGATTTTTCATCATTAGTGCATAGGAATGCACGAGATTTCTCTGCATTAATTTTGTATCCTGCTAATTTACCAAATTCATTGATTAGCTCTAGTACTTTTCTGGTGGCATCTTTAGGATTCTCTATGTATAGTAACATGTCATCTGTTAACAGTGACAGTTTTAATCCTTTTGCGATTTGGATTCCTTTTATTTCTTTTTCTTCTCTGTTTTCTGTGCCTAAAACTTCCTAAACTATGTTGAATAACAGTGGTGAGAATGGGCAACCTTGTCTTGTTCCTGATCTTAGTGAAAATGGTTTCCGTTTTCCACCACTGAAAACAATGTTGGCTGTGGGTTTTGTCATATATGGCCTTTATTATGTTGAGGCAAGTTCCCTCTATGCCTACTTTCTGGAGGGTTTTTATCATAAATGTGTGTTGAATTTTGTCAAAAGCTTTTTCTGCATCTATTGAGATGATCACATGGGTTTTCTCCTTCAATTTGTTAATATGGTTTATCACAATGATTTGCATATATCAAAGAATCCTTGCATTCCTGGGATAAATGCCACTTAATCATGGTGTATGATCCTTTTAATGTGTTGTTGGATTCTGTTTGCTAGTATTTTGTTGAGGATTTTTGCATCTATGTTCATCAGTGATATTGGCCTGTAGTTTTCTTTTTTTGTGACATCTCTGTCTGGTTTTGGTATCAGGGTGATGGTGGCCTCGTAGAATGAGTTTGGGAGTGTTCCTCCCTCTGCTATATTTTGGAAGAGTTTTGAGAAGGGTAGGTATTAGCTATTCTCTAAACGTTTGATAGAATTCATCTGTGAAGCCATCTGGTCCTGGGCTTTTGTTTGTTGGAAGATTTTTAATCACAGTTTCAATTTCAGTGCTTGTGAGTGGTCTGTTTATATTTTGTTTCTTCCTGGTTCAGTCTCAGAAGGTTGTGCTTTTCTAAGAATTTGTCCATTTCTTCCAGGTTGTCCAATTTATTGGCATATAGTTGCTTGTATTAATCTCTCATGATCCTTTGTATTTCTGCAGTGTCAGTTGTTACTTCTCCTTTTTCATTTCTAATTCATTTGAGTCTTCTCCCTTTTTTTCTTGATGAGTCTGTCGAATGGTTTATCAGTTTTGTTTATCTCCTCAAAGAACCAGCTTTTAGTTTTATTGATCTTTGCTATTGTTTCCTACATTTTTTTCATTTATTTCTGATCTGATCTTTATGGTTTCTTTCCTTCTGTTAACTTTGGGGTTTTTTGTTCTTCTTTCTCTAATTGCTTTAGGTGTAAGGTTAGGTTGTTTAATTGAGATGTTTCTTGCTTCTTGAGGTAGGATTGTATTGCTATAAACTTCCCTCTTAGAACTGCTTTTGCTGCATCCCATAGGTTTTGGGTCTTCGTGTTTTCATTGTCATTTGTTTCTAGGTATTTTTTGATTTCTTCTTTGATTTCTTCAGTGATCTCTTGGTTATTAAGTATTGTATTGTTTAGCTTCCATGTGTTTGTATGTTTTACAGATTTTTTCCTGTAACTGATATCTAGTCTTATAGCGTTGTGGTTGGAAAAGATTGATACGATTTCAATTTTCTTAACTTTACCAAGGCTTGATTTGTGACCCAAGATATGATCTATCCTGGAGAATGTTCCATGAGCAGTTGAGAAGAAAGTGTAATCTGTTGTTTTTGGATGGAATGTCCTATAAATATCAATTAAGTCCATCTTGTTTAATGTATCATTTAAAGCTTGTTTTTTGTTACCTATTTTCATTTTGAATGATCTGTTCATTGGTGAAAGTGGGGTGTTAAAGTCCCCTACTATGATTGTGTTACTGTCAATTTCCCTTTTATGGCTGTGAGCCTTAGGTATTGAGGTGCTCCTATGTTGGGTGCATAAATATTTACAAGTGTTATATCTTCTTCTTGATTTGACCCCTTGATCATTGTGTAGTATCCTTCTTTGTCTCTTATTTTTTTTTAATTAATTAATTAAATTTTGGCTGTGTTGGGTCTTGTTTCTGTGCGAGGGCTTTCTCTAGTTGCGGTGAGTGGGAGCCACTCTTCATTGCAGTGCCTGGACCTCTCACTGTCGCGGCCTCTCTTGTTGCGGAGCACAGGCTCCAGACGTGCAGGCTCAGTAGTTGTGGCTCATGGGCCTAGTTGCTCCGCGGCATGTGGGATCAACCCAGACCAGGGCTTGAACCCGTGTCCCCTGCACTGGCAGGCAGATCCTCAACCACTGTGCCACCAGAGAAGCCCCTCTTTGTCTCTTTTAATAGTCTTTGTTTTAAAAAGTCTATTTTGTTTGATATGAGAATTGCTACTCCAGCTGTTTTTTGATTTCCATTTGTATGGAATATGTTTTTCCATCCCCTCACTTTCAGTCTGTATGTGTCCCTAGGTCTGAAGTGGGTTTCTTGTAGACAACATATATACAGGTCTTATTTTTGTATCCATTCAGCCAGTCTATGTCTTTTGTTTGGAAAATTTAATCCATTTATATTTAAGGTAGTTATCAATGTGCATGTTCCTATTACCATTTTCTTAAATGTTTTGGGTTTGTTTTTGTAGGTCTTTCCTTCTTGTATTTTCTGCCTAAAGAAGTTCCTTTAGCATTTGTTGTAAAGCTGGTTTCGTGGTGCTGAATTGTCTTAGCTTTTGTTTATCTGTAAAGGTTTTAATTTCCCTGTCTAATCTGAATGAGATCCTTGCTGGGTAGAGTAATCTTGGTTGTAGGTTTTCCCCTTTCATCACTTTAAATATGTCCTGCCACTCCCTTCTGGCTTGCAGAGTTTCTGCTGAAAGATCAGCTGTTAACCTTATGGGGATACACCTGTATGTTATTTGTTGCTTTTCCCTTGCTGCTTTAATATTATTTTTGTATTTAATTTTTGATAGTTTGATTAATATGTATCTTGGCATGTTTCCCCTTGGATTTATCCTGTATGGGACTCTCTGTGCTTCCTGGACTTGATTAACTATTTCCTTTCCCATATTAGGGAAGTTTTCAACTATAATCTCTTCAAATATTTTCTTAGTCCCTTTTTTTTTCTCTTCTTCTCCTGGACCCCTACAATTCCAATGTTGGTGCATTTAATGTTGTCTCAGAGGTCTCTGAGACTGTCCTCAATTCTTTTCATTGTTTTTTCTTTATTCTGCTCTGCAGTAGTTATTTCCAGTATTTTATCTTCCAGGTCTCTTATCCATTCTTCTGCCTCAGTTATTCTGCTACTGATTCCTTCTAGACAATTTTTAATTTCATTTATTGTGTTGTTCTTCATGGTTTGTTTGCTCTTTAGTAATTCTTGGTCCTTATTAAACGTTTCTTGTATTTTCTCCATTCTGTTTCCAAGATTTTGGATCATCTTTACTATCATTACTCTGAATTCTTTTTCAGGTAGACTGCCTATTTCCTCTTCATTTGTTTGGTCCGGTGGGGTTCTACCTTGCCCCATCTGCTGTGTATTTCTCTGTCTTCTCATTTGCTTAACTGACTGTGTTTGGGGTCTCCTTTTCACAGGCTGCAGGTTCGTAGTTCCTGTTGTTTTTCGTGTCTGCCCCCAGTGGGTAAGGTTGGTTCAGTGGGTTGTGTAGGTTTCCTGGTGGAGGCGACTGGTGTCTGTGTTCTGGTGGATGAGGCTGGATCTTGTCTTTCTGGTGGGCAGGACCATGTCCGGTGGTGTGTTTTGGGGTGTCTGTGACCTTATTATTTTAGGCAGTCTCTCTGCTAATGGGTGGGGTTGTGTTCCTGTCTTGCTAGTTGTTTGGCATAGGATGTCCAGCACTGGAGCCTGCTGGTCATTGAGTGAAGATGTGTCTTAGCATTGAGATGGAAATCTCTAGGAGAGCTTTCGCTGTTTGATATTATGTAGGGCCAGGAGGTCTCTGGTGGACCAATGTCCTGAACTCGGCTCTCCCACCTCAGAGGCTCAGCCCTGACACCCAGCTGGAGTACCAAGACCCTGTCAGCCACGTGGCTAAGAAATCATGCAGTCCAACATCAAAATACCTCCAAACTCTGGAACTCCACACTCCAGAGGCCCTCCTTTCGACGTGCAGCCTCTCCCCTTCTGTGCAAGTCCTAAACAGAGGCCGCATCCCACCCTTGAACGTTGCCCCACCTAGGCCCTGCTCCACACTCAAACCTGATCCCAATCTTTGCCATTGGGATCTTTCAAATTCAATGTGGGGACAGGACTCCCATTATCATAAATGATCCAAGAGATATATACCAAAGGCAGGAGTAATCAATGGCTAGAATCAATAAAGAAAATTCTCAATTGCCACATTCGAAGGGTTAGTTGAAAGAAGAGGCAAGTACACTACGTTACCATGTCCCAAGTGATGCCAACAAAGCTAGGTAGCACTGGGTTCAGACAGGAAAGCAAAAATCATGGAACAAAGGCAAAGACATATGGCAATGAGGGAGACCAGTGAATTAAAGGAGTCGGACTGCATTTGTGGAAATTTACAAACCAAAAGCCAGCAGCTACTGTGACTTTTTCTTCGTAACCTGTAAAAATGGCAGTTGACACTTGAAATGTGAAAAAACCTAGAGAAGAAACCTGTGAATAATTGGGGCAGTGAGATCATACCTTCCAGTGAAAACAATACTGTACTTGGAGATAGGGGTTGTGACATTTAGCAGGTTAATCCATGTCTATAGCTTCAGTCTCTTCATCTGTAAAATAAGACAGGAGTGGCTGAAATTAAGAGGTCTTTTCACTAATTCACCTTTGAGTTCTTTCCTAGTTTGACAGTGTTTTGGAGTGCAGAAAAGATACCAAACATAAAAGGAGCAATGCCTAGAGAAATGATTGTATGTAAGCCCCCTCCACTCCTTTTTATTCTCTTGCTTTACATTGTTACAGCATTTGTAGTGTTATTTATTTATTTATGTCACAAGCACTCCTTCTATTCAACTATAACTATTTGCATAGAAGCCTTCCATTCACACCATATTCCTTCTATAATTACAAACAGCCTCTTTGCCCTTTACAACACAATGTGGTCTCTTCTCTCAGGACACTATACAAACATCCTCATTCTGAATATACGTCTCTCTTATTAATCTTTCTGAATTCTTAACCAGTCAGGGCACTTGCTCACTGGATTCAAAATCTGTGATTTTAACAGGGTAAGTAAGTGAAAAATTTAATTTTTAGGTTCAGCAACTCAGAAAATCTGAACTAAAAATATAGACACTTTATTTCAGTGCATTGAATCCAGCTATCATTTATGTATCTTGTTTTCACTGATTCTTTCCTTTTCATAATATGTAACCCTGCCTTCCCCAAGGTACGTTTAACAGTGGAGACATGGAACCATCAATAGGGTCACTGTGCACAGTCCTGGCACAAAGCTGAACAATTATTTCCAAGAACTCAGACTCACTAGCCAAAATTAATCAGCAGCCCAAAATTAATCTTGCTGCCCTAAGGCAGTTATCCAAACTAGCTGCTGTGTGCCTTTAGTATCTGTGTGCCAAAGGATTTGTTGTTTTGTTTGCTAACCTTCAACATATTTTCCCAGTCCATAGAATGAGTTTTCTTAGTTTAATTTTAGGTCCCAGGATCTTTTATTTGTCCTGAACCCTACCCACTTCACCAGGACCCACTGTATAGCTCTAATTTATTATTATCCTTGTAAATTTTGATTCTGTTTTTACCTCCAGTTTTCAGCTAGAATCCAATACCAAACCTGGCTAGAATCCAATACCAAACCCTTAGGACCATCTAAAATCATGGCTCTACACTGTATTACCATGGTTATTCTGACATTGTCACAGTGTTTATCTGGTCTATTGTGTCATTTAAAGCTTCTGTTTCCTTATTTATTTTAATTGTGGATGAGCTGTCCATTGTTGTAAGTGAGGTGTTAAAGTCCCCCACTATTATTGTGTTACTGTCGATTTCCTGTTTTTTTAGCTATTAGCAGTTCCTTTATGTATTGAGGTGTTCCTATGTTGGGTGCATATATATTTATAATTGTTATATCTTCTTCTTGGATTGATCCCTTGATCATAATGTAGTGGTCCTTCCTTGTCTCTTGTAACATTCTTTATTCTGAAGTCTATTTTATCTGATATGAGTATTGCTACTCCAACTTTCTTTTGATTTCCATTTGCATGGAATATCTTTTTCCATCCCCTCACTTTCAGTCTGTATGCGTCCTTAGGTCTGCAGTGGGTCTCTTGTAGACAGCATATATATGGGTCTTGTTTTTGTATCCATTCAGCAAGCCAGTGTCTTTTGGTTGGAGCATTAAATCCATTCATGTTTAAGGTAATTATCGATATGTATGTTCCTAAGACCATTTTCTTAAATTGTTTTGGGTTTGTTTTTGTAGGTCCTTTTCTTCTCTTGTGTTTCCCACTTAGAGAAGTTACTTTAGCATTAGTTGTAGAGCTGCTTTGGTGGTGCTGAATTCTCTTAGCTTTTGCTTGTCTGTATATCTTTTGATTTCTCCTTCGAATCTGAATGAAATCTTTGCTGGGTAGAGTAATCTTGGTTGTACATTCTTACCTTTCATCACTTTAAGTATATCATGCCACTCCCTTCTAGCTTGTAGAGTTTCTGCTGAGAAATCAGCTCTTAACCTTATGATAGTTCCCTTGTATGTTATTTTTTCTTTTTCCCTTGCTGCTTTCAATAATTTTTCTTTGTCTTTAATTTTTGCCAATTTGATTACTATGTGTCTCGGCCTGTTTCTCCTTGGGTTTATCCTGTATGGGACTCCCTGCACTTCCTGGACTTGGGTGGCTATTTCCTTTCCCATGTTAGGGAAATTCTTGACTATAATCTCTTCAAATATTTTCTCTGGTCGTTTCTCTCTCTCTTTTCCTTCTGGGACCCATATAATGCGGATGTTGTTGTGTTTAATGTTGTCCTAGAGGTCTCTTAGGCTGTCTTCACTTGTTTTCATCCTTTTTTCTTTATTCTGTTCTGTAGCAGTGAATTCCAACATTCTGTCTTCCAGGTCACTTATCCGTTCTTCTGCCTCAGTTATTCTGCTATTGATTCCTTCTAGTGTACTTTTCATTTCAGTTATTGTTTTGTTCATCTCTGTTTGTTTGTTCTTTAACTCTTCTAGGTCTTTGTTAAACATTTCTTGCACCTTCTTGATCTTTGCCTCCATTCTTTTTCCGAGGTCCTGGATCATCTTCATTATCATTATTCTGAATTCTTTTTCTGGAAGGTTGTCTATCTCCACTTCATTTAGTTGTTTTTCTGGGGTTTTATCTTGTTCCTTCATCTGGTACATAGCCCTCTGCCTTTTCAGCTTGTCTATCTTTCTGTGAATGTGGTTTTTGTTCCACAGGCTGCAGGATTGTAGTTCTTCTTGCTTCTGCTGTCTGCCCTCTGGTGGATGAGGCCATCTATGTTTCAATCTTTTAAGTTTTAAAAATAAAACTGTCCAAGTGCTCACATAAAATAATATGCAGTAATGTATTTTCTCTTTCTTCATCATGCAATCTCTGTGTTATCACTGTTTATTTCAGATTGGCTGTTTAAACAAAGAAATGTGTAGTTCCACAGAAGTCAGCGAAAAGAACTTTGCCCAGAGCCTGATCCTAATTTCCAAAGCCATGTATGTAGCACAGCCACCTGTTTAACTAGAAATTCCTCAAATGAATTTCTATGTAGAAAAAAATATTTACTAAAGGATAACAAAAAATGTGTTTGTGTGTATGTGTGTGTGTATAACAGTAACCACAATTGTTTAGAATTTAGACCCCCAATTTTTTTGAGGGTGGAATATTTTATCATTAATAAAGGCTAATATTGCAGGGTCATGGTGATAAAAGGCTGACTAATCTCAATCAGTTTCATTAATATTATTATTCTCTTCAGATTTAAATCATTGCCTTCATTCTGGAAGGCTCACTCCCATATTCCTGCTCTTGGATTGACACATATGTAGCCCTTTTAATACTTGCTACTTTTAATACCAAGAAAAACTACTGATGAGTTGAGGCTCTGAATCCAATACTTTAAAGGACACTCAGAAAATAACTGCATGCTTTTCTCTCTGATACGTCTATAAACAAGGTATATCTCACAGTTGTCAGTGGTGCCATTTCACAGGTGAGGGAGGGTGTGCAAAGCTGTGACTTAAGAGTGGAACCTACAAAACTGCATGTGGAACAAGCAACTATACTAGTAAATATAAAAATATATACATAACAATATATGCTGTGAAAAACAGGCATTTGTTGACAAGATGTCAAAATGAGGAAGCAGGCATTTAGGAGGAAGCAAGGAATTTCTTTGTCAATTGAACATATCAATATCATAGAACTGTAGGTGAGATGAAGGATAAAATAACTGAATGGTTAAATTATGGGCAAAGTCATAATTCTTTATTGTATTTCCTATTAGTTCATAAGTAGAATAGTAGCATTAACTTAAAAAAATACCATTTCTAAGAAAATAGCATTTCTTTGAAAAATTCTGTTGTGCTATCCAGAATACTGTTTGGGACATACCTGGTGTATAATAATTCATTGATCGATAAAAACAACATTGTAAATATCCTTAATGGTTTCTCAAGGAAAAACAAATCTACCCATGAGAATGTAAAATCTCAGCTGAAAATAGATGTAACTTATTTATGAAACAGAGTGCTTACTGAAATTCTCTATTTAAACAACAAATATATAAGCCAATGCACTACCATCTTGGTTTACTTTTGATATCCACTTTCACTGTAGAGGTGCTTTATCTTAATTTCTTGTTACTTTTGATTGGTAGATACTCTTTAATATTTAATGGAATATTGGAACGTTCCTCCATTGCCATTTCTCAACTTTTCCTTTCAAGAAATTAAAGAACTGAAAGTATCATAGTATACTGTTTGTTTTTATTTTAAGGAAATCCCAAGTGATTTTGAAAGTAAAGAGTTTTAATAAGAAAGAAATTATCAATAAAAGCTATATTATAAATGTGGGTCTTCAAAATATATATGGTGTGGTTTACTTCCTAAATTGTAATATTTAATTTCATTTCACTATTTCTTCTCAGTAGCCAGGATTGAGCAGGAAATAACAGATATCTATAAAATTGTTTTCTTTTAAAAAAATTATTCAAATATGTCATTATTTTAGATTCCTAGGACTGTTATATCAAAATACCACAAAGTGAGTGGCTTAAAACAACAGAAATTTACTGTCTCACAGTTCTGGAGGCTGGCAGTCTGAAATCAAGATGTCACAGGGCCATGCTCCCTTTGAAACCTAAAGGGAATCCTTCCTTGTATCTTCCTAGCTTCTGGTGGTTTTTCAGCATCTCTGGCACACCTTGGCTTGTGGATACATCACTCTAATCCTCCGTCTTCACATGGTATTCTCCCTGTGCGTCTTCACATAGTCTTCCTTCTGTGCACATCTGTGTGTCCAAATTCCCCTTTATATAAAAGCACCAGTCATACTGGATTGTGGCCGGCCCTAGTGACCTAATTTTAACTTGAACATATATAAGTGTTTTAGGTATGACTTATGTGTATAAATGTATAAATATGGGTCTGGAAAAATGTATCACTTATTATATCTGTTGAGAGTAATGAGAATGACATACGATGAAGGAGAACTTTCATACTTCATATTTTTTGCACTATTTGACCTATTTACAACAAGAATATTTTAACATAAAAATATTATAAAAAGAAGACACTGGAAGGAAATGCTGATTTTTCTCTTTGAAAGAGAGTCTAAAAAGTCATCTGGGGGAAAGAAAGAAAGAGAGAGAGGAGGGAGAGAGAAAGAGCAGAGAGGGAAGAAGGGAGGAAGGAAAGGATGAAAGGAAGACACACATATAACCTATGTGATTCTAAATTCAGAGAGGAAATGTAAGAAGTAATTGAATTTCATAATCCAGCTGGGAATATGAAGAGGATCACAGTGGTCCACTTGGGCTGCCATAACAAAATACCATAGACTGGATTGTTTAAACAACAGAAATTTATTTTCTTACACTTCTGGAAGCTGGAAATTCCAAGATCACAGTTCCAGTAGGGTTCCATTTCTGGTAAGAACTCTCTTCCTGGCTTGTGGATGGCCACCCTTTCTTCACATGGCCCTTCTTTCATGTGCTCTGAGAGAAAGGACTCTGGTGTATTTTCTCTTCTTATAATGTCAGCAGGCCTATCAGATTAGAGCTCTCCTCTTGTGATCTCATTTAGCCTTCATCACATCCTCACAGGCCGTATGTCCAAATATAGTTACACTGGGAGGTTTCAACATATAAATTTGGGAGGACACAAATGTCCAGTCTGTAATAGGTCATGGCAGATCAGTTACTGCCACAATTTTAAGGCCATTCTTTTTTTACTGCCAAGATGTTTCCCAACTTGAAACCAGACAAAGGATGTGTGGAGGTTAGAAAACCACAATTACCAATTGAACCTGGGGTGGACCAACATAGGTTGTATATTTATCACAATAAAGATGGTGGTGATGAATCCCATTGTTCTTTTATTCTAATTGTAAGCTGAACACAAGAAGATGAAAAACATTTTTATGTGAAGCAACAAGAAAGTCAGCTATTACAAACTAAAGAGGTATACTGTTAATACCCCTCTTTTTGACCCTGTGTACATCAGCAGCAGGTGGGCTTCTGTTTGTTTCAAAAGAGACTTCTGTTGCAGGAGACCCAGATGTATCAAGGAAACAGGAAAGTTAGGTTCAATTTTATTATCCCTCAGTTCATCTGTCTTGCATAAAAGGCAACGTATCCTCATTATTTTCTCTGAAAACAACAATTGAAGATTAAGAGTGATGTGCTATTGACAGACACTGTACCTGTCCCTAAAAGCTCCAGCTGATCCATGACAGACAAGGTTAAATTTTAAATACAATTAATCTTGGCTTCATGTCAATGAATGGTACATACCACTACCTACCCCAAAATTTCTCTCCTAATTCCCAGTGTTGAAAATTACCTGTAATGTGCTGTTAAAGTTAAATTTTTAAAAAATGGGTAAAATTCCGATTATTCTTTATAGGAAAGTGGAATACTTCTCCAAAATCAAGATTTTCCAGAAGAGTATTTTAAAAAGCACTTGAAAAGATTCTGAGTAGTCCCTGCACATATGTCTTGTATTTGATTTTGTGTAGACTATAGAGTGATTACCTTAGAGTATGTTTTAACATCAAAAGTTCTGACAGCTGAAATAACATTTGAAATTTCATAATTACCTGGTACTTTAATAATGTGGTAAATATATGAACTTTAAAAAGATAATAATTGAGGGCAGGTGTTATGGATTACACTTGAGACCATATATTAAAGAGTCTAAGGCAAATTTATACAAGGACAGGCACAGAGATATTTTTTTAAACAGTGAATCCGTTAAGAAAATAAAGTTAGAAGATTAGAACACTTTAGATGCTTCTATATGCAACCCAAATCACAAGTTAAGTCGTCAAATATCAGGTAATGTATAGTAATAACTAGGGCTAACATTTGATTTTTATATTAATAAGACCAAATACCTGAGTTTGAGACACAATATTCTAGAACACAAAATAATCTGATTATTAAGTACAGCCTGTTCTCTTTATTCATAGATTCAGTATTTGGAGAGTCCATATTTATAAATTCTCCTACTCACTAAAATATATTTATAACCCCAAAATCAATAGTCCTAGTGCATTTTCATGGTCATTCGTGGGCATGTTCAGAGGTGTGAAAAATTCGAGTTGCTTGATGCATGTTCCTAGCTAAGGTTGAAGAGGACAGTGGTAGGCCTTCTTGTTTTAGCTCCCACACCAGAGATGACCAGAGGATGGAGACGGCAGGGGCAATGCAGGGTAGTGTAAAAAGCTCCCATTTTGGGGCCATTTACACAGTGTTTAAATCTCATCTCTGGTACCTATTAGTTGGGCAGCCTCAGGCAAGTCACTTAGTTAACAGTTCTGAACCTCGTGAAAGAAAAAAGAGGAATCTACCAGAATAAGGTACTTTTATGATTTAGGATTATAAATTATGTGATATGTATACGTATTTCCCCTTAGAGAAATGGTTCAGAATTTGCTAATACAGTATTTATAGTGACTTTATATTGATAGAACATAACTACGGCAAATAAAGATAATCAATTGGATTTAAAAAAAATAATAATTAAAAGTTACTATTTTTTTAAACTACAAAAATATCCCCATAAGAATCAGACCAGCAACTATGAGAGTTTTTTCCTAATTTTCAGAGATTTTGGGAGGGTACTATATGTGATATGTGATAGGATATAAAGCTCTTTAAATCTCTGTAACTTGATACTTTTTTTCATTCAATCAAATTTGCATTAAGTACTGTTCTTGGGATACAACACTGAGCAAAAAATAGACAAACAAATTGTCTTTGCAGAGCTAATATTCCAGTTCTAGAGAGGCACAGGAAGCAAAATAAATTAGTAAATCTGTATAGTATATACGAGAGTCATAAGTGAGTCATAAGTGAGAAATTCTAAATAAGGAAGACAGTCTTTGAGTTGGAAATCTGTTATTCTCTTTTCTACATAAGCACTGACTTTACCCAACTTTAGCCACATGTTCTTTTATGATTCAGTCTATTGTAGGTGGCTCCTAAACAGTTTCCCATCTCCACTCTCACTATTTTCCAATTAGTCCTGCATAGATTTGCTAGAGATATCTCTCTAAATACTAATCCAGGTATTAATACACTCTGTCCCCTGCTTTAAATTCTTCAGTGATGCCTCAACTCCATATAAAAATATGGCAAAGACCCACATTATTCCGTCCAACCTACCTGGATGAGGTTAACTTATTCCAACCTGATGCTGCTATTCAACTCAAATATCCACTGGTCCCTATGTGTGCCCTGCATTTTTTCATTTCCTATCCAGTTTTTATAGGCCTATCTTACTAAAATGCATATCTATCATATCACTCTCATTTATAAAACATTTCAGTGATTCTGCATTTTCTAAGAGTTATAGAGCTGGCTACTTATGATATGAAGCCTCATTTCCTACCGCACCCCCAGTTTATGTTATAGTCATTGATACTGAACTGTATGTCTCTACTTAGAGTGGCCAGCACCTCTATTCTGCCTAACACACTGCTGATTTTTCAGAATTCAACTCCAACCCCACTACCCCCTTTGGACCTTCTCTCTGCCAGAAATTAGGTGCTCACTTAGCACTTTAAGTAAATATGTGTTGTAACATACTGATACCTTCTATTAATTTTTATTTTGTTCCTTCTATCTTACAAGATCTCCATTTGTTGTGTATTTCCTGGTACATAGATCTTTCATAAATGTTTGCGGTACATAATATAATACATTTCAAACAATAGATAGTACATGCATAACTGTTGATTAAATGACTAGAAGCAGAAGTTCTCAGGGAAAGAGAACATCATATTGTAAAAAGTCAGATGTGATACAGTCATCGAAACAGAAGAGGAAATTCTTGATTGAAGGGATGTGAAAATCAGTTACTGCTAGTCTTTTTGAAAACAAAAACAAATGCTGTTAGAGGGTCTAGGGGAGCATATACTAGAAACTTGGCTAGCACTGGACAGGTAACACAAATCCATATTTATGAGCTTCCCTCTCTATTCCTATTCTCTATTTTTGACCTGCCTTGAGCTGGCCCAGTTATTATTAGGCCATCACTTTAGTAAACAAATTCTTTATGCCCATGTGATTCATTTCCTATCTGTGCTGTATATACAGCTTATGTGCGTTTGTGTGTTGGTTTTTAAAGATTGGAGAGAGGTGAAAAGTTTATAATATAATCTCCAAGCTGCCTCTGATCGTGCCTGGTGAGGGGGACTAATTGAATATTAAAACCTTCAAGACAAATGGTGCCTTCCTTGTCAACAGAGAGGTTATTCCTACAATAGCTGGAGATCAGTGCTGCTAAATATCTCTTCTCATCTGGCACTATATTGTACAACTTATCATACAGATTCTTAGATAATTTTGGTGCATTTCTGCTCTCTTCAATTAACAAATAAATTACCAAGAACAGGTTTCACTTTTCTTAATTTCCACCATAGAACTTGGCCCAGTCCTCATCATTAGGTACCTACATAACTGAATTCATCGAACATGATTCAGTTTGCTTAGTTATGTAAAGTCATGTTTAATTCTATGGATTTACTTTGATAGTGCTTCTTAAACTAAGCTAAAGAACTAATGATGTATTTGAAATAAGAGAAAAACTGTGTTAATCGACTAATCCATGCACTTATCTAAAAATACTTCATAGGATAACAAGAAGTATAAATAAGGAGCTTGTAATTTAATTAGAGGTAAGCTGCTCTGTTGGATGAATATATGGAATTCCAAAGCATATCATACTGATTTGCAAGGCTGTCTATATTCACAATGTGAATCCATGAAATTGCTATTGGAAGCATGCAGTTAAAGTGATTTACTTTTATAATTTACAATACCAATTGATAATTAATATGAGTCTGTGGCTAAAATAAACTTATCATAAATATATACATATATATTTCTTTTTCAGCTTCTAACATTGACATAAACATGAACACTAAAAGCAGGAACACATATTACTAAAATGTAATACTTTAATTCCTCCTCAGAATCCTTAATTAGTGCCTTAATTAATTAAGTTAGTGACTGCACTACATGGAATTAAGGTTCATTTTTGTGGCCAATGCATGCCAACAAAAAAAGGAAGCAGGTAATCAATAATACATTAGGGTTTGTTTTATGATAATCCTGGAAAAGATGACTGCAAGGTAAAGACAACAGAAGGGCTTTTCTATGAGAAAAAAAAAAAGAAGCTAAATGATTTTTAAGTCAAAGCAAACAAACAAACAGAACTCCTCCATTCCTTACTCATGTTTTATTTGACTGTTATTACCCTGACAATAACATCAGCCTCAATACATCAGCCTCGGTTTGGCAAAGAAGTATTTTAGGTAGTAAATGAAATGTGTTTGAGCTTCATAACTGAGCATGAATCATTGCCTTTGCAATAGCCAAGTCTCTGAAGACAGCTGCTGAGACAATTTCAACTGATGATAATTTAAAAAAATCATAAGTACCAATTTACAATGTGTCTCAAATACAGAACTGAACTACTTATTACAACAAGTAACTTGTCCCTTTAGGGTGAGACAGAAGCAATAACTGTTTCTAGTGTAACTTATGGTAATTTTTCATAGAACATTAGAAAACTAATCACTGTTCTGCACTTTACTCCCTTAAATACTGAGTACAAAGCTCTGTTAGGATCAACCTTCCCAAAGGGTTTAATCAATGATATAAAGGATCTTGGCAAAGAACTCAAAGGCCATTTAATATTTTTCATTCAGTCATCTATAACTTTTGTTAGAGAGATGAAAGTTAAAATAGAAATTGTACATTAGAAGTTCTATTTATTTCTTAGTGCATCATCAGGAGAGTTGAAAAGGTAGTTGGGAATTTTACAGTCCCCTTGATTTTGATGTTTGTGAGCCTATGTAAACTTTTGTTTCCTAGCTGGATGGATATTTACAATAAAGAGGAGGTGAAAGGGTTTGAAAGAACATGAAGAACAGTGGAAAAGAATGTTTCTCCATCTTTTTCAGTGAAAAAAAAGCCCATACATTAAGTCCAGAAGAATCACTCACTGGACATCATTTTGCATGCTCTGATTTTAAGTTTTTTTTAATGGATATAGTCAATACAGGTATTTCCTCATTAGTCTGTATATCTAAGCCAAGTGAAGTTATCTAATGATGCCCACTGATCAGTTTTATAGAAGAGTACAAAAATTCTATGATTGTTGGGGAAAAAAAATATCCTCATTACTTTTTTTCTGTCCAAGACGAATTCTTTAGTGGGCTAATTTGTTCTTTCAGTAAAACCAAAATTTTATTCAACTTATGCAGCCAAACAGATATTTAAATTTGGAGTAGAGGGACAGCTTTGCAATTACTACTTAGGCACCAGTTGTCAGAAATTTAGTGAAAAGGACTTATGTCCAGAAATAGAACAAAACCATAAGATAATATTAAGCTATAATACCCAGTATAAATTAGTCTCATGGTCATTCAAATGTCAATCAAAACTCTTCCAAAAACTAATGATATTAAAACCAAATTTATGACTTCCAGTTTCCAGATCCACTAGAAATAAACCTGAGGTCTCCACTCCATCCTAACAACAAGTAAAAGTCTGAACAGACCTTCCAAACAGAAAGCACCAGGCCCAGATAAGTTCACTGGTGAATTCTACCAAATGTTTAAAGACGAAATTATGTCAATTATCTACAATCTCTATAAAAGACAGAAGCAGAGAGAATATTTCCTAACTCATTCTATGAAACAGCATTACCCTAATACCAAAACAAGATAAAGACATTACAAGAAAAGAAAAATACAGACCAGTATCTCTCATGAACATAGATGCAAAAATCCTTAACAAAATATTAGAAAATTGAATTTAAAAAGTATAGGAAAGAATTATACACCATGACCAACTGGGATTTATCCCAGATATGTAAGGCTGATTCAATATTCAAATATCAATTAATGTAACCATCACACCAAAATATAAAAAAAACACATGATCATATCAAGATGCAGCTAAAACATTTGACAAAATCCAACACCCATTCATAATAAAACCTCTCAGTAAACTAGAAATAGAGAGGAACTGCCTCAGCTTGATAAAGTCTATCTACAACTAACATCACACTTAATGGTGAGAAACTTGAAGTTTTCCCACTAAGATCAAATACAAGACAAGGATGTCTCCTCTCACCATTCCTTTTCAATATTGTACTGGAAGTTCTTGTTAATGCAATAAGGAAAGAAAAGAAAAGAAAAGAGGCTTCCCTGGTGGCGCAGTGGTTGAGAGTCCGCCTGCCGATGCAGGGGACACGGGTTCGTGCCCCGGTCCGGGAGGATCCCACTTGCCGCGGAGCGGCTGGGCCCGTGAGCCATGGCCGCTGAGCCTGCGCGTCCGGAGCCTGTGCTCCGCAGCGGGAGAGGCCACAACAGTGAGAGGCCTACG